>NC_062546.1:34544947-34871765 GCF_016906955.1 Phacochoerus africanus
ATATGGATAAGTTCTATGATTTAGGAGATGAGCCTATTAAAAATCATTGGAAGAAAATTAGGACATTCAAAACAAAAGGCATAGGGAAGGAAGAATGTTCTTTGTCCATATCTTGGACCCTATTTCTCCCACGTCACCCTACAACTCCACCCCTAACCTCACCCCTACTGGGACTTTTCGGACCGCACAATACTATAAAAATACTGACCCAAGGTGCAGGAAAGGGAACAGGTTTGATATCACGGGAGGTGGGTAGGATGGGAGTCATGGCAACTTACTTGTGATTTCAAGGCAAACGATATGTAAACTGTGGCTTCTGAGCGTTGGAAAGGCTGTATGAGTTTTATCTAAAGTCCATTGACTAATGAGTAGTCTTGAGCCAGACGAGACTCTCTGAGCCTCTGCTTTGTCCTCCAGAAATGATGTCAATGCCTCGCTCACAGGCTGGCTCTTGAGGCTTAAATGGGATGAAGTATGAAAAGCGTCAGGTTACTCAAAACTGGCACATTTTGTTGCCTTTTCTCGGCAGCCTGTCCTTCGATACTTCCCAGCCCCTTGTCCTGACCTTGAAATGTCTCCAATGTCCCGGCTAGTCTGACCCACCCTCTCTCCCTTCCTTTTACCCATTCAGCCTCCCTCCTTCTTTTCTTCCTTTTAGGGCCCCCAATTCCAGTTCTCCGATACAGCCTTTCCAACACTCAGAAGCCACAGTCTATATATGGTCTTCTTTGAAATCACAAGTTGCCAGGACTCCCATCCTACCTACCTACCGTGATGTCAGCCGAGACTCCTGGATTCCTCCCATTGTTCACTGCTGCTTCGGTGTTTCCCTTCTTGTTCATGCCACCCCACATGATAGCAATCCTGAAACCTTATCCTTCCATAAAGGGTCTCATACTTTGGTTTTTTTGTTTGTTTGTTTGTCTTTTCTTTTTTGCCTTTTCTAGGGCCGTTTCCCTCAGCACCTGGAGGTTCCCAGGCTAGGGGTCTAATCGGAGCTGTAGCCACCAGCCTATGCCAGAGCCACAGCAACGCAGGATCCAAGCCGCGTCTTCGACCTACACCACAGCTCATGGCAACGCCGGATCCTCAACCCACTGAGCAAGGCCAGGGATCGAACCCGCAACCTCATGGTTCCTAGTCAGATTTGTTAACCACTGCGCCACGACGGAAACTCCCAAGTGTCTCATACTTTGTTTCCGTCATGCTTGTTATAAAGGTGGAGCTTTATAACATTCTGTGAGGTAAGCAGGACACGGAATTATCGTCACTTTCCACGTGTATAAATGTGGAAACAGGCTGAGCAGACTCCATGGCTTAACTTCTCACCTGAGATCAAAACTCTGGTTTCGGGAAGCTTGGTAGAGCCGTCTTGACCCACAGCATACTTGTAACCTTCACAAGCCGCCTCCTACCTGGTCCAACATCTCTCACGCTGAATGGGACCCTAATTCCATCAGTGGGATTCTCTGGCTGCAGACACCCCAAGAACAGGGGCCTCCATGTCACTTTCTCCAGGCTGTACAGGACCTGTTTGAGGAGCCCTTAATGTTACTATATGCCCCATTTTTCTTTAACGTGAGATTTCCTTAAGTGCTAAGATAGACCTTTGTTTTGATTGCCTAACAGTTTATGGCCATCAGAGGCAATATGTTAATCTTTACGGTGAGAAGATTCTCAGCAAAGCATTAGGTTTGGCTTAAAGATTTGGCAAGCATTTGACCGAACAGGTCGGGCCATCCCTAATTGTAATTCATAAGTTTAAAAGTATGTTGATTTTGATTGTAGCAGAACCTGTTTATCCTTATCTCATAAGCACCTGCCGCGTATTTACATTTAGTTGGTCATTGTTCTTTATGTCTCAATCCTTAACCTTCCCTGACACCATATCACAGCCCCATGAACCAAAAATCCAAACACACCCAGCCTGACAATGTAATAACCCTCCAATTACTTTTTGCTTCCAGAAGAGGCTGTGTTCCGGGGAATTTGAATGGCCTCAGACCTATGGAATCTTGATGACCTTGTTTGTGTCGCATTCCACCTCTTTTCAATCTTGAACCCACTCTGAGGCACATGAGCAAAGGACACCAACACAGTGCTGAAAAATGCATTCAGTGTTTGAAGCTTGTATTAACACACAAGCTGGCATTATAGCATGTTTCTTTTAACTCTTTTCTCTCTCTTTTTATTAAAGTATAGTTGATTTACAACGTTGTGCCAATTTCTGCTGTAGAGCAAAGTGACTCAGTCATAGTTATATATACATTCTCTTGCTCATATTATTTTCCATCATATTCTATCCCGAGACACTGGATATAGTTCCCTGTGCTATACAGCAGGACCTCATTGCTTATCCATTCTAAATGTCATAGTTTGCATCTACTAACCCCAAACTTCCCATCCGTCCCACTCCCTCCCTCCACCCCTTAGCAACCACAAGTCTGTTCTCCATGTCTGTGATCTATTTCTGTTCTGTAGATAGGTTCATTTGTGCCATATTTTAGATTCCACATATAAGTGATATCATGTGGTATTTGTCTTTATCTTTCTTTCTTTTTAATTTTTTAATTTTTGTCTTTTTAGGGCCACACCCACGGCATATGGAGGTTCCCAGTCTAGGGGTACAATTGGAGCTGTAGCCACTGACCTACACAGCCACAGCAATGCTAGATCTGAGCCACATCTGTGACTTACACCACAGCTCACAGCAATGCCGGAACCTTAACCCACTGAGAAAGGCCAGGGATCAAACCTGCGTCTTCATGGATGCTAGTGAGATTTGTCTCCACTGAGCCATGACGGGAACTCTGTCTTTCTCTTTCTGACTTTCTTCACTTAGTATAAGAATCTCTAGGTCCGTCCATGTTGCTGCAAATGGCATCATTTCATTCTTTTTTACGGCTGAGTAGTATTCCACTATATATATGTACCAGATCTTCTCAATTCATTCCTCTGTCAATGGACATTTAGGTTGTTATTGTGCAAGATTTCACTGCCTCTCTTTCCTTGTTTATGTCCTCACTCCCTACCAGTGTTTCCCAGAGTCACCTCCCAAATGAACTCTGTACTCATAGACCAGTACAGGGTCTTAGGTCACTGGGTGACCCTGGGTCTCGGGCCCTGATGCAGCTCTCCTAGGCCCCTCCTGGGCTGATGCTTGCAGAGCTCTGAGTGCACTCCCTGGAGCAGCAAAGGGGGAGGTAATTCATCTGCAGAAGCCAGGTGGGTGCTCAGGCAGCTGGGTGTCTCCTCAGGTTTGAGGTCTGCGTCAGAGAGAGCAAAGCCAGTGCTCATTGGAGGAGGATGGCTGACATTCCCTGTGGGCAAGAGACAGACCTCGAGTCCTCCAGTCACAGGCTGCTACCCCCAAAGTCCAGCCAGGTATTCAGGAACCCCAGGGGCCCAAAGGGCTGTGGCTCCAGGAAGGAGCGAGGGGATACCACTCCCAAGGCCCCTAAATCTTCCTCCCCAACATCCAAAAAGCCACTTTGCTAAAGCTGCTGGGAAAGAAGCAGAAGAGACAGAAATCGGACAGACTGAGCTTCGCAACATATGGCAGTGAAACAGTCAGATTGGCAGAATTAAAATTAGTTATTTTCTCTTGCTCATGGGTGGAAGAGGCTTAGGGTCAAGGTCAGACTGTAGGAGGACGCCTTTTTCTCTGCATAGCCCAGCTGTGGGGTAGTACATGGGCATGATTCCCCTGGAGCAGTAAGTGGGGTCCAGCTGCAGGTCTACACCGGGAGCCAGTCCCCTCAGGGTTCAGACATCTTGGAGAGGAAGTCCCTGTTGTGGCTCAGCAGGTTAAGACCCCAACTAGCATCCATGAGGATGCTGGTTCGATCTCTTGGTCTTGATCAGTGGGTTAAGGATCTGGCGTTGTCGTGAGCCGTGGTGTAGGTCTAAGATGTGGCTCCAGTCCTGCTTTGCTGTGGCTGGGGTGTAGGCTGGCAAATGAAGCTCTGATTCGATTCGACCCCTAGCCTGGAAACTTCCATATGCAACAGACGCGGCCCTAAAAAGACAAAGAGAGAGAGAGAAATTAAGAAAGAGAGAGAGAGAGAGGGAGGGAGGGAGGAAGAAAGAAAAAGAAAATCTTGGAGAAATGTCATATGCTGCTGGGATGGGCAGAACTAGAAAACACATGGCACCATCTCTTCTGAACACACTTGGATGTGACTTGATGTCTTTTCAGTCCAGCACCCTTTCAGGGGCTCTTTGTTTGCTTTAAAGCACCCCCCCATCCAGGAGCTCAGGCCTCTGGGGCACAGGATGTTAGGCAATTAGGCCTCCAGTTTCCATGGGCTCTCCCACCAGGAGAGTGTCAGCATACAAAGGACGCTTGTTGGCCCTCCTTCCATTGTATATGCTGCTGCAGCCGCTCCTTCTGCCACCTGCTGAGACAGGAGCTGGCCTCTCTCAGTGGTGGGGACCCCCCCACCCCAGCCTGCCTACTCCTTGGGGGCCATGGGCTTCCCCGGGCAGACTGACCCAGAACTGCCTAGAAGGGAAGGGCCGCATTGAAGCCTGACGACTCAGACTTCTGGCTAAATTACAGCACAGAGAGGACAGTCTTGGGGGGCTGGGGGAGGACATGCCGTCCTAGAGAAAGTAGGGGGCTGCTCTGAGGAGTGCTCAGGGCATTTTGTGTTGGTGGGAGTTCCGTGCTTCATTCCCAGGCAGCTGCTCACAATCGCGCTGCTGACAAAGCATCAACCCTTCTCTGGGCCACTGGAGGAAGCAGTTTGAACCGCCACCCCGCCCCCCTTGAGTAAACACAGTGAGCCCTGGTGCCTCTGTCCTACATGATATCTGAGAAGAGGGCTCCAGGCCATTTCCTTTCCTGGCAGAAGAGCAACTGAGGATAAGCTCAAAATGTAAGGACCAAAGGCCTGTCTGCAGCCACATGGGGGCGGGGGTGGGGGTGTAACCATAGCAACCACAAGAACACCACCAGTAACAGCCATTATTCCGGGAACCCCTTCTATAGCCAGACCACCTTCGGTACCGTCCCTGCTCGAGACCCACCCTTCATGTTCACTGTCCCCATGTTACTTTGAGGACAGAGAAGAATCTGCCTCAAATTTTAATCCTACAGCTGCTAAGAAGCCAACATTACAATGTCTACTCACTCAGCAGCCTCCCATCTATAGCCGATATCTCTCTCAATTTCCTCTTTCTTCCTTTTTTTTTTTTTTTGGTCTTTTTGTCTTTTCTAGGGCCATACCTGTGGCACATGGAGGTTTCCAGGCTAGGGGTCTAATTGGAGCTATAGCCGCCAGCTTATGCCACAGCCGCAGCAACACCAGATCTGAGCCGCATCTGCGACCTACACCACAGCTCATAGCAACGCCAGATCCTTAACCCGTTTATCAAGGCCAGGGATTGAACCCAAAACCTCATGGTTCCTAGTCGGATTCGTTTCTGTTGCACCACCATGGGAACTCCCCGCTTTCCTCTTTCTAAGAAACTATTTTCAAAACCTTTGGTTTGGAGTTCCCTTGTGGCACAGTGGATTAAGGATCTGGTATTGCCCCTGCAATGGCTTGGGTCGCCATGGTGGCATGGATTCCATCCCTGGCACAAGAACTTCCACATGTCATGGGCACAGTCAAAAAAAAAATACGTAAATAGAAGACACTATGTGTGTATCTGCAGGAAAAAAACCAAACCAAAACAAAACAAAAAACCAACCTTTGGTTTTACAAATAAAAAAAGAGACATGTTATTGGCGATCCCCCTCTCAAAAGTTCTAAAATCAAGTCATTCCACTCAGGACTTTAAAAAATAAAAGACTGTTGCAGAATTTTGTATTGGCTCAGAAAACTGGATGTCAGTCACCGCCTTGGGTTTGGTTTCCTGCTCAATGCGAGGTAAGCAGGGCGGCTGGCTGAATATTTCCATCTTTATGTAAGACTTTTGTGCCCAGTTCCACTTTGCCTTCTTGTGGGCAGACAAGCACGGTGACCTCTCCTTGAAGTTTCTGAAAGCTCAAATCTTTCATTCTATTTATTTATTTATTTATTTTTGTCTTTTTGCTTTTCTAGGGCCACACCTGCGGCATATGGAGGTTCCCAGGCTAGGGGTCAAATCGGAGCTGTAGCTGCCGGCCTACACCAGAGCCACAGCAATGCGGGATCCGAGCCGCATCTGTCACCTACACCACAGCTCTTGGCAATGCCGGATCCTTAACCCGCTGAGCGAGGCCGGGGATCGAACCTACAACCTCCTGATCCCTAGTCAGATTCATTAACCACTGCACCAAGATGGGAACTGCTAAATCTTCCATTCTAGAACTTTCCTTCTTAACCCTCAGCACCAACTCTAGCTCCAGGTTCAGAGACAAGGCTGAGAAACAAGGTTTTTAGAGATGTTTCATCCAGTGCACTTTCCCTTCAATGCCCCAGACGAGGTTAGTGAACCCTCAGTTGCCTGTATCCATTTCTTCTTTTGGCTGCACCTGAGGCACAGAGAAGTCCCCGGGATAGGGATCAAACCCATGCCACCGCAGCCACCCAAGCCACTGCAGTGACAGTGCCTGATCCTTAACCCACTGTGCCACAAGGGAACACCTGTCTGTATCCATTTTTAATTGTTAAATTAGTGAGTTCAAATTATGCTTCAGATCCTACAGGTTGTACCTGTGGTGTGGGTTCAACCATATCAATTATTTCACAGGGCAATCATCCTGCAAATATATCCACATTCCTTGCCCACTAGTGATAAAGGACATGGCAAGGTTACCGCATGGGAACTTTTTCTGCAGTCCATCACTGGGGAGGCAGTCGGCCACACGGCTGTTTCACACCTCTTCTTTCTGCATGCCTGCTGTCACCATAGCCATGGGACCATCTCCCAAAACTGGTACTGGGAGACCAAGTTGAGCTTGCAAGGTATTACTTAAGTGTTTGTGCATTTTAGTGAGCAGAAGCCACTACTTGGTGGGTTTCTGCTGAATTTCACACTGCTCCAGGGTAAAAATACAGACAAATTCACTGTTGGATATTTGTTGAAAAATGAAGTTCTGGAGTTTCCGTCGTGGCTCAGTGGTTAACGAATCCGACTAGGAATCATGAGGTTGCAGGTTTAATCCCTGGCCTTGCTCAGTGGGTTAAGAATCTGGCATTGCCGTGGACTGTGATGCATGTCGCAGACGTGGCTCGGATCTGGCGTTGCTGTGGCTGTGTTGTAGGCTGGCGGCTACAGCTCAGATTAGACCCCTAGCCTGGGAACCTCCATGTGCCGCGGGTGCAGCCCTAGAAAAGACAAAAAAAAAAAAAAGATGAAGTTCTAATTATCTTCATTGGGCTTTTCTACATACACCAGATTATGTCTTATAATTACTCAAACTCCCCTGTCCTTGCCAAACTTGCGCTAATTGCTTTTGACGCAGTGCCTGGAGTGGCATCTTAGAACTCTATCCAGAGTCGACTTTGATCCCCCAGGGCTCTGTTTTTGAGACCCTGTGCTTTGGCCCCAGGCACACCAGGATGCCCCAGAATGCGCCCCTCCCTTACTCCCTTCAAAAGCAGCTCTGCTCTGTTACCCCAGGGTGGCTTCCAAGGGCGATGCCAGGAACTAAGATACAGCAGCACAGCTACCATTTGGGAAGCCCCTCTGATGTCCTAGGTGGCGTGCCAGGGGCTTTGGAGGCACATTCCCCTCATCTTCCAGGGGTTCTGTGTGTGTGTGTGTCAGCCAGCATGTAGCAGGTCACAGGGGCACTAAAACTCAACTCGGCGGTGGCGGGGGTGTTCAATGGACACTTACAGAGGTGTGGGTAGGGCTGGGGGCCAACTTGGGATGGTGAAGCACCCCAGGAATAGCAGTATTGGGGTGCCTTTAGCATGCAAGGCTTGAAGGAGCAAGTAGAGAAAGAGCCTAGTGAGAGATGGAGTCACAAAGGGGGGCCATGTGCCAAGAATTTGGCCCCATGCAGAGCCTGGGTAGACAAGGGAGACTGAGTGGGTGGGCACAGGAGGGCAAAAAGCATGGCTGCCTGAGCCGTCTCTCCTGCCACCTTCTCACCTCCTATGAATGGCTCCTAGTGTTCCACCCAAGTGGCAGTCCCAAACATCTGGGGATGTTGGCCCCAGTGAAGCCAGTCTCCTGGGCACAGAGCAGGGCAGAGAAGGGTGGATAATGGATCTGGGGAAGCAAATGGAGAAAATCTCCCATTCCATGGTTATCCTTGCTTTTGTTCCCAGGTAACATGCCCATGGAAAGGACGCTAACCAGGGCTGGGGCAGTTTCAGTCATGTGCCCGGTTTAGTAAGGGACAGAGTTAAAGATTCAGAACCAGGTGTCTGATTCTGGAGCTGATGGCATGAGAATGCTGCCTTACTGTCTCTGTGGTCCTGCCCCTTCCTCTTCTTAGATCCAGAGGATCTGAGCCTTGGATATTATCCACATCTGTTATTTTCCCTGTGACAAGCAGCTTGGAGCCCCAAGTCTCTTTGTCAGGCCCACTCTCTGTCCAAAAAAGCAAATTCAGGGGTTCCCTGATGGCCTTGAAGGTTAAGCATCTGGCATTGTCACTGCTGTGACACAGGTTCGATCCACGGCCTGGGAATTTTTGTATGCCATGGGTGCAGCCAAAGAACAAAAACAAAAACAAAAAACCCACCAGTATTTCAACACTGTAGATTAGTCTGAAACTGTCAAACCACAGACTTGATTTAGGTTTCACCTGCTGTCTTCCCTGGAAGACCTTTTCAGGGAATGTGAGACTGGCCCACACCACAGTCACCTCTGAACACCCCAAGCCTTGCGTATCCAGCAAGAGCTCAAGATCTATTACTCCTGCTAAAGCAATGCTCTGATCCGGTCAGAATACCGCTGTCAAAGCCAAGGAAGCATGGAGGAAAAAATGCAGAGAAGTTCCCATTGTGGTGCAGCAGAAATGAATCCAACTAGTATCCACAAAGATGTGGGTTCGATCCCTGACCTCGCTCAGTGGGTTAAGGATCTGATGTTGCTGTGAGCTGTGGTGTAGGTTGCAGACACAGCTCAGATCTGGTGTTGCTGTGGCTGTGGCTGTGGCTGTGGCTGGCAGCTGTAGCTCTGATTTGACCCCTAGCCTGAGAACTTCTATGTGCCACCGCGAGTGTGGCCCTAAAAAGGAAACAAACAAAAAAAAAGACAGAGACAAGAGTCCCACATAACTTATTCCTGCCAAATCTTGCCCATGAGTTTGAGAGGATGTAGCTCTTCTGCCCAATAGCTCACACTATCTCAACAATGCTAGTCGCTCATTACTTCAACCCTTTGGGGACTTGCTTCTTTCTGTAAATCACGGGAAACCTGGAAAGATCTCACTGGCTTTTTGTGGCAAATATCCTTTAAAAGTCTAGTTTCCAGGAGTTCTTGTCATGGTGCAGTGGTTAACAAATCCGACTAGGAACCATGAGGTTGCGGGTTCAATCCCTAGCCTTGCTCAATGGGTTAAGGATCCGGCATTGCCATGAGCTCTGGTGTAGGTTGCAGACACCGCTCAGATCCCACGTTGCTGTGGCCCTGGCGTAGGCCGGCGGCTACAGCTCCAATTCGACCCCTAGCCTGGGAACCTCCATATGCCAAGGGAGCAGCCCAAGAAATGGCAAAAAGACAAAAAAAAAAAGTCTAGTTTTCAAAGTCGCTAACTTGCTCATTGACACAACTCTATGGGGGATCCTCTCTTTTCTGATCACTTTCCCGTCTTTCACAGAGCTTCCTGGACTCCCCTTCCACCTCAACCACTTGCGTCCAAATCCTCATCTCAGCCTTTGGGGAGAGCCCCAGCTAAGATGCTGGGGAAAGGGGTCTGTCATCAACTGCGCAAACTCCAGTGCCACAGGCTCTCTCTGTGTATACAGAGATGGGCCCCAGCTAATTCCATGATTTCTGTCATAGCCCTTTGGGGCGGCCCATGGCCTTGACCTTATTTATTTCTATCACTCCTTAAATGTGACAAACAGGAGACTGGATTCTCTCCATGATTCTGGTCCAGCCTGGATCAGCTATCTAGGTCCACACAGCTCAGATGTTACTAGGTGCTCGTGGCCCCAAACCCAGGTGAGGGAGACCTAGGAGCCACCTGGACAGCATCCAGGATGGTGAACACCTTAACTTGCCCAAACACAGAGTGAGCCCAGAAATCAGAATGAGGTCATCTTGAACCACTGCAGCCATCACCGAGGAGGAGGCAGCGGCTCTAATTACCCTGTTGAAAGTTAGTCATGACACCTTGTCAGCAGCAATTAATAGAAATCTCTTAGCGTCCACTTAGTTTTTCTTCTAGGTTGTTGCCATCTTTAGTTTTCTTTGTGGACCTGTGTAGGCTTGAAAAGGAAAATATTTTAACAAAGAAGCTGAATGAGCCCAACAGAAATTGGCCAAGCTTTACCCTCATAATTATTGTTTCTTTACAAAGAACACCATTCAAGTTCTCATCTGTTTAAGTGTTGTTGTTTTGGAGTTCCCGTCGTGGCTCAGTGGTTAACGAATCCGACTAGGAACCATGAGGTTGCAGGTTCGGTCCCTGCCCTTGCTCAGTGGGTTAACGATCTGGCGTTGCCGTGAGCTGTGGTGTAGGTTGCAGACGCGGCTCGGATCCCGCGTTGCTGTGGCTCTGGCGTAGGCCGGTGGCTACAGCTCCGATTAGACCCCTAGCCTGGGAACCTCCATATGCCGCAGGAGCGGCCCAAGAAATAGCAAAAAGACAACAACAACAACAAAAAAATAAGTGCTGTTTTTTTCCCTTGTTGTCAAAACAGGTCTTCATGTTATGAATCTGGAAGTACATAGCCCTGGAAAAAAAAATCATTGTCTGGGTAAAATCCAGGTTAACATTTTGGGGTCTTCTGTCTTCTTTTTCTGCATTATGTAGAATTGTAGATATTGTATGAATTTATATAGAATTATAAAACCCGTATTATATTGACTTACAATATCATATATATATATATGTGTATATATATATATATATATATTTGTTTTGGTTTTTTTTTTTTTGCTTTTTAGGACCTCACCTATGGCATATGGAAGTTCCCAGACCAGAGGTTGAATTGGAGCTGCAGCGTCGCTAGCCTATGCCACAGCCACAGCAACGCCTGGCTGCAAGCCATGTGCAACCTACACCGCAGCTCATGGCAACACCAGATCCTTAACCAACTGAGTGATGCCAAGGATTGAACCCACATCCCCACAGATACTAGTTGGGTTCATAACCCACTGAGCCACAACAGGAACTCCTATGCTTTCTTTTTTTATCCAGCATTAGAATTTTAACAGTTCACCTTGCTATGATTCATGCATAAAATAATTTTAGTGGTTGCATTCCACTGAATAATAAATCTCTTTATTTTCCCATTGCACACTTAAGTTAATTATAATTTTTGGAATGATTAAACAGTGCTTTTATATCTGTACATAAATGGTGCCATGATAAATATCTATGTACATATTTCAACTTTCCTATTATTTCCTAAGGTTGGTTCTTACATGGAGAATTATAGAGCCAAGAATACTGACTTATTTAAGGCCAAATTTCTTATTAGAAAATTTGTCCTAATTTATACTCCGACCCCAGTTTATCAGTGTGCTCATTTAGCTATTCATTTAAAAACATTACTAACAGTTAGAAGTGGCCTCCCAATTTTGTTCAACTTGTATTTCTTTTCATAGTAGTGAAGTTAATATTCTCTTTGATGAGTTTTTTATTTATATCCTTTGCCCATTTTCCTCTTGGAATTTTGGTGATTTTCTTATCAAATAGTACAGAATTTATATACAAAAGAAATAGAAACATTTGGTCTATCACATTTATTGCAAATATTTTTGTAGTTTTCCATCAGACTTTAAGATGACTCATAGGGCTTTTTAAAAGTTTGCCCACATGTATTTCTAGCTTTTAAAAATGTTTTCAATTTTTACATTTAATTCCTTACCATCTTGAGAACTTTTTTTTTCTTTTTTGGCTGTACCCATGGTATACAAAGTTCCCCGGCCCAGGGATAGAATCTGAGCCAGAGCTGTGACCTATGCCATGCTGCAGCAATGCCAGATCCTGAACCCACTGCACTGGGCCAAGGATGCAACTGGCACCTCCACAGAGAAATGCCAGATCACTAACCCACTGTGCAGCAGGAACTCCCCCAGAATTAATTTTGATACAATTGGCCTACTTCTGCTTTATAAGTAAATTATTTTATACTCAACAACTATTTAATTATTTTATGTAGAGCACTAGAATTTTTCTTTTTTTTTTTCTTTTTTTTTTTGTCTTTTTGCTATTTCTTTGGGCCGCTCCCTCGGCATATGGAGGTTCCCAGGCTAGGGGTCTAATCGGAGCTGTAGCCACCGGCTTACGCCAGAGCCACAGCAACTCGGGATCCTAGCCGCGTCTGCAACCTACACCCCAGCTCACGGCAACGCCGGATCGTTAACCCACTGAGCAAGGACAGGGACCGAACCCGCAACCTCATGGTTCCTAGTCGGATTCGTTAACCACTGCGCCACGACAGGAACTCCCGAATTTTTCTTTTTTAAACTGGTAGCTAAAGTTACACTTTGTCCAAGGTGACAATATGACACACCCTGACTTCAGACTGCACTACAAAGCTACAGTCAACAAAACAGCATGGTACTGGTATAAAAACAGACACATAGATCAATGGGACAGGACAGAGGGCCCAGAAATAAATCCACATGCCTATGGTCAATTAATCTACAACAAAGGAGGCAAGAATATAGGGAGGAAAAAAAAAGACTATCTTCAATAATCGGTGTTGGGAAAACTGGACTGCTACACACAAAGAATGGGATTAGAACATTTCTTCACAGCATATACAAAAATAATCTCTAAATGGATTTAAGACCTAAATGGAAAACCTGAAATCTTAAAATTCTTAGGCAAGAACATAGGCAGAATGATCTTCCATGTAAACTGTAGCAATATTTTTTTGGGTCTGTCTCCTAAGGCAAAAGAAATAAAAGCAAAAATCAGCAAATGTGACCTAGTTAAACTTAAAAGAATTTGCACAGAAAAGGAAACCATCAACAAAATGAAAAGGCAATGTATTGAACGGGAGAAAATATTCGCAAATGACATGATTAGCAAGGAGTTAATATGCAAAATATATCAACAGCTTATACAACTCAATATCAAAAAACCCCCAACAATCCAATAAAAAAATGAACAGAAGTCCTGAAAAGACATTTTTCCAAAGAAGATACGCAGATGGCCAACAGGCACATGAATAGACACTGGACATCACTAATTATTAGAGAAATGCGAGTCAAAACAGCAATGAGATAACATCTCACACCTGTCAGAATGGCTGTCTACAAAGTCTACAGATGATAAATGCTGGTGAGGATGTGGAGAAAATGGAACCCTCGCACACTGTTGGTGGGAATGTAACAGCCACCATGGAAAACAGTATCAGGAGTCTTAAAAAAACTGAAAATAGAACTACCATGTTATATATCTAGGAAAAAATGGAAACACTAATGTGAAAAGTTACATTTCATAGCAGCACTCTTTACGATAGTCCAGAAAGGGAGCAAACTAATAGTCCATCAACAGATGAAGAAATAAAGCAGATGGTTTATATGGAATACTACTCAGCCATAAAAAGGAAAGTCTTTTGTCTTTTCTAGCTCATGGCAACACCAGATCCTTAACCCACTGATCGAGGTCAGGGCTCTAACCCGCAACCTTATGGCTCCTAGTTGGATTTGTTTCCACTGTGCCATGACGGAAACTCCATAAAACTAATATAATATTGTAAATTGACTATACTTTACATACATAAGTAAGTAAGAAGTTACACTTTGTCCAAAATCAGAAAAGAAAAAATTCTGCAAGTGCTCTTTGCCTACTTGGAACTGTGGATTCAGATGATGGAAAATGAATGACCATAAAGTGTTTCAGAGAGCTTAAACATTGCTTAAAATTATCACGGGGAGGTGGAAAGGCTTGTTTGCCTCCTGAGTGAGCAGAGGCAATCGAAGACTTTGGTCTGGGGATTTTTCTGAGCTTGCTCAGGCAGCTATTCCAGCGTGCTCTTTCCAGCCTCCTTTCCGTAGGTCATGCTCAGCTATAATCCTACTGGGAGGTTAGAGGCTGGAGGAAGCCCCTTGTTACCAGGCAATTGTTTAATGCAGAAGGGTTTGCCCTTCCCGGAATATTTGTGTGAAAGAGGAAGCATCAGGCACCATGATCTCCTGTTTGCTCTCTGACTCTGGCAGGTTTCAGATTTCGTTTCAGCAAGAAAATGAAAAACATTCCTCCCACAAACAAGTTCACCAAATTAGGAGGTCATAGGCCGATATCAGTAAATTTATTTTCTTGGCATAGGGCTGAGTGGGGCAGGGTGTGTGTGTGTGTGTAAGTAGTTTATGAGGTGCTGCACTCCAGTATTTTGTCCTGATGCCACAGGGGCCTCTGCAGGTGTGGGACTCCCCTCACTCCACGCCTCCGCCAAACGGCCATTCACCGTGACACACAAAACTCAGAAGTGCAGGAGTTTGGGAATCTGAATGTAGGAATTACCACTGGGGCTCAGCGGGTTAAGAATCCAATATAATGTCCATGAGGATGCAGGTTTGATCCCTGGCTTTGCTCAGTGGGTTAAGGAACGGGCATGACCACAACGTGCAGTGTAATTTGCAGATGCAGCTTAAATCCGATATTGCCGTGGCTGTTGTGTAGGCCGATTCAACCCCTAGCCTGGGTACTTCCCTATGCTGCAGATGTGGCCCTAAAAAGATTTTTTAAAAAAAGAAAAAGAAAGAAAGAATCCAACTGCAGTTGCTCAGGTCACTGCGGAGGTGCGGGTTTCATCCCCAGCCTGATGCAGTGGGTTAAAAGGATCCAGTATTGCCGAAGCTGCATCTCAGATTCTACTCCTGGCCTGGGAACGTCTCTATGCCGCATGTGTGGCCATTAAAAACAAACAAAAACAACTCGGAAATGCAATGTGGCCTTCCAGAAAATCACAGACACGAAAACTTCCCTGCCAAGATCTTGTTTCTCAACTAAATAGATGCTTATCCGAGAGAGTAGATGGGAGAAATACACTGCAGACGGGTTCTCCACCAGAAACATGCAGACAGAGTTCATCCATTCAACACACTTACTAAGTGCTCTTCGTGTGCCAAACACACACGCTCTCCTTCTGTTTTTTTAAGTTAAAGTTGATTTACAATGTTGTATTAGTTCTGGTGTGTAGCAAAGTGATTCAGTGATAGATATACATCCTTTTTCATGTTCTTTTTTCTTTTTCTTTTTTGTCTTTTTAGGGTTGCACCCGCGGCATAAGGAGGTTCCCAGGGGTCTAATCAGAGCTGTAGCCGCTGGCCTACGCCACAGCCACAGCAATGCCAGATCTGAGCCACGTCTGCGACCTACACCATAGCTCACGGAAACGCCGGATCCTCAACCCACTGAGCAAGGGCAGGGATTGAACCCACAACCTCATGGTTCCTAGTCAGATTCGTTAACCACTGAGCCAAGATGGAAACTCCCTTTTTCATATTCTTTTCCACTATGGTTTATTACAGGATATTGAGTAGAGTTCCCTGTGCTATACAGTAGGTCCTTGTTGTTTATCTATTTCATATCTAGTAGTGTGTGTATCTGTTAATCCCAAACTCCTAATTTATCCCTCACCCCTTTTCCCCTTGGGTAACCATAAGTTTGTTTCCTGTGAGTCTGTTTCAGTTTTGTAAATAAATTCATTTTTATCATTATTTTAGATTCCGCATATAAATAGTGTCACATATTTGTCTTTTTTTGTCTGATGCACTTTTTTTGTTTGTTTGTTTTTGGTCTTTTTGCCTTTTCTAGGGCCGCTCCCACAGCATATGGAGGTTCCCAGGCTAGGGGTTGAATCGGAGCCGTAGCCACCAGCCTACGCCAGAGCCATAGCAACACGGAATCCAAGCCTCGTCTCGACTTACACCACAGCTCGCGGCAAAGCCAGATCCTTAACCCACTGAGCAAGGCCAGGGATCGAACCCGCAACCTCATGGTTCCTAATCAGATTTGTTTCCACTGTGTCACGACAGGAACTCCGGCTTCCATTTTTTTAAAAGAAAAATAACAACTAATATCTCAGGCTTCACAAGAAGGTGACCTGGATTAAAACCTTGGCTCCACCCTTTGAGAGCTGTGCGACCATTTGCAAGTTACCTAGCTCCTCTCAGCCTCAGTATGGCAAAGAAATCAGGCACACGAAGTGAAGAGCCAGGCTGCCTGGGTTCACATC
The DNA here is from genome assembly GCF_016906955.1 of Phacochoerus africanus. Classification (NCBI taxonomy): domain Eukaryota; kingdom Metazoa; phylum Chordata; class Mammalia; order Artiodactyla; family Suidae; genus Phacochoerus; species Phacochoerus africanus. The sequence goes on from NC_062546.1 coordinate 34,561,204, forward strand.
CTGACTCTCATTACTTCATAGCTGTGCAAGGTTAGGTGAGTTACGTAGCCTCTCTGAACCTCAGCCCCTCAAAGGGAATAATGGCCATCTCCACCTCATAAAGATACTATGTAGATTTAATGAAATCATGTTAGGAAAGCAGTTACACTGATTCACACATATTAGATGCTTTATGAATTTTAGCAATTGGGTTTTTTTGTTTGATTTTTTTTTTCTTTTGCTCTTTAGGACCTCACCTGCAACATAGGGAAATTCCCAGGCTAGGGATTGAATCAGAGCTGTAGCTGCCAGCCCACGCCAAAGCCACAGCAATGCCAGATCCTTTAACCCACTGAGCGAGGCCAGGGATGGAACCCGCATCCTCATGGATACTAGTTGGGTTCATTACTGCTGAGCCACCATGGGAACTCCTAGGGATGAGTATTTTTGAAGTCTTATTTCTATTGACTAGAGAAGGTAAACTATTGCTGGCCTGCGAGCTGCTAGCATAAAAGGGCCTTGAGGTCTCATTAATATTTTTAAACCCTCTGGGGTCTCTAAAGCTAAGGGAACATGCAGAAAGAGAAAGAGATCACTGTCCAGGGTATTGTCTCTAAATAGCAGCAGAGTCCTTGCTGCCTTGATTAGGTCACCAGTGCTCACAAAACAGCTGAATCAGAGCCCCGATTCCTCCTAGTGGAAACTCACATGGCCATTGTGCTCACTTTCTATTTTTGAACTATACCTTCACGGGTGGAATTTTCGGGGAGGAAGTGGAGGGAAACCTGGGCTATCTGATGCAGAAATCTTGCGTGCAATCACGTCAATTTGGTGAAAATCATCTTTTGATCTAAATCAACTGACTGGGAGGTGGGAAAGGAATAATAGCCATTTTATCTCATTTCTAGCAAGAATAAAGAGGTGAAAAGCAGAGTTCCTGTTGTGGCTCGGTGGTTAACAAATCCGACTAGGAACCATGAGGTTGCGGGTTTGATCCCTGGCCTCGCTCAGTGGGTTAAGGATCTGGTGTTGCCATGAGCTGTGGTGTGGGTTGAAATCGTGGCTCAGACCCCGGGTTGCTGTGGCTGTGGTGCAGGCCGACAGCTACAGCTTCGATTGGACCCCTAGCCTGGTGACCTCGATATGCCGCAGGAGCGGCCCTAGAAAAGGCAAAAAGACCAAAAAAAAAAAAAAAAGAGGTGAAAAGGAATGAAATAAGCCAAATCAACCTGCAATTATCGTAATCAAGTAAGTCAGCACAAGCCAAATCCTGAGTCACTTTCCTGGCCAACTATTTTTATTGACTTGAAATAACAAAGGATGAAAGCCTGAAATGACCTAGATGGCTTTTCTCACAGAGCTGCTGGGTTTCAGGGCCTGATGGATAAAGCTATCCTGGAATTCCCCAAGAGGTGAGGACTGTTTACACAAGTCGGTGTTCTGAAAATAGATATTTTAATGTTGGGGGAAGAAGTTAAAGTCAGAGAAAAATCTTCTGTTAGTCACCGATAAAATAATTCCTTTTTTCCCAACTGATTGTTTTTCTAAGTTGGCACAGAATTGGTTCTCCCTTTAGTACCTGCTTCTTATTTATTTATTTTTTTTAATTGTCTTTGGTCTTTTGAGGGCCGCACCCGCAGCATATGGAGGTTCCCAGGCTAGGGGTCTAATCGGAGCTACAGCTGCTGGCCTACTCCACAGCCACAGCAACGCCAGATCCAAGCCACCTCCGTGACCTACACCACAGCTTTCGGCAACGCTGGATCCTTAACCCACTGAGCTAGGCCAGGGATTGAACCTGCAACCTCATATTCCCTAGACAATTCGTTTCCACTGCCCACGACAGGGACTCCTAGTACCTGCTTCTTAGAGACATCAGTCATTTGTGTGCTCAAGAGGAAGTTTTCACAAGTAAAGGCAACAAGGTAAAGCCAGCAAAGAATTCAAAACCTGAGTATATTCACTTTTTTTTTTTTGCCTTTTTTAGGGCTGCACCCGCAGCATGTGGAGGTTCCCAGCCTAGGGGTTAGATTAGGGCTTCATCTGCTGGCCACAGCCAGAGCCACAGCAACTTGGGATCTGAGCCACATCGGTGACCTACACAACTCACAGCCATGCTGGATCCTTAACCCACTGAGTGAGACCGGGGACCGAACCCATGTCCTCATGGATACTAGTCAGATTAGTTTCCGCTGAACCACGATGGGAACTCCTAGATTCACATATTTTTAAATTATGAGCAATGTTTTTCAGATAGACAGAGAAGTATAGGAAGGATGAGACCACTATCCATTGAACGATCTCATTTCTTCCAAGGACCCACTCTCCCTAAGCCCACTGCAGAGGTGACCACAGCTGCACATAAACGCACACACGTGCACACACGCATGCACTGGGGCTACACACAGACAGGAACATTTATCACAGTTTGGGCTGCAGGGGTTCCCGTTGAGACTCAGTGGGTTAAGAACCTGAGGTAGTCTCTGTGAGGATGTGGGTTCAATCCCTGGCATCTCTCAGTGAGTTAAGGATCTGGTGTTGCCACAAGCTTTGGTGTAGGTCACAGATGTGGCTCAGATCCAGTGTTGTAACTGTGGTGCAGGCGTGCAGTTGCTGTTCCAATTTGACCCCTAGCCCAGGAGCTTCCATATGCTTCAGATATAGCCATAAAAAGGACAAAACAAAACAGCGTGGGCTGCAATCATGAAATGTTACAACAGCCTAAATATCCTACAAGAGAATAACCAATAGTTGGCGCAGTTTCATGCCCTTCAGGCTATGATGAAACAATTAAAACAAGAGCATATTTATCAGAGTTCCCGTTGCGGCACAGTGGAAAGAAATCCAACTAGGAACCATGAGGTCACAGGTTCAATCCCTGGCCTCGCTCAGTGGGTTAAGGATCTGGCATTGCTGTGAGCTGTGGTGTAGGTCGAAGACAAGACTCGAATCTGGCATTGCTGTGGCTGTGGTGTAGGCTGGCAGCTGTAGCTCCGATTCAACCCCTAGCCTGGGAACATCCATATGCCTCATATGCGGCCCTAAAAAGACAAAAAATAAAAGTAAAAAAATAAGAGTATATATATCAATACTGAAAAATAAATCTCAGCAACATCATATTGGGCAAGCAAAGTAAGTTGCAGGAGGAGCCATGGAGAACAGTGCTGTCTTTCTACCAGGCTTCATGTGGTCTCTCAGAGTTAGTGGAAAAGACTGGGGGCTCTTTTCTCAAGTTTGCAGTTTGCCTGGACTCTGCTCCCAGGCTAAAGTCTAGACTGACAAGTCATGCGACTGTCTGGAGCCATACCTTTCTCTATCTGTCTGTCTGTTTGTCTGTCTGCCATCGACCTGGGAGCGCTGAGATGTGTCTTGTGTGAATCTCATCATCTTAATTCTCTTTTATTTAACTCATAACATCTGTTTCTACTTTTGCCAAATTCAACCCTAGCAAAGAAAAACTGAAAGTCCTAAGTACTGTTCCTCTGTTATTACTTTGACTGCGTTCTCGAGACTGTGTTCTCTTGGGTTGACACAGATTTGAGAGCAAGTAGTTCATTTGGGAGGGGATCCCAGGAACCACGGAGGGGCAGAGTGGGGAAGTGAGGGAGGGGAGGGTGGCCCATTGGGAGTTCATGATCAAGCAGGGAACCCCAACAGTCCTGAGTTATTCCATTCCCAAGGTGAGGGCTGCTTCCGAGAAGCACTAACTCTATGTCTGTTCCTCTTGCCCTATGTAAGGACCAAGTACACTCCCCGATGAGAAAAAGCCTCCAGGCAGTCACTTTTTTTTTTTTTTTAACAGTATGTAGCCTTTATTTTTTTTTATTTTTTGTCTTTTTGCCATTTCTTAGGCTGCCCCCACAGCACATGGAGGTTCCCAGGCTAGGGGTCTAATCAGAGCTGTAGCCACCGGCCTATGCCAGAGCCACAGCAATGCAGGATCTGAGCCTCGTCTGCAACCTACACCACAGCTCATGGCAACGCCGGATCCTTAACCCACTGAGCAAGGCCAGGGATCGAACCTGCAACATCATGGTTCCTAGTCAGATTCGTCAACCACTGAGCCACCACAGGAACTCCAACAGTTCATGGACTTTAGGCGCAGATGTGAGTGCAGAAGGGATTGTGTGGAACACCAAGAATGTCTGCTCGTTCTTGGACCTTGACCTGGAGGGCATGGTGATAAGTGAAATAAGTCAGACAGAGAGAGACAAATATTGTATGACCTCACTCATATGTGGAACCTAAACACACAAAAACCCCAAAAGGCCAAACTCCTGGGAAAAAAAGATCAGATCTGTGGTTATTGGAGGTAGGACATTGGGGGAAGGATGAAAACTGTCAAAAGGTACAAGCTTCCAGTTTTAAGATAAATAAATACTATGGTTGTGATATACAACACGAAGACTGTAGTTAACACTGCTGAAGCGTATATTTGAAAGTTATTTTTTTGGCCACACCCATGGAAGTTCCTGGGCCAGAGATCGAGCCTGAGCCACAGCAATGATCTGAACCACAGCAGCAACAAGGCTGGATCCTTACCCCACTGAGGCATCAGGGAACTCCTATATTTGAATCTTATGAGAGTAGATCCTAAGAGTTCTCATCACAAAGGGAAATTTTTCTTCCCTTTTTTTTTCTTTTTTTGTACCTATATGAGAGGATAGATGTTAACTTATTGTCGTAGTTATCTCACAATTTAAGTCAAACCATTATGCTGTACATCTTCAACTTCTATGCTGTATCTCAATAAAACTGGGAAAAACGTCTGGAGGAAAAAAAAAGAATTTCTGCTCAGCTTTTTGAGTGAGTGTCACCAGGGGAAATTTTACATCTGAGAGTATTTTCCAATCAAGTTCCGACTTCTCCTGTGGTATACCAGAGCCTGTTTAAATGGCAAGTTGCTGTTTGCTAGGATTTCACTTTCCAAAGCAAGAAACACATAAACCATATAAACATTATATTGAACGCCACTCTTTAAAAAAATTCCTTTGTGTCAGGACACTGAACATATTTCTCAGGGTCAGGACTTCTAGAAGGTCTTCAGTTCCCAGATGAGGCTTTTTATGCTCCGGCAAGAGCCTTTCCCACTCTCTCTGCACTGGTCTGGCTTGGTCTCTAGCGACTAGTGGACTAACCAAGTCATTTTCTTCCCATGCTCTGCTTTTCTTTTCTTTTTTTTTATTATTTTATTTTCTTTGTCTTTTGTCTTTTTAGGGCCGCACCTGTGGCATATGGAAATTCCCAGGCTAAGGGTCCAATTGGAGCTCTAGTTGCCGGCCTACGCCAGAGCCACAGCAATGCCAGATCCGAGCCATGTCTGCGACCTACACCACAGCTCACAGCAATGCCAGATCCTAAACCCACTGAGCGAGGCCAGGGATCGAACCTGCAACCTCATGGTTCCTAGTCAGATTCGTTTCCGCTGCGCCATGATGGGAACTCCTGCTCTGCTTTTCTAAGCTCTTCTGATTTGTCTTTTTGATCTGCTTGTGAGGTGTATGATCTTGAGCCAGTCATACATCTTGTCTGAGTCTAGAAGAAACAGATGTAAGTAGGCCAACCTCATGGGTTTGGTTTAAATGGGAGAAGGTGCATGAAACTGCCATGCAAAATGGCACCAGATGTCATGGGATTTTCAAGCCATCCTAATAACCCCAGAAGCACCATGTCAAAATCAGTGTTTGTGCCCCTCCCCAGTTCTGGTCACAACCAACTTTGGTTCTTATTTATCCTCTTCAGGATGAGAGACTACTTCTGTCAATCATATTTTACTCTGAAAATAATTTGTGATTCCAGTGCATTCTTGCCTGTAACTCTTTTAAAATTTCTTTTCTTTTTCTTTTTGGCTTTCTAGGGCCGCCCCCGAGGCACATGGTAGTTCCCAGGCTAGGGGTCGAATCAGAGCTAGAGCTGCCGGCCTACTCCACGGCCACAGCAACATGGGATCCGAGCTGCATCTGCGACCTACACTGTGGCTCATGGCAATGCCAGATCTTTAACCCACCGAGCAAGGCCATGGATTGAATCTGCATCCTCGTGGATACTAGTCAAATTTGTTTCCATCACGGCAACTCCTCTTTGTTTTTTTTTTTGAAATTAAAGTATAGTTGATTTACAATGTCGTGCCAGTTTCTGTTGTAGTTGCTTGCAACACTGACAATTAAGTAAAAGTATTTAGCCTAGATTTATAGAAGGTAAGACCATGATCTGGGGCTGGGATGGAGGGGGAGACAATTAGATAAAGGCAAAGCCAATAAGGAGCTTTCCTTCATACTTTCTGGACATTAACAATATAAACAACTTCCAATTTATTTTTTTGGCCATACCCAAGGCTTGTGGAAGTTCCCAGGCCAGGGATCAAACCCTCGCCACAGCAGCGACCCAGGCAGTTATGGGTCAGAGCCGGATACTTAACCCATTGTGTCACCAGGGAATTCCAACTTCCTGTTTATTTTGCAAAGTGTTGTCTTCATATATCTTTTGTGTAATTTACCCAACCAGATAGTGATCTTCCTGGGAACAAGAATTTTGTCTTTTGTTTGTTTGTTTGTTTTTTATGGCCACACCCACGGCACATGGAAGTTCTAGGGCCAGGGGAGTGGCAGCTGAGGTCTACACCATAGCCATGGCAACACCAAACCTAAGCCATATCTGTGAACTACACCACAGCTTACGGCAACACTGGATCTTTAACCCACTGAAGGAAGCCAGGGATCAAACCCAAATCCTTGCAGAGAAAACATCAGGTCCTTAAACCACTGAGCCACAATGAGAACTCTGGATTTTTTTTCTTTCTTGTCTCTTATCTATTCATCGACCAGAACAAGTTCCTGGCAGAAAGAAACTCAATAAATTCTTCTTGTATAAATAAATGATGAATGAATGAATGCATGAGAAAAGGCCAGGATTGTGAAGAGGCCCAAGAAAAGAGGTCTATTATTTTGATTTTAAAAATGAACATTTAAGTGATGGAGAAAAATGTCATTTGGCATCTTTTGGATAGATTCTTCAGGCCAAACTTTTTAGTCCCTGAGGTGTTACTTTGTTGTTTTTAGTATTATTATTGCTTAAATTATTAATCTGATTTATAATAACCTGAATTATTACTTTAACTTTGCAAAGACCCATAAACTATTCATGGGTTTGTCTTCTGGTAACCAGAGGTAGTAAACTATACCCTGAAACAAACTGCTAAGTCATACATTTGGATCCATGAGCCTTTGGCCAGCGGCATACGGAAGTTCCCAGGCTAGGGGTTGAATCAGATCTACAGCTGCCAGCCTACACAACAACCACAGCAACATGGGGTCTGAGCTGCATCTGCAACCTACACCACAGCTCACTGCAATGCTGGATCCTTTAACTCACTGAATGACTCCAGGGATGGAACCCGAATCCTCATGGATACTAACCAGATTCATTTCCGCTGTGCCACAATGGGAACTCCCAGGCCAGCATTCTTAATCCAGCATCGTTTAAGATGCAAAAAGATGCAGCTATTTCACCTGGTGTGATGGGGCTATCAGGGTAAACCCCTCCTATTAAACACATTTAGAAATAAAGTGTGCACACAAATTGACAATCTTAGCAAACAGGAATTTCCTTGTTTGGATTTTTGGGAGTGGGAGAAAAGGGAGAAACAAAATAATATTTACTGAATATTTTGGTACCAGGCATTGTACAATTCTTTTTATGCTCATTTACTCCTTAGAACAAATAGCCTAGTGCATATGACTCCATTTTCTAGATGAGGAAAACTGAGGCTTGGGGAAGTAAATCATAGGATTATACAGCTAGCAAGGGGGAAGGACTGCGAATCAGAGCACTGGCCTTTGCTGTCATCCATCCTGCCTTCCACAGACTCAGCGGAAATTCACCTGCCTCTTCTCATTTTATTTTATCACCACCCTTCACTATCATCTGGCCCTGCCGTTTTTACACGACTACAAGAACACACATATTTCTGCAGCCCCTGCAGTATGCTGAATGTGATTGTGGCACAAATCTGGATAGGAACCACACAAACCCACGTGGTGTTCCTCACACAGCCCTTCACATCTTATTTCTTAGCCTTGCCTGGGGTGTATTCAGATTTCCCAGTTCAAGTGTCGCCTCCTCCAGGAAGTCTTCTGCGAGGCCAATCCCCAGTCCTTCCTGCTATTTCCCATAATGCCTCAAACGTACCACTGCTGTGAATTGCTATCATCTATTTGGGTGTCCATCTCATCCATTAAACTGTGACTTCTCTGGGGGTTGAAGTTATGTCCTCATTTGTAACATGTGGAGCTGCAGCAGTGTCTGAGTTATCTTCTGAGCCAGGTTTCCCAACATTCCACTGATTTTGCTTCTTTTTTTCCTTTTTCTTTTTAGGGCCACACCTGTAGCACATGGAAGTTTCCAGGTTAGGGGTCGAATCGGAACTTTAGCTGCCGGCCTGCCACACAGACACAGCAACTCGGGATCTGAGCTGCGTTGGCGACCTACATCATAGCTCACAGCAATGCCAGATCCTTAACCCACTGAGAGAGACCAGGGATTGAACTTGTGTCCTCATGGATACTAATCAGATTTGTTTCTGCTATGCCACAACGGAAATTCCCTGTCTTATTGATTCCAAGAGCCAACATTCTTCAAATGAGTTGTTCTGCTGCTTGCAACTAAGAACGCTGTCTGAAATACCAGGTAAAAAGAGTTTCAATTTAAGACACGTTTATATGTAGATTAGGAAAGAATTTGTATTCTTTAAAATTTTTTTTTTAAATTTTTTTTGTCTTTTTGCCTTTTCTTGGGCTGCTTCCGTGGCATATGGAGGTTCCCAGGCTAGGGGTCTAATCAGACAGGAACTCCAAGAATTTGTATTCATGTGTTTCCAAAAAAATGATGAAGTTCTCCAAAAATTACTCTGAGATTCATTTTTTCTAGAAAATCACAGGAATTTGCAAATAAAACAAACCGTATGATGACTGTCTCCATTCTGAAGGAATACATTTTGTTGATATTCCATAATCTGTACTCATTTTCAGAAAATCTGGCACTCAGTTCAAAATTATGAGAGAGTTCCAGTTGTGAATGAACAGGTTATGAACCTGCTAGTATCCATGAAGATGTGGGTTCAGTCCCTGGCCTCGCTTAGTGGATTAAGGATCCAGTATTGCTGTGAGCTGTGGTGCAGGTTGCAGGCACAGCTCAGATCTGGCATTGCCGTGGTCGTGGGGTAGGCTGGCAGCTGCAGCTCCAATTCAGCCCCTAGCCTGGAAAAAAAAAGTACATCTGGAGTTCCCACCGTGGCTCAGTGGTTATTGAATCCAACTAGGAACCATGAGATTGGGGGTTTGATCCATGGCCTTGCTCAGTGGGTTAAGGATCTGGCATTGCCGTAAGCTGTGGTGTAGGTCAAAGATGTGGCTCGGATCCTGTATTGCTGAGGCTCTAGTGTAAGACGGCAGCTACAGCTCTGATTCGACCCCTAGCCTGGGAACCTCCATATGCCGTGGGAGCAGCCCAAGAAATGGCAAAAAGACAAAAAAAAAAGAAAAAAAAAAGAAAGTATATCTGATCTAATATTAAAACTACCAGGACCATTTTGTATACTGAGGGCAGAGGTGAGCTAATGAATACATTTTTGCAGGCTTCTTACCTTGTGTCGCTCTGTCTCTCTAGCCTTTGTACATCACCTTTTATTCAGGTTTTATTCACCATTTAGATAGTTTCCATGACTCTTGATTTTTTTTTTAACATTGTCATTCAAAGACTTTTTTTTACTTATTGATGTGCTCATGTGCTTACTTATACGCTTGTTTTTTCTAGATGTTGATGTACGGCCATGATTTAATACTGAAATGTTATTACTGTTTTGATGATAAAAAAATTGAAAATATATCCCAAGGAGATGACATCGTGGTTGAAATGCACAGCTGTGAAAACATCTGCTTGAATAAATTTAGAAAAACGATTAGGTTTCTTTCCCTTTGGGCATCGCTTTGTTATCGGGCATCTATTAGACATATCAAAATGGTAGTACACTTTCAAAAACTTTTTCGAGTCTTTTCTGAATTGAAATTCTCATATAAAATGATTTATAGTCAAGTTTAAAGTTAAGTATTAAATTTCCTTACTTGACAGATATTTGGAAAGAAAAGAAACTAATAGTTTTCTATCAGAAGTAAAACTAATAGGAAATTTTTGGAAGGAGCACATAATATATGTCTTCAAGGTCTAGAGTAATATATCATCTGGAAAACAGACATTGGGTTTCTCTTATTTTTTTTTTTTTTTTTTAGGGCCACAGCCAGGGCATATGGAGGTTCCCAGGCTTGGGGTCAAATTGGAGCTGTAGCTGCCAGACTATGCCACAGCCACAGCAACGCCAGATCTGAGCCATGTCTGTGACCTACACAACAACTCGAAGCAATACCAGATCCTTAACTCAGTGAGCAAGGTCAAGGATCGAACCTGCGTCCTCATGGATACTACTACTCAGATTCGTTTCTACGAGCCACAGTGGGAAGTCCAGGTTTCTTGTTTCTTAAATGCTGGGTTTTGCATTTCATTTTTGTAAGAGGTGGTCATCTTTTCTTTCTTGGGAATTTTAGGTGGATGTACGTTCTCAAGGGCACAAGGTACGTACTCGAATGATATTAAGTCAGTATTTCAGGGTGAAGGCTGATACAAAAAAAAAAAACTTGGATTTATTATATTATCACTTTTTTAAAATGTATTTTTTATTTTTTAGTCTTTTTGCTATTTCTTGAGCCGCTCCTGTGGCATACGAAGGTTCCAGGCTAGGGGTCGAATCAGAGTTGTAGCCGCCAGCCTATGCCAGAGCCACAGCAACTCAGAATCAGAGCTGCATCTGCAACCTATACCACAGCTCATGGCAACACTGGATCCTTAACCCACTGAGCAAGGCCAGGGATCGAACCCAAAAGCTCATGGTTCCTAGTTGGATTTGTTAATCACTGAGCCACAACAGGAACTCCATATTGTCACTTTTTAAAAGAAAATAAAGACACCAAAGGTCCCATGATCCATAAAAACAAACAACCTGGGGCTGTGACAATAATGGCCAGTAATGTCCAAATGAAGATCTGAAGTATGTCTGACATACTAAGACACCTCCCTCTGGGAAACAGGCACAATGAACTTATCTGACTGCAATATTTGCGGGGAAAGGTTGAATTTTTCCAGATATGAAAATGAACCCAATATTCATGACAATTAGGATTAACTCGCAGGCATGAAATATTTTTGTCCATCTGAAAAAACAATTCTTCCAAACTGAAAAATTCAGGTGAATGAAAAATTTGGAATTAAAATGCATTAACATGTAGTCTATCTGGAAACCACAAGACTGGCAGGTCTAAGTGTATGGAATGATTCCAGCTGTGGAAGTTAAGAAGGCAAGCTAATTACCTCTGAAAGCAATGACTGAGTTTGGGGGTAAGATGCGTTCAAAATTAGCCGGAGAAAGCCTACAGGGCATTTCTCCTTTGTTGCTAGTAGCAACAGCAATTTAGGAGAAAATGCAGGAGACGGGGGTGGGGGGGGTGGGGGGTGGTAAATTATGGTCTCCTCAACAGTGAATACTCTGTTTAAGAGGATAGGGACTAATGCACAGCATGGAGAATATAGTCAATAATATTGAAATAACTGTGTTTGATGACAGATGGTGGCTAGATTTACTGTGATGATCATGCATCAAAATATTGAATCACAGAGTTCTCGTCATGGCTCAGCAGTTAACCAACTTGACTAGTATCCATGAGGACTCGGGTTCAATCAGTGAGTTAAGGATCTGGTGTTGCCGTGAGCCGTGGTATAGGTTGAAGACATGGCTCAGATCCCGTGTTGCAGTGACTGTGGTGTAGGCTGGCAGCTGTAACCAACTCGACCCTTAGCCTGTGATCCTCCATATGCCTTGGGTGTGGCCCTAAAAAGACAAAAGACAATAAATAAATGAATATATATTGAATCACTATGTTGTACACTCAAAACTAATAGAATACTGTAGGTCAATTATAATTCAATAAAAAAAGATGGGGAAGCCTGAGGTATATTTTAGAAAGATTTCTGAGAAAAGTGGAATTTTAAAATATAGGTGCATAATATGTTAATTAAATCAAACCCTTCGTACTGAACAATATTCCCTAGTTATGCTGAGATCTTAAGGTAGGAATGAATGAATGAGTTCATTCATTCAACAAATATTGATTGAATGCTGATCTCAGCCCTGTGCTGGGCACAAGCCTGGGGATGAGGAGAACTGTTCAGTAAATATTTAGCATCGGTGATGATGAGAGCTGCAGTTTTCATGAAGTACCTTGAAAGACTAATTTTCAGTACGATGGAAAAGGATGGCAAAGTGCAAAACTATGATCGTCACAATTCTGCTATAGTATTTGTTCCATTAATATTTGTTGGCTTGGAGTTCCCTTCGTGGCTCAGTGGAAATGAATCTGACTAGCATCCATGAGGACGCAGGTTTGATCCCCAGCCTCACTCAGTGGTTAGGGATCTGGAGTTGCCATGAGCTGTGGTGTAGGTTGCAGACATGGCTGGGATCTGGCTTCGCTGTGGCTGTGGCATAGGCTAGCTGCTACAGCTCCAATTTGACCCCTAGCCTGGGAACCTCCATATGCCACAGGTGCGGCCCTAAAAAGCAAAAAGCCAAAAAAAAAAATTGGTTTGAATTTATTTTATTTTTATTTTTATTTGTCTTTTTACCATTTCTTGGGCCGCCGCTCCCTCAGCATATGAAGGTTCCCAGGCTAGGGGTCGAATTGGAGCTGCAGCTGCCGGCCTATGCCAGAGCCACAGCAACGTGAGATCCAAGCCTCGTCTGCAACCTACACCACAGCTCACAGCAACGCTAGATCCTTAACCCACTGAGCAAGACCAGGGATTAAACCTGCAACCTCATGGTTCCTAGTCGGATTCGTTAACCACTGAGCCACGACGGGAACTCCTTGAATTTATATAAATAGTATATGACCCCCCCCAAAAGAAAATTTCCCTGCCAATAACGTCGGGAATTGATGGGTATTCTGACTTATTCTTTGGCCCTCTGGTCTCATCTCATTTTAGGTACTTTGTCATGATCACTTGGTCACTGTCTTCCAGCACAAGTAAATCCAATTTGGTGTTATAGGGAAACATGATACTTTTCTGGTAAGTGATAAAGGGAGGGGACCATAGAGCCCTAGAGCCCTGCATCCTCCACTGGTTAGGATCTTGAAACCATTTCAAATCAGGTTCCCCATGTGTTACTGAGGAAGAGTCTTAGCTACCTGAAGCTCTTAATTTTTTTTTAAAGTCTGCCCCATATCATCAAAGGTGCAGTAAATGTTTTCTACTTGAAACACTCACCTAGTACATTTTTAAAAATTCTTTTGGGAGGAGTTCCCATCGTAGCTCAGTGGAAACAGATCTGACTAGTATCCATGAGGATGCAGGTTTGATCCCTGGCCTCACTCAGTGGGTTAATGATCCAGCATTGCTGTGGCTGTGGTGTAGGCTGGCGGCTACAGCTCTGATTCAAACCCTAGCCTGGGAATGTCCATATGCTGTGGGTGTGGCCCTAAAGATACAAAAAAAAAAAAATTCTTTTGAATATTATTGGGAATTCCTGAATTTTTATTTACTCAAGATGTCATCATCCAAAACAGTCATTTTCCTTTTTGAGGATCAAATTATCCCACATTTGGCTGTAAGAAGCCCCTTCAAGCTGGCCCCTATGTTTTAGAGACTTTGCCATTGGTCTTCGAGCACAGTGTTAAGGTCACTCTGTATTTCCTGCCCCATATCTGGAATTGGCCACTTCTCTAAAGAACCCTGATGACTTTGGGTGGGGAATGATATTTAGAAACCAAGATCTGGGTGCTAGGGGTGCTCATTCTCACCAAGTGATATTGCTTCTAGGCCCTTCCAGAGATTAGAGGAACTAGGTAACACAGTAGATTTAAAAAATAATGAATAGATAAATTGACTCTAAAATATATAGGGAACTAGAAATATTTAAATAGGCAAAATAATCTTGAACAAGGAAAACATACACTACCTGAAATCAAGACTTACAATAAATCTTTAGTTATCAAGACAGAGGTAATTGTTTAAGGTTAAACAACCAGATCAATAGAACAGAACAGGGAGTTCAGAAATAGGCACACATATGGTCAAGATATCAAGTTAATTCGATGCAGGAAAAGAAAATCTTTTTTTTTTTTTTTCCGGCCTTGCCCCAGTTCCCGGGCCAGGGATTGAACCTGCACCACAGCAGCAATCTGAGCCTCTGCAGTGACAATGCTGGATCCTTAGCCAGCTGCACCACAAGGGAACTCCACGAGAATCTTTTAATAAATATTGCAGGAACCACTACATATCTGTATGGAAAAGAATAAACCTTGACCCTTGCACATATTTTGAAATCATGAATTCATACTGATATTTCCAAGTGAAATTTAATTTTTTAGAGTTTTTGCTTAATTTCTTTGCTTTTATTTATGTGTCTCCTTTCTTTTACACTGAAAACCTTAGTCCTAATAACAGTTAATATTTCTTTGCATATCTTTTCATCTTTAGCGTATATCCCTCTGTAGAGGTATAATCAAAATACTGTTTTTAAGGTCACTCATGGTGTTCCTGCTGTGGTGCAGTGGGTTAATGGTCTGGCTTATCTCTGTGGCATTGCCAGTTCGATCCCTGGCCCAGCCTGGCATTGAACTTCCATATGCTGCGGATGCGACTGAAAAAGGAAAAATAAAATAAAGCCATTAATAAGAATTATTTTCTTTATATAGCTGCATTATCAATTAAATATACAGTTTTGTTCATTCATTTATTCTGTTTATCTGTTTCTTTTCTTTTCTTTTCTTTTCTTTTTTTTTTTGGTCTTTTCGCCTGTTCTAGGGCCGCTCCCGCGGCATTTGCAGGTTCCTAGGCTAGGGGTCTAATTGGAGGTATAGCTGTCGGTCTACACTAGAGCCACGGCAACTCAGGATCTGAGACGTGTCTGTGACCTACACCACAGCTCATGGCAATGCCAGATCCTTAACCCACTGGAGCAAGGCCAGGGATCGAACCCACAACCTCATGGTTCCTAGTTGGATTCGTTAACCACTGAGCCACGATGGGAACTCCATTATCTGTTTATTTTCAATTTTCAAATTTATCTATTTATTTTAATTTTCAAATATGCAAAACATTTAAAGGTTCAAACAGCAAAACTATATATACATATGATTTTGGCATATAGAAAATTATACTTGAAGAGGACCTTTTGCCATCTCTTATCCATTCCACCTCATCCTGCATTCCACTTAGGTATGTATTAAATTTTTTTTTTGGCTTTTTAGGGCTGCACCCATGGCATATGGAGGTTCCCAGGCTTGGGGTCTAATTGGAGCTACAGCTGCCAGCCTATGCCACAGCCACATCAACACCACATCCAAGCCACGTCTGCGACATACACCACAGCTCATGGCTCACTTAACAATGCCAGGGATTGAACCCACAACCTCATGGTTCCTAATTGGATTTGTTTCCACTGTGCCATGACAGAAACTCCATATTAATGTTGTTTTTTGATTCATCATTCCAATGTTTCTTTTTGAAAAAAAAAAAAAAGAAAAAGCAGGTGACCATGTATTTTACGTTCTGTCCATTGCTTTTAAACTTAATACATCAGGGAGATTGAGTAAAATGAGAACGTAGGAAATGTTCTTATTATTCCTCAAGGTTGCAGAGTGCTGCACAACCTGCATTAAGTGGTGTCCTGCATTCAGGTGGCCACACTTAGATGTATGCGTGTGCACCATGTCCAGTCAGGTCCCGCTAGGGAATCGACGCTGGTTCTCTCCAGTTTCTGGCAGTATTCATTTTCCAGGGATGCTGCAAGACATGACCACCAAACAGGTGGCCTAAAATAAGAGAAATTGATTTTCTCACGGTTCTGGAGTCTATATGTCTGAGATCAAGTTCAGGGTCAGGCTTCCTCTGGAAGACCTCCAGGGGAGACACCATCTTGGCTTCTTCTTTTTCTTTTCTTTAGGGCTGCACCTGCGGCATATGGAGGTTCTCAGGCTAGGGGTTGAATCAGAGCTGTAGCCTCCAGCCTACACCACAGCCACAGCAACACTAGATCTGAACTGTGTCTGCGACCTATATCACAGCTCATGGCAACAAGGGATCCTCAACCCACTGAGTGAGGCCAGGAATTAGACTGGAGGGTCACATGGCTTGTTGTTACAGGACTCTGTTCTCTGCCTGTTTCCACCTTCTCTGTTTATGTGCATTCTCTCTGTCTTTTAGGACACTCATTTGATTTAGGGATCAACCAGATAATCCAAGGGGATTTCACCTCGAGATCTTTACCTTGATTGTATCTGCAAATATCTTTTTCCCAAAAACAAACAAACAAAAAAATTCTAGGGATTAAGACATAGACATTCCTGCTCAACCCACTATGTTGGCTATTATAAATTATGTTGGAGGAATACACTTCCAGTGAGGTTGTATATTTGGGCAGGTATATCTTTAGAATAGAGTCTTTTTTTTTTTTTCTTTTTTTAGGGCCACAGGTGCAGCATATGGAGGTTCCTAGGCTAGGGGTCAATCAGAGCCACAGCTGCCAGGCTACACTATAGCCACAGCAATGCCATATCCCAGGCATGTCTGTGACCTACACCACAGCTTGTAGCAACACCAGATCCTTAACCCATTGAGAGAGGCCAGGGATTGAACCTGCATCCTCATGGATACTAGTTGGATTCATTCCCACTGAGCCACAATGGGAACTCCTCAGAACAGATTCTTAGAAGTAGGATTTCAGTGTGTGTCTTTTTTTTATTTCTGACTGAGCCTGTGTCATGTGGAAATTCCCTGGCCACAGCAGCGACCTGACCCGCTGCAGTGACAATGGCCTTTTAACCTGCTGTCCCTGTGGGGTTAGGGATCGAACCTGCATCCTTGCAGATTCTAGTCAGGTTCCTTACTGATGAGCCATGAGGGGAACTCCTGCATTGTAAGTTTTTAACTCTTAATTTAAACTCTTTGTGTTTTGCTTTCTAGGGCCACACCTGTGGCATATGGAGGTTCCCAAGCTAGGGGTTGAATCGGAGCTACAGCCTACGCCACAGCCTGTGCCACAGCCACAGCAATGCCAGATCTTAGCTGTATCTGCGACCTACACACCAGTCATGGCAATGCTGGATCCTTAACCCAATGAGCTAGGCCAGGGATCGAATCCACAACCTCATGGTTCCTAGTCAGATTCGTTAACCGCTACACCACGATGGGAACTCCTTGATTTATACTCTTGATTTCCTGGCACGCTGAGACTCCAGGGAAAAAGAATTAATTGCAAAGCAGGTAATGTCCTCAAGTTCACAATCTAGCAGAGAGATTCTGCGGTGCAATGGAAAATAAGTATTCTTACTTTCTTTTCTTCACATGTATTAAACATGGTGGGTGGGTGAAAAAGCTTAAAGTAATAACCTAGTTTTCTTGCTTTTTTAGAGAAGACTTAGAGTTCTACATTTTCATCAGCAGGTAAAGGCTTGTTATGATGGATGTGATGAATCTATATGCATGAATGCCTGTTTCTGGTTCTACCAAGTTTTGATCATGTCACGTGTTTACTGAGCACTATTGTTTCTCTTTTCATTTATCCAGTTGCTCTGTCCCTCAACCGAGTTGGAAGCTTTGGAGGTCAGGGGCCTGCATCTTACACAACTTATTATCTCTAGAGTTTAGACTCATGCCTTGAACACAGCAGGTGCTCAACAAATGTTTGACTATGACAACTGGTTGCTTTGCAATAGAAAAGTTGAATTTCCTAATATCCTATTTTTTTCCATCCATGCAATGAAAGGTATCTTTTCCTAGAGGAATGATGCAGTGAATATTATGATTACTATGTGTAGTCAGATTAAGGCTTAATTTCTGCAGTAAAGACACTCAGAATGCCTTGACTTAAGAGAGGAGGTAATTTCTCTCTTGTGGTATTCTTGGAGGGTTTGTGGCCCTGATTGAGATGTCATTTGGGGACTGAGGCTGGTAGGGCAGTTCTGCCATCAGCATGTTGTGGTGCTTCCATTTCTGGGTCTGAGAGTCACCCATATCATTGTGTTTATTGGTGGTCTATTCCTTTTGGTTGCTGAGTAATGTTCCTTTGGAAGAATACATCCCAGTTCTATAAGTGCTATTTGACAACTGGACAAATATAGAGGGAGGCTCTAACAACCAGGTGATATCTTTGGCATGACTAGTTTAATGTGTAGGATTATAGGGAGTTCCTGTTGTGGCTCAGTGGTTAAGAACTTGACTAGGGTCCTTGAAGATTCAGATTCGATCCCTGGCCTTGCTCAGTGGGTTAAGGATCCGGTGTTGCTGGGGCTGTGGTATAGGTCATAGTTGCAGCTTTGATTTGACCTCAGCCCGGGAAGTTCCATAGGATGCAGGTTGGGCCCTAAAAAGAAAAAAACAAAACAAAAAAGGTAGGGTTATTTTAGCTTTTTGTCCCATTTCATTAATTAACTTTTTTTTTTTTCCATTCTGGGGCCACACCTGTGGCCTATTGAAGTTCCCAGGCTAGGGGCTGAATCAGAGCTGCCACTGCCAGCTTACGCCACAGCCACAGCAATGCCAGATGTGAGCCGTGTCTGTGACCCACTCCGCAGCCTGCAGCAAGGCCAGATCCTTAACCCCCTGAGTGAGGCCAGTGATCAAACCCACATCCTTAGAGACACTATGTCCGGTTCTTAACTCACTGAGTCACAATAGGAACCCCCCATTTGGTTTAATGAATTTTTATTGAGTGCTTCCAAGTCAGATACTGTGCTCAGTGATGAGGGTATAAAGCTGTGTAAACACTGAGGTCTTCCCCCAAGTTACAGTTCAGATGAATGAGAAAAAGACAGTTGTGTCATCCCAATTGGATGGAAAACACGTATTTTAAACAGCTAATTTAAGTGTCTGCTAAAATGTTGTTAAAATCTGGAGCATCAAAGGCTCCAGATGCCAGTAAATAACGCTACAGATCTCTTGTCAGAAATCTCCAGACCATCTTCTATCTCAGAGTCTTGCCCCAGGTTACAGGGGCCTGGCCTTAAAAAGCATACCAGCCTGAGAGTCAGGTCCCTCAGGTTCTATTTCTGGTTCTGCTACTATATTGCAAGGAGGCCTTACACAACATGGAGACTAAGGTGCACTTCCCACAAAGCAAGAGGTAAGACGTTGAGATGCCCTTCGAAAGAGGCACCCACATATCCCAAGTGAGGATGGGTCCCAGGAACCAAGGGAGTGGCTGGCCTCCTCTCCCAGAGCCTAGGCATGTGCTTTCGTACTCCAGAGCCATTCATTTTAGTGTGAAACTGGAGCTGCGATTTGGGTATGATCAAAGGGATTTGCACTCTTTCCCGCTCCCTCCCTCCCTGGTGTGAATCTAGAACTTAGAATAGTTCACATTTTGAAAGCCTTAATTAAATTTATCTTACTGAAATGTTTCTGTGGTCCACGCTGCACTAAAGGGAACTGGGGCTGGTGCACAGGCCAGAAAGTGTAGGTACAGAAGCCTTGGGCCTCCAGGGGTAAGGAGCGGGCAGATGCTGCCCAGTCGCTGGAGACCTTGGAAATGAGTTTCAGCGCCACGCCTTCAGGAGAACTACATCTCCCAGAAGCACTTGCGGCCCACGGCTGGGGAGGAAAGCGGAGGACGTGCTCAGAGCCCGCCCACTGACTCCAAAGTGCTGAGGGCACGCAAGCCTGATTGGAGGGCCCGGTCGCAGCGCATCCCGGGACCTGTAGTCCAGCGTGAACGTGGGGCCAGCTTCTTTGTGATTTGCGGCTGGGGCTCTGCGCCCTGGTGAGCCCCCGGCGAGGCAGTCCCCATCACGCTCGAGTGCGCTGCGCCCGAGGGGGCGGCCCGCACCTCCCGCGGGGGCGGGGCGGCGGGTTCCGCGCCGTCACCGCCTTCCTGCCCCGCCCCTCGCCGGACCAGCCCGCCCCTCCTTCCTGGAGCCACAACCCGGGCGGCGGCAGCAGCAGCGGCGGCGGCGGCGGCCGGGCGGGAGGCGGCGAGCGGCCCGCGCGACACGCGCCGGCCCGACCCTATGCGGTGACTCGCGCGGCGCAGTCGCCTCCTGCCCCGCCGGCGGGGCCCGGGCTCCCGCGGCGGCATGTTCTCCCGAAGGAGCCACGGGGATGTGAAGAAGTCCACCCAGAAGGTGCTGGACCCCAAGAAGGACGTGCTGACCCGCCTGAAGCACCTGCGGGCGCTGCTGGGTGAGGCGCGCGGTGCGGCCGGCGGGGCACTTGCAGGCGGGTCGGGGGTCGGAGCTGGGGGGCGGGGGCGCCAGAGATCTCATTGTTCCCCGGAATGCGGGCACCCCGGCCCTCGGGCTCGCTTGTGGCCCCCAGTGTAACTTATCCCGGATTCTCACGGTGGCCCCGGGGCCGGGCATAGCTTGGACGGTCCCCTCCCCACAGAACCGGACCCAGTAGTCCTCATGAGCACACCCTGGACTGTCAGCTTCCCTCCCAGATTCTAATTTTTAAACCGAGACCGTAAGTGGACGGAGACCCCAAGTGGTCCCAGCTTAATTGAACTGTCACTCCCTCCCCCCTGCCACCGCACTTTAATTTTATTTTTACTTATGAGCTCGATCCCCAAATAGGCTGGGACTCCAAGTGGCCCCTGGATACATTTGATTTAAGTGTCATCTCTCCTCCCGTGGGTCCGGATGCTTCAGTTTCTTTGTGTCCTTCGTATGAAGGGGGGTCCTCGTGTCAGCTTGGAGGGAGGGTGACTTTCCTGGGTTCAAGGAAGCTGCTTCTCCTTTATTGTCAGGATGACACCGATGGTTATGTGCCTTCTTCCGTTTTTATGAGCTTGCTGGGTGGAGGGTCTGCAGAGCCCAGGTGGGCCTGCACTTGACCTGTGAGGAAGCTCACCCCTGGGGGTGTGAAGTGTCCACAAGGCTTCCTGTCACCAGCCGCCTGTGATCTGTAACTGGTTTGCTCTGTGTTTGTTTTCTCCTCTTAACTCCTTAGTCTTCTGTTTAGGGTGAAAACACCTTTGCCATTACAGATGGACTTGTGTGTTTGGGGGCTGAGAAAAGGATACCTTATATTTCCTCTAGCTATCTTTGTTATTCTTAAATTGAGCACAAATCACCTGATTTAGGGCACACGGTCTTAATGTGTCTGTCGCTTGAGGGAATATGGTAGAAAAGAATTCATTTTATATGTGAGAATTTTTTTTAAAAGATCTTGTTCATGAGATGAAAAGTTGCAAGTGATTTCTATTTATACTCTGCGAAGTACTTCTAAGGGGGAAAAATACACACACCTGGTTTTGCCAAGTGAAGTTTTTCACATTCCCGGATTCCTTGAGATTCCACTGTCCTGTTCAGTTTGGAATGAAATGTAAATTAGGCACTGTTACAGGGATTAGTTTTCAAGACTTTGCAAAGTGAAATGCTGTGTTCTTGGTAAACTGGACTTTCTACTTCCTGTACTGAAATACCAGGAGCACACTGCTCGCTTTATGCGGAGTTCCTACTGGTGACAGCTTAACACCTCCTGCAGGGGCATTTTTGATAAAGGAGAAGTGGAGTAGCATTGTAAAGCATTTGATACTTGGGGCCTTTTTTTGTGGTAGAGAACTGGAGCTTTTTGTTCTGGCCAGGTCTACAGGATTAAATTAGCTACATTTGTAAAAGGCAGAATCAATTAAATCTAGATCAGTTGGGGAGTTCCCTTCGTGGCTCAGTGGTTAACGAATCCGACTAAGAACCATGAGGTTGCGGCTTCGATCCCTGGCCTCGCTCAGTGGGTTAAGGATCCTGCATTGCTGTGAGCTGTGGTATGGGTCACTGTGGCTGTGGTGTAGGCTGGTAGCTACAGCTCTGATTCGACCCCTAGCCTGGGAACCTCCTTATGCCACTGGTGTGGCCTTGGAAAAAGACAAAAAAAAAAAAAACAACCAAAAAACAAAACAAGAAACCTAGATCAGTTGGGTCTCTTAGGACATTGTTACCTTTCTGAGAAAGTATTTAGTTTTCTAGGCTCTGTAGTTTCACTTCAAGGTGTGTATCTTATTTTGAGGAACTTTCTTTGGTCCTTTCGTTGAGCCATTTGACCTCAGTTTTGTAGCAGTGGAGGAGCTCCTTGAAATTTCCTTATGTATATGTATATGTTTTTCTTTTTTGATGCATGTGCTTGTGGAATGGCCCGGTTTATTTTGTTTATCACTGTAATCTTTATCCGTGGGGCTAGATTTTTATAAATTGTCTGAGGAGTTCCAGCCAAAATGCTTCATGTAAATGTTCACTTACAACTGTGGTTTAAAGACTTTAAGGAAAAAGAGTGCATCAGTGTACTACTTCTGTCATGTCACATCCCCTATTTATTTGCTGCAAAAAGGAAAAGTCTACTTAGAAAAAGAGGCCTTTGGATCGGAAAGATAGAATTTAGCTGAGATCAAGAAACTATTTGAAGGAAATGAAAAAAATTACTACTGTGTTTTTATTTGTATATTTACATAATAGTCTTGCTTTTCATATATTTTCAAGTGATAATGTTGTTTTTTACATACCAAGTTGATACCACTGACCTGGATTTGTAGCCTGCAGCTGCATGACTTTGGGCAAGTTACTCAGCCTGTCTTTGAACCTGTTTCTTTACTCTGTAAAATGGATGTGGTGACGGCTGCCTTGTAAAGGTCGTTGGGGGTGTGATGTGCAAACTGCATCGGCTTGGAGTAGGCATTTAACACTTCCTCTCCCATTGCTTGTCTCCTGTCATTAATAGGATAGGACAAGCATGTTTGATAGGTGGTCCCCTCTCCTTTCTTATTTTACTGATTGTGATGGATTTGTTCCCTCTTCATAAAAATTAGTCTGCATTTATGACACCTGGCTAAGAAACACAATTAGCTGTGAAAAGTAGAGTATTTCTTCGTGTCAGGGTGATGCCTCTAGTTAGAACTTGCTTGGCTACTTTCACCTGACTGTGTATTGTAGATCAGCCTGTTAACTTCGTTTCCTGTGTGTGTTGGGGGTGTGTGTGTGGGGGGTGGGGTGAGGCACAGGCAGGGCTTATGGGGGCCAAGCCTAACATAGTTCTGTACTGTATGTATTATGTTAATTAGAGGAAGAACAAAGAGCCGTTAGGTCATCTGACTCCCAGTTCTCCTTAGACTGTTGAAATCATCGTTGGGAGAGTAAATAAGTGAGCAAAACACAACGGAATGGGCAAGAAATGTACTGTGTGTTGCTGTGTTGCTGCCGCAATGATTCCATGTCTAATTAAAGGTTGAGTGCCTACTGTGAGTCCGTGAATAGGGTACAGAAATGACACTGATGTGGCAGGAAGGACGGCTGTAACAAGCTAGTAAGCCCGTGGTGTATTACGTAATGGGAGAGGGGCTCGTGTGATGGACTCCGTTACAGAATTTCAAAAGGAGAAAAAGATAATTAAGAATGGCACAAAGATAGGGGTGTCTTGAAGGAGGCTTTACAGATGCCGGGCCCTAAAGAATGGTTAGACTAACTCTGTTCCATAGAGATACTTGTGAGCCACAGGTGTAACTTGAAATTCTCTGGTAGCCACATCTAAAAGAGTAAAAAGAAACAGATGAAATTAATTTCAGTAATATAGTGTATTTAACTCTGTACATCTAACAGGTATTATTATACAAGTAAGGAAAATAAAATGTGAAACATTTTCCTTTTTTTTTCATACCAAGTCTTTGAAACCCAGTGTGTATTGTACACCTGAGTTCAGGCCACAGCATTTCCAGTGCTCAGTGACCAGATGTGCCCAGTGGCTGCACGCGGGACCAGGCAGGGCTGGACTTGGGGAATGTAGCGAGAGGGGCAGGGTGTTTCTTCCCGAGGGGCTGGTGGTGGAAATACGCCAGGCTGCCTCTTCCCAGGCCTGGGGTGGGGGGTGCGGTGGGGGAAAGTGAGTGAAAGGCTGGGCACTGGGGACAGGGTGCTAGGACCCTGGTCCTGAAGGTGTCCCCAGTGTCGGAGAGGAGACTGCAGTAGTGCGTGGGCCAGGGGTAAGGGCAGGACAGTGCCTTGGACTTCGGGGTCATGGGGCAGGAGGTGGGGTGGCCTGACCAGTTGAAGCTGTGGCAGGTTGGGGCCAGATCAGAAAGGGCCTTGTTGCTGGAGTTAGAAGCGCAGATCTTATCCTGCAGGTGAGAGGGCCCAGTAGGAGAATTCTTAGTAGGTCAAATGATAAGATTGGAGAACTGCCTTTCTGCCGGCAGGACGAGGGAAAAGGGGCTGGGGCTGATGGGAAGGGTGACACTGAGAAGGCTGGCCGTGAAGGAGCCTGGAGTTGGGCCCCGATGAGTGGAGGGAGGGCGGGGGCTGGCGAGCTCTGAGGGGAGTGAGGAGAGGGAGGTTTGCAGCACTGCACCCTGGGGTGGTTGATCTGGAGGAGGAGAGGCTGGGATCCCCGGCCACAGGCAAGTCAGATCTGGTGATGCCAGGGTTCAAATATTTGGAGCCAGAGAGGCCAGAACAGTCTCTCACAGATGCTCTATATGCTGATACAGCAAAATCAAACATATTGAAGATTTCCTTTTGTGCATCTGTTTCTTTATGTAGGAACAAGTTCATTGGCAATTTAAAATGTTGCCTTTTAAGCTTGTTATTAGCATTTCCCCATGACTTGTTCCTTTTATTTTTATTAACTGCAGTGATCTGTTGAGACTGGGTACCATAGTTTAGCTTACCATTTCCTGGGTGCTTAAATTGTTTCCTTCCTTCCATCTTCTCTCCCTCCTTTTTTCCCCCCTCTCTAATTCTCTCTCTTTTTCTTTCTTTCTCCAAGATAAATCATACTGTTCTAAACATCTTGGGAAGCAGCCTTTTCTGTCTTTTTGCATTATTTCCCTAGAATAGATTCCACTCAAGTCAGATGGCCGGGCTGGGCACGATCATGTCTCCATTCACGGCGCTTTCCTGACTCACCCTCCTTGGCCCTGCCGGCAGCAAGGATGGAGACAACCATTTCCACTCTAGTCTGACAAGCAATACACACACACGTTATTATTTGATCATTGGTGTCAGGTATTTGGGAGAACGGGGGTGTCACGAATAGAGCTCATAGAATTGGGAGGAGACCCTGGCTAGTGACAGAGGAGGATGAGGTTGGCGTGATGTATGTTGAGAAGAAGGTAAGATCTAAATGGAAATGGCTGGGGGGATGTTGGATGTGGGGTCTGGAGTTTACTGAGAGGTTAGTATGCTGTGATATGGTTGTTTATTGTCGTCACGATCCCATTGAGTAGCCCCTGAGCCTATGATGAAGGTAGTGGATCTTCCCTGCCCCTCTGCAGCCCGGAGATGGGGGAACTGAGGCTCACAGAAGCGGAGCCTTGTCCTGTGAGGGGTGGGGCTGGGAGTCCTTGGCCTGTAAAGCCCATGTTATGTTTTTGCTACTTGTCTGACTTAAAAGCATATTTACATACCACAAAATGTATTTACCTACCAGAATGAATGTTAACATATTAACAGAAGCGCAGCAGTTTTCACACATCTCTCAAAAACATCGCTTTGAGTTTTGCTGCTTTCTTCCTAGTGTGTTTTACCATATTTCTTCTAGGAAGACTTGAGGCTCTATTTGATTTGAACATGACAGAAGATGAAAAGATTCCTTCTGTGCATCATCCCTGCTCCTAGGGCTTGAGATTTTCTAGACCTTCTCATGTGAGAAAGGTGACCTGAGGGTGAAAGTCTGATTGAGCTCAGATGCTTTGTTTGAAATAACTGAAAAAGAATGCCCACCACCTTTTGTTCTGGAAAGAGAGGTAATTGATAGGTCCGGAATATTTCAATGTAAACTTTTATAATTTTTATTTTGTTTGTAAGTGCTTTATTTGTGAACGGACATAAATATTTTGGTAGCTTTTTGGAGTACTGATCTTCAGTCTCTAAATTAAGTACCATAGATGAAACTAGAGTTGTTGGAGTTCCCTATTGTGTTGCAGTGGTTAACGAATCCGTCAAGGTTGCTGGTTGGATCCCTGGCCTCGCTCAGTGGGTTAGGATCCGGCGTTGCCATGAGCTGTGGTGTAAGCCAGCGGCTAGAGCTCCGATTAGACTCCTAGCCTGGGAACCTCCATATGCTGTGGGAGCAGCCCTAGGAAAGTCAAAAAGACTAGAAAAAAAAAAAAGCTGGAGAATTTTTTATCGTTTTTAAGAAATTGACTTTCAAAATAGCAAATCGATTCAATTTAAAATTTAAAATTATTTTTAAAAGAAGGAATGCATTACTCTTGTAAAAATTAAGAATACGTAATATGTAAATGTAGTAGGCAACTATCTTGTTCTGAATTTAAAAAAAAAAGTCAGTTTCATGTACATTTTTTTGAGTGTGTATGTGCCTGTCTTGGTAGGGCAGCCAAACAGTTGCATTTACCACGAGGGTGTTAATGCCTAGGTCGAGTGGGATGGAATAGTATGGGCGGCCCCAGGTGTAGAGGAGGCACAGCCAAGGGAGGGCGGAACTGAGGTGGGTCTGAGATTGTGGATCTGGGAGTTTCCCAGGTGGACGGGATGAGGGTGAGGAGACTGCAGAGGCAATGGTGTGGCCACCGTGGGCTGAGAGCATCCTTTATCCTGTGGTCTGGGTAGATGCTGGGAATCAGGAAAGAGTTTTAAGCAGAGGAAGAGCCAGGTCAATCCTTTGTTGGTGACCAGTCCAGAAGTCCCAGTCTCCCTGAGGTTTGCACCGTGGATGCCTGGAGAGTGAGAGCTCCCATCTTTTGGATGACAAACCAAGAAGATGTCAGTGTTCATTTTTCCCTCCACGTGGAGGGCACCTGCCTCAAATCGAAGTCCACACTCAAGAGGGAAGCAGAGCAGAGAGACAGAGACTCAGAAAGGGTCTAGCAGACCCTCTGTGAGCTGAGGGGCTCAGCTCTGCCTTCCATCCTCACCCCCAGCTTCTTAGTTGCAGGAGCCCATGACACCCTGTTTTTGCTTTAGCCAGCTTGAATTTTATTTCTGGGCCTTGCAATGGAAAAAGAGTGCACATTAATATGCCAGGAAGAGAAGGGGAAGTTCCAGATCAGGGATGGATGGGTGTGTGCGTGTGTGTGTGTGTGTGTGTGTGTGTGTAGATACAGTTTTTACATTTTTTTCCCCCTGTCTTTTCTCTTTTTAGGGCCGCATCTGGCATTGTAAGTTTTTAACTCTTTTCTTTCTTCTTCTTTTTTTTTTGTCTTTTTGCCTTTTCTAGGGCCACTTCCTGTGGCTCATGGAGGTTCCCAGGCTAAGGGTCTAATTGGAGCTGTAGCCACTGGCCTACACCACAGCCACAGCAATGCCAGATCCAAGCCTCGTCTCTGACCTACAGCCGGATCCTTAACCCAGTGAGCGAGGCCAGGGATTGAACCTGCAACCTCATGGTTCCTAGTCGGGTTCGTTTCCGCTGCGCCACTACGGGAACTCTGGTTTTTACATTTTTTTAAGACCTGGGGGAATTTGAGTTTATTTACATTTAGGAGAAGGAAGTAGCAAAAGAACAAAATTGAAGAAAAAGTAGAGAGAAAGGGGATAAAATTGTGAAAACTCTGGCACTCGGTGGAATCAGGAGGGTGAGGCAGTAGGTCAGGCTTGACAAGGGGGCACCGCTTCCCCTAAGGCCACGGATGGGGCACTGGATGACAGGGTCGTGAAGGGAGCGCTCATATGACATGAAGCCAATTGCCGAATGGCTTTCTCACTGGTGTAGTGATAGGAGCTGAGTGTGTCTCCCTCCTTCTTCTCTGCCATGTAGCCTCATAAAATAAAGAAAATATTGTAATCTGAGAGACTTTTTGTTGTTCATTTGGGGAATGATCTCATAAATACAGTTTAACTTATGTATTAAATCATTGGCCAGAAGGGGGAAATGTGTATATGTAAATATATATGAATATGTGTAGAAATAAAATAGGGCCAGTTGAAGTGATGCAGGTGCTGCCCACCTCCTCAGTGACCGTGTACCCGAGAGTGGCATGAGGTGGGACAAGGGAAACTGCTGTGTCCCCAGTGGTCTTTCCTTCATGCCTCTCAGTGTGGGAACATCTTCCCTCCTGGGTGTGGCTCTGGTGTTTGAGGCTAATTTTGCGTTTCTCCATTTTTACCTTTAATGTGACTTAACCCCACATATGACGTAACTGGATTGAATTGATATCTCATATGCATATAGCACTTTACACTTTTGCACAGTGTTTTCTCATATTCTCATTTGATCAGATTGCTGCCCTGAGCAACCTGTTAGCAAAGGATTTACCTTCTAGTTTCTTAGTAGAGCTTTGTTTCTGAGTTAGTTCTGAATCTTCTTTTCAGGGTTTCAGCTTTGATTTTTGGAAGAGAGATGTCTCATAACCATTTTATGTCTTCTGCATTGTTTTAGAAACTGAAACCACATCTGAAAACCATTGAACAGTGTTTTAAAAGTAGTTGTAATCTTCAACAGTAAATATGTACTTTGATATCACTTTTATAATTACAGCTTGATTAAAAAAAATCCCTTTGACAAAGATAAGGAGCCCATTGATACTGTCTTGTGTTTGATCTTAGTGATGGCACATTTTTATTTAGGCTAAAGCATGCTTTCAGGGACACTTGAGGGACTGGTGCCCTTGCTCACAGCCAACTGTGGGTGCCTTGAGAATGTGCCCTCAGTGCGCTCAGCTGCAGGATATCACTGACTCGTGGCTCCCGCTGCCGCCCTCCGGCGTCTGCAGCGTCGGAGCCAGAGCTGAGCTCCTCCTGGGCTCCCAGCCAGTGACTGCACAAGCAGGGGAACCAAGGTGGCCTGTTCACTCGAGACCGGATGCCTCTAAGGGTGACTTTGGCTTGAGGGCTCCAGGTTGGCCTGGCTGGCAGCTTCTCAGACCTGTGCCTACCCTTCCTTCTCCCCCTCTTGTGTGCAGGGGTCATCCCTGCCCTGTGGTCTGCAGCCTCTGGCTGCCTCAGGTCTCCCCTTTATCTTTCACAGACAGCTCCCTCTGTGAACCTCCTGAGTGACCAGTCTTGGCTTGTGTCTCCTCCTCAGAGACACCATCCCTTTTCCGGGAAGGCACTGCCCATCCTGCCGTATACAGTTCTCCCAGGGGATGGCATAGGCATATGACTTCTTCACACCAACTGTCTTCATCTGTCTTCCCTGAAATGACCTTCCTCAGAATTCCCACAGTGTTCTCTGCCTTCCATTTGGCATTGATTGCCTTTCGCTTTCTTTTTTTTCTTTTTTTTTTTTCTTTTAAAACTTTTTAGGGCTGCACCTGTGGCATATGGAGATTCCCAGGCTAGACGATCAGAGCTACAGCTGCCGGCCTACACCACAGCCACAGCAACATGGGCTCCGAGCCATGTCTGCGACCTACACCACAGCTCACGGCAACATCGGATCCTTTACCCACTGAGCAAGGCCAGGGATTGAACCCATGTCCTCATGGGTACTATTTGGGTTCATTACCGCTGAGCCACAGTGGGAACTCCTCACTTTTGGCTTTGTATTCTGCTTATCTGTGCTCTGCCTGATCTCTCCCATGAAAAGACATCGACACTAAATGACATGGAGAACACGAACCGCTTCTTGTACGTCATGATTCCTCCTGGTGACATGCTTCCTCATTTGTAATAATGATAAGTAGCATTTAATCATGTGCTGGGCACCACCAGAGACGCTTGCCATGTGTTAACACATTGAATCATCTCCCAAGTGAGTAGGAAATATCATTATCTCCATTTTACAGATGAGACCCAGAGAAGTTGAGAGCATTGCCCAAGGTTGCACAGCTAGTAAGTGAAAGAGGCAGCTCTCTGCTCTCATTATCATTTTCCTGCTTCCTTAGTTGTTAGAAATGGGGGGGGGGAGATTACCATTTAGCTCCTGTTTTATCCATTTTATTTCCATCTCCAACTTTTTCCCTAGTGAGTGGTTTTGACTGTAATATAGGCCAGCCCCAATTCAGAATAAGTAGAAGCAGTTGTGCATTGCCTTAAAATGTCTGATGAAACTTGATTCCTACAAAAGAAATAGCTATATGAAAATATACAAACTAGCATGTATAAACTAAGCTACAGGGCTGTGTTATACAACCCAGGGAATAGAGCCAATATTTTATAATAAATACAAATGGAGTATAACCGTTAAAAATAGTGAATCACTCTATTGTACACCTGTAAGTTATATAAGATTGTATATCAACTGTACTTCATAAAAATAAGAAACTAATATATGTAAAACACATTTGGTTTAGCACATATTTTTTGGTGTAAGTGTTGTGTTTTATTGTATTAGAACTTGATATATACTAAAGACAAAGTTTTTAGACTCCTGCATTTGAAAGATGTGTGTCAAAAATGATTAAAATAAAAACAGCTCTGCTTTTTAAAACTTTAGCTCTAGGAATGTGGAGTAGATCTTTATCAGAATCAGCTTTACACACCAACTATCTATCCCAGAGAACAAAGTGTTAACATCTTTCTGATTTCCAAGAATTTTACTTTCTGCACCTGGTTTCCCATCCACGTATAAACAAATGAAAATAGTACATCTTAGGAAAGGAAGTGGGACAAACATCACTTTTACAGCCTTTCAATTATACTTAGATTTGTTTCCTGTTCTGCTGTCAGATTTTACTGCAGTATCTACAAGGATATTTTTGGTTACAGGTAACAGAAAACCCAAATATACACTTGAATAGTAAAGAATTTTCTCTTCTACAAAAAGCATCCTGAAATGTGGCCTTGAGCCAGCGGGCGCAGCAGCTCAGAGCCAAGGCGTCCACACTGTCTCTGCCTTCCTGCTTTGCCCTTCTTAGTGTCCTCCACGTGGCAGGTTTGTCCTCTGAGTGGCAGAATGCATTGCAGGCATTGCACCTGGACAGGACAATGTCTGGAAGCAGGAAAAAAGAAGTCTCTCTTCTTTGTGTCCCTTTAAGGACAATGAGCTTGGCCTGTGTGCAAATAAATACTATCATGGAATTAAGGCTAAAACTGAGACTGGGCTTTTGTTGAGTGAATATGATGCTGGTGGAGGGACAGTGAAAGGGCTGATTTAAAAGGTGGATTGTGAAAACCAATTTAGGAAAAAGAAAAAAGAAGTGAAGACTTTAGGGGGATCATACGTGACAGGATGGTGGGGTCATTGGGTTCAAGGGCCTAGTAGGGTTGAAGAGTTGTCGGAATTAGGTTTCAAGAAGGAGTGAGCAGGAAAGATAAGGGGCCGGGAGGAGGAGAATGGATTGAAGAGTTGGAGGTGGGGAGGTTAGAAGGGATGCCTGGGCAGGGGGTGGAGGTGGGCTGGAGGATGGAGGTGGGATGGGGGTGGAGGTGGGCTGGAGGAGGGCTGGAGGAGGTGAGCTGGAGGAGCTGGCATGGGGTGGAGGTGGGCTGGAGCACCGCCTCAGTAGAGACAAGGAAGTCAATGCTGGTGCTGGGGGGAAAGACAGTGAGCCAGGCCCTGCAGTCTTCAGAGGGCCCGCTGCAGGGAATGGAAGACTGTGCAGCCTGGGTCAGTGGTGCTGGGATGCGTGCAGACCAACTGTGTGGGCAGCAGAGAGCACCATGTGTGAGAGCAGCACCAGAATGTCCGGGTACCATAGTGGGGAGCAGGGAGGGTATGTGGGTACAGGAGGAAAAGGAAAGGCTTACCTGACTGTGAGCTGTTGGGCTGCCAGGTGGAGCCACGGGGTGGTGGGGGGGTGAGGTTCACTGGATAAAGGAAGGGACCTATGGTTAGGAAGCTGGTGAGCCTGGGTGACGCCCAGAGGGGTATGGAGGTGACAGTCTGAGGGTGTCATGTGGGGAGCTTAGGTTTTCAGTGTTGTGGGTGGAAGCTGGAGTGCATGGCCTGAGGGACACTCTGGTGTGCTCCTAGGGGTGGTCCATACTGCTTCTGGTTAGGGTCTCTTTCTTGAGTCTGGTCCCTTAGGCAGCACATGGTGGGGAGGTGGGGGGAGAGGCTGGATGTCCTCAAGGATAGAGGGGAGGACCCCCTGTGCCTCTGTGGGGGGTGGGGGAAGGTTATCATCAGTATGTTATGGCTAAACATCTGGTGACTTCAGGAGCAAGTCCATGCCCACTGTCCAATGATGTTTATACCTAAAAGTATAAACATCATTGAAACCATGGCACCCAAGAGGTTTTTTTTCTGAAATAATGAAGATTTCATGCCATTGGAGAAAGTGTCCATATGGACTTTGATCTTTTAGTTCTTGAAGCTTTGCAGAAATTCTAAGAATGACTTTGCCTGGTGGAGATGGCAGCTGGGTGGGGTGTCAGGCAAGATGTCCTTACCTGTGAGCTGATTTGGGTGGGTGGGTAGGCCCCTCCCAGTTCATCCTCTCCCTCAGACTTCTCATAGCACACCTGCGACCAGAGCCTGATGCACAGGGCTGAGCCTGTTGTCTGCTGTGCAGGTTGGTATCTCCATGCATAGGAAGTTTTTGTGTTTGCATGGTCAGTCCAAGGGTGTTTTTAGATGCATATAGATGCATTTTTCAGATGTGAATTTCTCTTTAATAGTAATGATGCTAATGATAAAAGTAGTGATTTATCACCGAAGCACAGTCAGCACACCTACTGTCTTATGACCTGACAGCCTGCCCAGTCTTGAGGGGGCTTCGCTGTGTGGCTTTGACCTTCTCACCGGGTGAGTTCCAGGTCAATTACCTGCCCTGGCCCAGTACTGCAGAGAGGAAGTTCTTCAGCCCTCCTCCCGTGGTGGGGAGGGGGTCCCCCTGTACTCTGGTTAGCACCCAGAAACCTTCTGTTGAAGAAAGTTGGTATCAGTGGGCAGCCTCTGTTATTTGGATCCATTTTTTTCTGCTTTTCCTTCTTTGACGGAGGCAGTGATGTGTTTCTCGGGGGCATCTCTCCGTGGGTTTACTGGCTCTTGTGGCCAGTGCAACTTCTTAGTGACAAGTTTCTTTCTCATCAGTGTTGCCACGCAGCGTGGCATGAGAATCCATCCCAAACCTGAGGCTTTCCCACCAGGCGTCTGTCTTAGTCCCTCACCTCACTGCACTGGCTGCAGCTCTGCCCCAGCTGCAGGCTGCCTGGGTGGGATCCAGTGCTGCTCCGTGAGTCCCCTGCTTTCCTTTGGACCAGAGACTATGTGAGGCTGTCCAGCCACTGCTGGGGCAGGTTTCTGAGACTGGTTGTCCCCAGCACGTTGGAGATCAGCGCCAGGTCAGACTGGGTGGGCATGTGTAAAGCTGTGAATGGAGGACAGGAAGAGTTGGTGGCACTTTTACAAAGGACAGAAAGCTGGAGGGAGAGAGGCCAGAGGCCTGGGCATCTGTGAATGGGTGAAGCCACTGGAATGGTATTAGCCCTTGGGTCAGGGGGCCATCCTTACCCAGGACCTTCACCCGGTTGGTGTTTTCTCTCTCGTGTCTGATGCGTTTTCCTTGTTCTCACTGTTTCTAAATTACGTTTTATGAAGTTGCCACGTTCACCTTGAATTTTTCACTCGCCCCTTTTCCCTTTCAGCTGTGACCGTGAGTACCTTGCCTTCAGTGCCATGATCTAGGGAATGAATAAAGTAGCAATGACCCCCGTCTTCATCTACACGCAGGTGTGTAGGCAGGGCTGGGGTGGCTCTTAGCTCTGGGATGGGCAGAGGAGGGGGCTGGAGGATTGGGGGTCACTCCATACTTGGGGGGAGCTGAATTAAACGGGCCCCTTCTTCCTTTTGACGGTCAGTGTCTACCGGGGCCCCGTCGGAGAAGGCGTTTCCTCTTCCCTTGGTGTTATCAGGGTCGCTGATACAGGTTTTTGTGAGGCTGCGTTGTGATCCTCCCAACTGAAGGGGAGGAGGGTTGTAACTGAGAAGGGTTACATGTGGAAGGAAGTGGTGGGACAGCCCACAGTTTCAGAGTGTCTCCTGCTGTGCTGGGACTAAATGCTGTCCCCTGATCGGAAGGTCTCATTAGTGGAAGGGTTTCATGAGTCATTGAGTTTTACGGCTTCACAGGTGAAGCTGGGTTATTGCCACCTAGTGAGATGGCCTTTGCCAGGAGCTCAGTGATCGTAAAACAGCTCACACTTGCCACTGCCGACTGCTCTCTCAGAAGCACTTTGCTTCTGAGTATGTTCATTTTATCAGCCCAGGAACCACGGTTAGCCCCACTGCTGAGATGAGGAAGCTGAGGCACAAAGTGTTTAATTAAATGACTTAACCAGGTCCCGTAGTAGCTTCTGGCCTTGAACCCAGCCAGCCTGCTCCAAAGATTTTGCCTCCCAGCTTTGCTGTTGGCTTCCAGCTAGACGGGGAGGAGTCAGGGTCAGCAAGGAGGTGTGTAGCTGGACAGAGGGCTGGGAGAGGGTGGCTTTTGGTGTGGAGTATCAATTATTTTTGAGATTGAATGGGAAAATAATAGAAATAGTTTATTGGCTCTTGGAGAATGAGAAATTAAAGGAGATTTCTTTAAACATTTTCTGGCATACCCCTGGCTCTGTAGGGCTGTCTGCTGGTGGCTCCTCTGTGGTTAGTTTTGTAATGACAGAAGGCAAAGTGCTAGCGTCTCTGGCAAACACCCGGAAGTCATCACCTCAAAGGCAGTTTACAAGCCGGGCTCTGTTCTCAGGACTTCTCCTCCTTCCTGCTTCCTTGCTGGCCCCTCCAGGCACTGGGCTGGTTGCCTGGAGCTCCTTCCAGGGAGGGGCTGTGCCCACCCTCAGGCCACTCTGTCCCCATGTTTCTCACCTGTCATCCTGTCCTCTGCTCTTCTCCGTCTGACTCTCCTGCACATCCCCAAGGCGATGCCTTATTTCTTTATATTCCTGACCCGATTCCTGGATTTGATTTATTCCCATTTGTCTCGGAGGCCTTTGTGTAGCTCGGGTTTGAGCTGGAAGGCCCGGGGAGGAGTTCTGCCCACGCCCCTGACCGGCCCTGTTACCTGGGGGAGGTGACCTGTGATCTGGAATCTAAGGTTTCTGTCTTGATCACACCTACGCCATCTCCCTCACAGAGTTGTGGTGAGGGTCAAAGAACATAAACTCATGAAAGTGTCTTTTAGGAGTTCCCGTCGTGGCGCAGTGGTTAACGAATCCGACTGGGAACCATGAGGTTGCGGGTTCGGTCCCTGCCCTTGCTCAGTGGGTTGACGATCCGGCGTTGCCCTGAGCTGTGGTGTAGGTTGCAGACGCGGCTCGGATCCTGTGTTGCTGTGGCTCTGGCGTAGGCCAGTGGCTACAGCTCCGATTAGACCCCTAGCCTGGGAACGTCCATATGCCACGGGAGTGGCCCAAAGAAATAGCAAAAAGACAAAAAAAAAAAAAAAAGAAAGTGTCTTTTAAAGCATACATGTGTAGTGTCATTAATGTTCTCAGCCTCCCCAGGTGGCCTTGTCCACCTCTGCTTTGGTGTTCTGCCCAGGCTTCGGTCATAGCACCTTCTGTGTTGTTTCTTGTGTGTGTATCTGTATCCTGGAGGGCCCTGCACCTTGTTCTCTCTGAATTTCTTAGCACTTGGCACATGGCTATTTGGCATGGCTTGCAGCTCAGTAATGTCCCTCTGAAGGAAGTTTGTGGTCAGAGGCTTTTTTTCCTGAGCAGTCTTCCTATACTATGTCTCTATACTTCTTTCAGATGCCTAGTTAAAAAGCAGACCTGTGATGCTTTTTGTGCTCCCTTCTGCAGGATGCCAACTTCCAGTGCCCGGGCACTTACCCCAAGGTCTGTGCTTTGTAAATATTCATCTCTTGAGTCTTGTTTTCCAAAAATAATCTTGCCACAACTCGACCTCTGTCCACCGGAGCTTAATAGAAATGCAGAGACAAGAGTTTTTGGCAAAGGAGGAAAAAAGATAGCTTTATTGCTTTGCCAGGCAAGGAGGCCACAGCAGGCTAATGCCCTGAAGACTGTGCTGTCTTTTGAGAGAGAGTAGAGGTGGTCTTATAGTTTGGGAGTGGAAAATAGGGCTACGGATCAGGGTAGGTGCAAGCTTGCGTTCTTCAAAGCTAGTGTTTCGTGGTCCTGGGACTGGTTCTGGTGGTCCTCCTTCTTTCTGGACTGGGGAATGCTTTATCAGGTGGTTCTTCCATCTGGTGGGGGTTTTGGTGCTATAGCAGAACTCAAAGATACTGTTTTGTGTGTTCTAGGACTCTGCCTCAAGGCTGCACTATTGTTTCTTGTCTGTTCCTCCCTTGTCTCTGCATCCCCTCCCTTCCCTGATTAGCAAATGTTAGAACCTGTCCTTTGGAACTCAGGGAAGGTCAGGGAGGCTGAATGATGCCTGTTTCCTATATATAGGAAATTAGGGGGACACAGAAAGGCTTTTGTGCCCAGGAGCCCCGAGGCCCCGGCTTGGTTTCAATAAGATAGATCAGGGAATTGTTCTAGATTTTGAATTAGAGATAGAAAATATTTGATATTTTTTGTTTGTTCATTTAGCAAATATGTGTCAAGTCCCTTTGGGGTACCAAGCTCAGTTCCTGGGACTGGGAGTGCAGTGGAGTTCCCGCTGTGGCAAGTGGGTTAAGAACATGACTGCAGAGGCTCAGATTTCATCCTGGGCCCTGGAACTCTGTGAGGAGTCCTCACACCGTAAATGAACTGTGTAGTGACAGATGCTGTGCTGGGCTCTGCCCTGTGTTGGGTCCCCTGAGGGCGTCTGGCTGTCTAGGTGGTGAGCATTTAAGCTCCATCCGTTCCTCAGCCACAAGGAAGTGGGGGTGGCTGAGGAGGATGGTGGCTGCCACCTGGCTGTCCTGCTTTTCAGGGCATTACTGTCTCTGTGAGGCCCCTCAGCCTTGACGAAGACCCTCTGTGTTCAGGTTGCTGACATGTGAGTGTTTCTGAGGGACTCAGGAGGCCAGGAGAAAGGACCTGTCGATGGCCTATAATCCTTCTGTGCCCTTTCTGGGCCATCTTGCTGCACCAGCGTACCCTGGTCTTATTGCCATTGAAGTCCTTTGCCTGCCTGGTGTCCTGTGTCCAAGGCCCACTCATATCTGTCCACCTACCACAGACCCATGAGGGAGGAAGGCCTGGTGACAGGAGGGGATGTGTGGGGACCAGGGCACTCTTAGATGTCTCTGCGGAGGGGAGGTGGGGTCCCAGCTGGGAAGGGTGCGGGAGGGTGAGCCGGGTGAAGATCTGGGGGTGGCGAGCACGTGTGGGAGTTTGGGGGCTGGAAAGAAGCTGCAGTGGCCAGAGTGCAGGGCGTGGAGAGAGCTCGAGAGATGGACTTGACCTGGAGTGGAGGAAATGTCGTGGGGCCCAAGAGTTTGGGTTTTATTTTAAGCACAACCGGAGGCCATTGAAAGGTTTTGAGTCAAGGTTTTGATCAGATTCACACAGTGAATTGACCGCAGTGTGGGAGGAGGCTGTGGCCGGGAAGCAGGAGTCCAGGCGTGTGCTGGTCCAGCTGGGAGAGGATAGAGGGTGGTCGTGGCCCAGGCCTGGGGCAGGTGGAAACCACGCCCTGGAGATGGGCTGTGAAGGAGCCAGAAGGACCTGGCAGGACCTGGAACTCTGGGTTTTGGCCTGAGCTGCTGGGTGGTGAGGCCTGCAGAGGCGGAGTTTGTGGGGGAGCACAGTGCTTCCCCTGGACATGTTTGATCTGAGCACTCTCACGGGAGAGCCCAGCTGGGGGGCCGGGGGAGCATCAGGCTCAGAGGGGAACCAGGAGCCCTCAGCAGAGGTTGGAGTGTCTCCCTAGACAACCCCCTGGACCTGAAGGAGGGTTAGGCTACTTCTGCCCAGTTAGCATGTCATCAGATGGGTTACAAGTGTGGTCACCATCCTGTGGCTGTTTGTTACAAGCCGTTTCTTTTATTTAGTTCATGCAAGAAACGATGGAGCTCAGTATTGGGTTCCATGCGGGACCTGTAATGACATGGGACAGACCATGCTTCTCTGAGGGCAGAGTGTCTCAAACCCTGAAAACAGGTGGTTCCATCAGAACTAGGTCAGGAGTCCCACCAGGAACAGGGACAGCACAGCACCTGCTGTGATGGGAGGAATAGGGCGGGGGGCACAGCAGAGGCGCTGACCTGGTCTCGGGTGGGCTGGGCAGTCTCAGCGGCCCCATGAGCAGGAGGCATCTGGCGGAGCTGCTTCAGCGTAACCATGAATGGTGAGTGGGGCAGCTGTTGATGGTGGAGTGGACGGGAACAAAGCCCTTTCTTGGACTGGCACCATCTGCGGAAGGTGCTTGAGGATCCCTTGGCAGCGTCCGGTAGCTCGTTAGAGAGGTAACATTCATGTGGGTTGAGGGTACCAGGGTCGTTGTTACCTGCTTGCACAGGTAAACTTGTCAGTTACTAGGAACTTCCACTGCTCTGTGCTCAGAGTTATTTGGGGGCAAGAAATAGGATGTGAAATTGACAGTTCATATGACTTTAGCAACATCTTAAGTGCGTCATTTCAAAGAACAAGGGCAGATTCTTGCAGGAAAGGCACTGTGTATTTATCAGAGGAAACAACTCTCTAAGATTCAGCAGTGTTAGTGTTAACTTTATAATTGTAAACAGCAGTGGGTGTGTTCATGTATATTCACAGTCTTAGGGCCCCCAAAGCTAGTATGGCTCTGTTACAGATTGAATAGCAAATACACATGTTTTCTGGAGTCATCTCAGAATTTTAAGGAAGCTGTTTTTAATTTTCCTAAGCTTACTTTCCTGAGGTTTCCTAAGATGCATTCTTCCAACACTTAACACCTTGGTCAGGACTCCTGCTTAAAGGCACAGACAGCCTTGTTTGCTAGGAAAATGCACCAAGGTGAGTTGACGGTGGGTGACTTCTCTGACCGGAGCTGCAAGGGATGATGGCTGTGTTGTTGCTCAGCCCTTGTGGGATCTGTTCCTGGGCTGGGTTCCCTGTACAGCCTGCACATCTCCCTGCAGTCCTGGTTTAGCAGAGCTGGTGCAGCGGGAGAAGCACTGCTAGGACCACCGTGTCCACACAGGAATGGATGGGTCATGTAGAGTTGGAGGGAGGGTGTTGACTGGTGACCCAGGTGGAAGTGGACAGGCAGGGGGCCTGCTGTGCTCCCAGACACTTTCATAGAGGCAGGGGCAGGGGAGACGGGGCCTGCAGGGCTCCACCGCAGACTTGTTTCTCAGCCGCCCAGGTCCCATCCCTCTCCCTGGTCTTGGTCAAGAGCCACTCTTCCATGAACTTCTACTTCTGTCCCCTAAGAGGAAGTCACCTTTCCCCCTCCTCCCCGGACCTTCCCTGACCCTGGCCTTCTGGCTGCTGTGTAGGTGCTGTGCCCCCACGGCTCTGAGGTCTGGGGTGGGGAGGGGGTGCCCTGGCTCTTTGGAGCTCCCTTAGGTGGAAGAAGAAGAAGTGGGCGGGAGTACTCTTTGCTTTGTTTTGTTTTGTCTTTCGAAGGGGATGCGACACTTTTTTATGTTCCTTCATTTCTGAAGAGGTTGTGCATTATGATAATTGTGTATAAATGGGAACTTTTTCTTTTCAGATAACGTGGATGCAAGTGATCTTAAGCAGTTTTTTGAAACCAACTATTCTCAAATATATTTCATCTTCTATGAAAATTTTATAACACTGGAAAATAGTTTGAAATTAAAAGGTAAGAATTTCTACCCCCCAAATTTTTTTTTTTTGATATATAGAGTTTTTGTTTTTTAAGCCTTTGGGAGTCCTTAGAGGCTGTGTGTGTCAGCTAGCCACAGGTTACCTGCTTTTAAGCTCCCTTTCTTGCCAAATGCTTGGAGGAGCTTGAGTTTCCCTAGTTTTCTCTCATATAGGCATTAATTGAACAACAGACAGCCAAGGGGAAAACAGAAGAAACCCACAGAAGGCATGAGCTCCGGAGGCATAATTTACTCAAAAATAAAGGAAGAAAAGTAATACATGCAAACTCTTAAAAAAAAATTCAGATTCCACTAAAGGGTTTGGAATGAAAACCGATGGGTCTAGTTTTGGTTTTTTTTTTTGTTTTTTTTTTCTTTTTAGGGCCACACTCACAGCATATGGAAGTTCCCAGGCTGGGGGTTGAATCAGAGCTACAGTTGCCAGCCACAGCCACAGCCACAGCAACTCAGGATCCAAGCCATGTCTGTGACCTACACCGCAGCCCACGGCAGTGCCGGATCCCCAACCCACTAAGCAAGGCCAGGGATTGAACCCGCATCCTCATGGATAGTAGTCGGATTCGTTTCCATTGCCGCACAGTAGAAACTCCCTGATGGGTCTGTTTGCACAGACCCACAGTCCTGCTCTGCAGAGGCACCCACTATCAGAGTTTCCTGTATGTTATTCATACGTTGTGTTTATAATGTTTATGAGGGTGTGGAGCTTCAGCATTACCAGCCTCAGCTGTGAGAAGAGGCAGTGTGTGAACCAGACTCAACGCACTTAAAGCATCTCTGACTTCCCCCTCGTGCGTCCGTCCCTTTCCTATGTCCAAGTCTCATGGGCGGCACACCTTCCGAGATGCAGAACTGCAGAGAAATTGACCTCCCTGATCAGGCATCCCTGGACCTCACATGGAGACAGTGTCAGCCTCCTAGTTGGTCTTCCTGCCTCTGGTTCACTTACCACATTATACGACACTGTCTTAGTAGCCAGCATTTCCCAGAGCTCTAACCACCCAAAGAGCAAAGTCCAAACTCCTTAGCCTGGAATGTAAGGCTGCTTGCAAGTCTAGCATAATCTGATTGCTGCAGACAGCTTATGTTGTAAGAAAAAGAAATGCTCACAGGAAACTACACTCAGTATTTTGTGATAACCTATAAGGGAAAGAATTCTTTTTCAGATTCATATATACATGCATATGTGTAATTGAATCACTTTCCTGTACACCTGAAACTAACACATTATAAATCAACTACAGTTCAATTAAAAAAAAAAAAGGACTGCTCTCCCCAGACATGACCTAAAGATGGCCTCCCTGCTGTCACTCATCTCCCTTCCACTTGAAATCCAGCGTCTCCCTCAGGGTTTGTCCCCAAGACCCCCTTGTCCCCATATCTCACTTGTACACCCTGCAGAAGTCATCTTTCTCTCTCCCCAACAAGCACGGGCTTTGTCTGTGTCTCCCTGACAGCACACCTGACTTTCTGACTTGCTCCGTAGTTAGTTATGCACATGGCTCATGCCCACGCTGATCAGCCAGGAGCCCCCGCCTCCCTACCCCTTTTGGCATTTTCCATCTGCCTTTTGCTTTTCCTTCCCACTTACTCATTTATTGAGTGCCGCCTCCTGCCAGAATGTGCCCCCCCCCCAGGGCAGGGACTGTTGTGTTTTATTCACTCACGAGCCCTCAGGTCCTGGAGAAATCCTTGACATGGACACCCGCCTTCAATGTTTGCCCAGGGAATGAATGACACCCACGTCTTGGAGGCTGGGGCATTCAGACTTACAAGCTCACTGCCTGTTTTTACAAACAGATGAATT
Source organism: Phacochoerus africanus (assembly GCF_016906955.1). NCBI lineage: Eukaryota > Metazoa > Chordata > Mammalia > Artiodactyla > Suidae > Phacochoerus > Phacochoerus africanus. The sequence continues at coordinate 34,602,576 of NC_062546.1, forward strand.
GGACACAGCCATGCCCATTCATTGTGTGCTGCCCCTGGCTGCATTTACTCTCTGAAGGCAAAGTTGAGTGGTTGCAAGAGAGGCCTGCAGAGCCTAAAATGTTCACTGTCTGGTGCTTTGCAGAATCAGGTCACTGATCCCTGAGTTAGATGCTATGTGCCCAGCACCTGGGCACACACAGCGCCTGGCAGCATACTGGACAGTATTGCCAGTGCTGCTGGAGGTGCTGTTTCATTACTGTCACTGTCAGGACACGACTTTGTGTAGTTATTGCTGCTCTGCGCCTCTTCCCACCTGAGCTGGGACTCTGAGTTTTTGGTGTGTGTTCTGTCATAATGAAAAGTTCTAAGTAATAGTTGAGAAATGAATGCATTACCTGCCGTGGGTCGACTAAGACCGTGAAAGCCTGGAAGCTGTGAGTAACCAGCTAGCAAGGAGCAGCTCTGCTGGACGTTGCCTCAGGGGTCTGGCTCGGCTGCCTGCCTGCGTCTCTAATGTGGGCTCCACGACTCCTCTGGGATTTTTGACTGAATGGCCGTATGTCGAGGCTTAAATGTTTTAAGATAATTTTTAATTCCTAAAATTTGCACATTGTCATGATAACTATTTTTTTTTTATATTGTAGGGAATAAGTCACAGAGGGAGGAGCTGGACTCCATCCTCTTTCTTTTTGAAGTAAGTTTTTATTAATTCATTTAGCTTTTAAGATTCTTAGTAGAATTTTTAGATCTTTAATTTTGCTTGAAGATAAATAAAAATGATGGACATGTACATCTTTCCTTCCTCTCTGACAAACAATGCTGCAAAGAATGTTCTTGTGATTTTTTTTTTTTTTTCTTGTGGGAGACTTTTTCCTGTATGGTGGTACCTAGATGGTAAATTCCTAGATGAGAGTGTATGCACGTTTTAAATATCGATATTGCCTAATTGCTCTTCAAAAAGGTCTTATGTTCATTTCCCTAACAACACTGGAGATGAGCGGTCCTTTTTATTCAAGGAGTGATATGCAACCTGGGAGTTCCCGTTGTGCCTCAGCGGGTTAAGAACCCCACATCATGTCCATGAGGATGCAGGTTCAATCCCTGGCCTCGCTCAGTAGGTTAAAGATCCGGCATTGCTGCAAGCTGTGGTGTAGGTTGCAGATGTGGCTCGGATCCAGTGAGGCTGTGGCTGTGGCAGAGGCCAGGAGCTGCGGTTCCAATTCAGTCCTTAGCCTAAGAACTTCCATATGCTGCAGCTGCGGCTGTAAAAAGAAAAAGAGAGAGAAAAAAAAAGCAAACTCACTGTTCCTCAAGGCCCCTCAGAGGCCATGGCCCTGTACCCCTCAGAAGGGGTTGCAGCACCTTCTCCTTGTGTCCAGGGGACCTGGACTGGGGAGGGTGCAGTTCCTCACACGTTACCATCTAAGAGGATGAGTTTTCTGTGTCAAGGAACCAATATATGTTATTCAAAGCTTCATAAAACTTTCCTTTTTGCATAGTAAATATGAATGAATAATGAATTCGCATTGCTTTTGTTTTTGTTTATGTTCTCACTCTGTCTCCTGCTTCAGAAGGTAGGTCGTAATTTGTATGGTTCATCCTGAGAATTAAGTAACTTCACTGCTCCCATGTACAAGTTAGTGCCACCAAAAGAGATGGTTTATGAGGATTTGCAGGTAAACACTCATCAAAGTGTAAATAATTGGGAAAGGCTTAATTTAGAAGAAGTGGGATGGCGTAGACATGTTAAATCACAGAAGGGATGCTGCGTAAATACTGTCTGTAAAGACACGGATTAGAAGAAAGCATGGCCATGAGGGAGTTAGGAAGGCAGGCGGGAAGGTCTGTTGAGAGAGCTGCCACCTGCCTTTGGGAGTGGGTCTATCTGGAAGGGAACCTTTGAAAAAAGACACCGTTATTTGGTCCATGCAGTGAGGTATTGAAGACCTCACGTGGCTCTGATGAAGCGAGTGGTGTGCAGTGGAGCTGCCAGCCCAGGCACGCCCCCGTTTCAGGCAGTGCGCAGACCTCCTGTCTGCCTTTCCATCCAGGCGGAGCACTTGTACCCATCGGAAGCCAACCTCGAGCCACCTTTGCCCATGGCTTCAGGTCTGTGTACCACTTGGAGTTTCCTTTTTTTTTTTTTTTCTTTTTATGGCTGCGCCTGTGGCATATGGCATTCCTGGACCAGGGGTTGAATCAGAGCTGAGGCCTACACCGAAGTTTGAGGCAGTGCTGGATCCTTAACACAGTGAGTGAGGCCAGGGATTGAACCCACAGCCTCACAGACACTATGTTGGGTTCTTAACCTGCTGGGCCACAACAGGAACTCTACCATTTGCAGCTTCTCTTGTTGCTGGTTCATGGAGATGTTTATCATTTTTTTTTTTTTTTGTCTTTTACCTTTTCTAGGGCCACTCCTGTGGCATATGGAGGTTCCCAGGCTAGGGATCTAATCGGAGCTGTTGCTGCCCGCCTACTCCAGAGCCACAGCAACATGGGATCCGAGCCGCATCTGCAACCTACACCACAGCTCACGGCAACGCCAGATCCTTAACCCACTGAGCAAGGCCAGGGACTGAACCCGAAACCTCATGATTCCTAGTTGGGTTCATTAACCACTGCGCCATGACGGGAACTCTTACCATGTTTTTTAGTTGAGGTTACAACTCCTTTGTTTTACTCTTAAAAACGTTTCTATCACTACGCAGTGTTTCATATGGGAGTGTGAGGGCACTGGTGTGGGACCCCATGAAATGAATTTACATTGCTGTCTTGGCCAGAATCTGGGTGTTCCCCTTGGGCCATTCTGTTTAATCCTTTCCTTTGGAAATAGACTGTCTTTGCAGTTTTTGTTGATGGAGGAGTGGGGTGTTGATGTGGTGGGTGACTTGTCCCAGACTGCATGTCTGTCCAGTGGCGATGGCGATGCAGCCTCTGGTCCCACTCCAGACCTCACCCTTGACGCGGTGCCCTTAGGAGCACTTAGGAGTCTGCATATTCAAGCTGTGTTTCATGGCCATGTGACCAACACGCCCCTACCCTTGGACAGGTCCTTCATCCATTAGACATGTTAATTGTGTACTTACTGTATGTCAGGCACACCTCTGGGTGCTGGAGGTAGGGTTGTGGGTGGACAGAAGCCCCTGCCTTCAGGGGGCACTGTTACATTTCCTGGTGAACTGAAGAGCCCACCAGTAAGAACGGCTGTGTCAGAGCTTGGGTAACCTCATGCTGCGCCAGAAAATTCTGAATGGCCCTGGCGGTGGCTGCCTACAGAGGGAAAAGGAGGGTTGGTGTAAAAGTGTAAGATATCCAGTGAATGGGTTTCAAGGTCAAATGATTCACTTGACTTTGAGAACCTTCTGGATTCAGCAGTTGAGAGTTTTAAATGGTCGCTGGGCCTTGTTTTGATCAGCTATGAAAAGACACACAGACGTGAAAATGACTGGCACGAAGAAAGACATTTTACGGTACTTGCTGTTCCTTAGAAGCAGGAGCTGCAGCATGTCTTCGGGCCATTAAGGGAAGCTCCAAGGTGAAGAGAGAGGGGCTGAGGGTGGTTTCTGGAGGAAGGAGTGGGCACCACAAGGTAATTAGCAGGCCAAGTGGGTTTAGGATCTGACAGTTGAATAATCTGGGCGGACTGGGCCATGGGGGTGCTGGTGCTTGGCCCCAGGTTGTCTGGGCAGGGGGTGGTATCTGAGTGTGGGAGCCCATTCAGGGAGGGGGCCGGGTGTGGCTTTGGGATGGGCTGGTTTGCACATGCGAGACTCACTGGCAGGCGCCATCTAGGGATTCGGTGATCCTGGGAAGGATAGTGCCTCCCAGGGCAGCTAGGCAGCAGGTGTCAGAGCATCAGGAAAACCAGACGATACAGTCCTTAGTGTGTTGTTTTCAGCTGTCGGCCTTGTTGTGTGTCATCCCCCCCCATAGAGAAATGGGGTAATTTGGAGAGAGTCTGCCAGCAAGGCTTTTCCCTACCCCCTGACACCCCAGTGAACACATGTGCTGGCAGAAGAGGTCTAGTATCAAAACTTACACGTTTTGGCCTCAGAATGCTCCATTATTCTGCTTTTCAAATACACTGAGTGAGAAATCACAGATTCATAGGACATTTGATTTCTAGATCCCTTCTCTTTGAATTTATCCGTAGGACCCCACCAGATTAAACAAACCCTGTTTTTTTCCTTTCTAGAGATTGACCGGGGTCTTTGTGTCCTGTAAAGTGTGGCCAGAGCGGGCACACCCAGATCCCTGCCGCCTGGCAGCCCCTCTCCCTCTGCTGCTGGCGTCCTTCTGTGCTGTGCTCTGTCGCACAGAGACTCCACGTGCTTCTTTGCCTCTTTTGCGTAGTTTCCACTCCTATCTCTTGGTCTCTGCCCTTTGCTCTCCTCCTCACATGGCCCGTTCTCTCAGGCTCTGTTCACACCCACTAATTTCTTGTAACTTTAGCTAGAGACACCCATTCTCCTCTGTGAGCGCCTGTGCTGTGTCCCCACTTGTTACTGTTCGATTAGAGCCGAATGGTCTCAGTTTTCCCTTAAAGTGGCTGTGTCTTGGCCTCCTAATGAGGCTGTGAAGTTCCTGGGACCAGCAGCCACTACTTGTAATCCTCTGCATCCCCCCACAGGGATTTGCACTTGTTAGTATTTACTGTTGGATTAAGGCCTCTTTTTTTTGGGGGGGGGTCTTTTTGCCTTTTCTAGGGTCACACCTGCGGCATATGGAGGTTTCCAGGCTAGGAGTCTAATCAGAGCTGTAGCTGCCGGCCTATGCCAGAGCCAGAGCAATGCGGGATCCGAGCTGCATCCGTAGCCTACACCACAGCTCACAGCAATACCAGATCCTTAACCCACTGAGCAAGGCCAGGGATCAAACCCACAACCTCATGGTTCCTAGTCGGATTTGTTAACCACTGAGCCACGATGGGAACTCTGGATTAAGGCCTTTTAAATTCTCGTCTTCCATGGGGTTATGTGGTATTTTTATATTAAAAATATTTCTTTTCTCGCCTAAAACTCTCTGTAAAGGAGATAGGGAAGAGGTGGCTGAAGATGAGGCTAGGTTTAGATCCAGCTTTGACACCACCAGCTGTGTGGCCCTGACCGAGGCACCTGACCTTCCTTTCCCTTGGCTTCTGTGTCCCTGGGGCCAGGGATGGGCCAGAGGAGTTCTGGGGTCTCTTCAGTGATTCCAACTGGTGGTCCTACAAACGTAGCTTTGACCGAAGTCTGCAAAATAACAAGCTCACAGGAGAGTCTTTTAGCATGAGTTAGTTTTTATGCTGTTACTTAGTTTTAAAATTAAATCAGTTAGGCTCTGATTAGTTTGAGTATCTAAACCTCTCAGTTGCTTTCTCTTCTAAGCAGCTCCATTTACTAGAACTTTCCTTGATGGTGGGAACATTCTATATCCGTTTGGTCCAATTAGGTAACCATTGGCCACAGGGGCTATTTCGTGCTTGAAACGTGGCTAGTGTGACTGAGCAGAGTGAATGTTAACATGAAGTAGTTTTACTTGATTAAAATTTAAACTTGAAGAGCCACATGTGTGCCAGGGGCCGCTGAGCAGACAGAGGCCGTGGAGCCTTTGGTGGGGCCTCGTGACTTCATCTGAAGACTTACTTCCTCCTCTTCAGGCACTTGGTTAAGTCCTTAGCATGTGGCACATCGTGTCCTCATGGGGAAGGGACTTAATGGAAGGTTTAGGGTTTTTTCATTTGCTTTTTGTTTTGTTTTGTTTTGTTTTGCTTTTGCTTTTTAAGGCCATACCCTTGGCATATGGAGGCTCCCAGGCTAGGGGTCTCATCGGAGCTGTAGCCCCCAGCCTATGCCACAGACACAGCAACACCAGATCCGAGCCACGTCTGCAACCTGCACCACAGCTCATGGCAACGCCAGATCCTTAACCCACTGAGCAAGGTCAGGGATCGAACCTGTGTCCTCATGGATGCTAGTCAGATTCATTTCTGATGAGCCACAATGGGAACTCACAGGTTTAGGGTTTTACTGAACCGATGTCCTTAGGCTTCTTAGATGTTGGCTGAGGAGAACACCCGTTTGAGGAGAAACAGTTGGGGAGGCAGGGCTCGATGGTGGCCTTTTGCAAACAGCCACACCCAGTGTCATTCTACCCTTTTCATGCCTATTTTAAGATGAAAATACTATAATAAGGGCCAGACTATTTAGTAGTACTTCATCCCCTCCCACATTCCCTCTTCTCTGTATCCACCTGTCCCGTGATAAGAGGACATTCTGGGTGTCCTCCCAGACAGTGCCCGCTGGTCCTGCGCTGGTCCTGCCCAGCCCCTGTGGTGGGAGATCTGGTTGGAGAAGCCTGGACCTGAGAGGCAAACTGTGGCAGGTGGGCTGCCTGCTGAGTGAGGGTGACCCAGAGCTCCTGCAAGGCTGACAGAGGAGGGGGGTGATACCGTGGTCACTAGATTTTATTATGTTGCCTTTTCTAGCGGAGATGGACTGTTTGACATTTATGTCGGGGCTCCTACCTGGCGTCTCCTTCCCTGTTGTGTGGAGGTGACGCTGGGCTGGAGGCGGGACTCGGGAGCAGTCTCTCTGGGCAGCCATGGCTGCCTAGTGATGTCAGAGGCACAGTTGACCGGTCGGGAATCCAGGCTGCACTGGGGTCTCTGTCTTGCTTTAGTGGATTCAGCACGGGGTCTCTTGTTCTTTGGTGTACCTAGGGGGCCTCTGTAAATGGTGGATTTAGCCTCACTTTTCTTCCTGAGAATGTGGGGAAAGGACTCTTAATAGCTTTCCGGATGGTAATACAGCTGGGCTGGTGCATGCAGTGCCTAGGCTTGAGCAGAAGAAGGTGAGACGATGGCTTGTCTCACTCTCTGTGTGGTTGCTTTGTGGGTGCCAGCCCATGATTTGAGCATCGAATTTACTTACTGTACACATGCATTTATTTATATCTTTTCACGCTTAATAGCCCTATTCTGCTTTGGAAGTTAATAATGGAGAATTGCCTGAAGAGAAAAGTAGAATGAGGGATAGAATTATAAACAATTCTGAGATGTTGGTCTCCCCCCTCCCATCCTTCTTTTGGTGGAACTGTGTATCTCTTACAACTCTTTGGAAATGAGGACACACTCAGGACTCCAGCAGAGGTTCAACGGAGGTGCTTGGACCGAACCACAGCCAGGTTGGTGCACTCAGGGCAGGTGTCCTGCAGGACTAAGTCACAGCCCTTTTTCTTTCTTCACACCATGGCTTTTTGTATGAGCAAATGACACAGAGCAGAGCAGCAGAATTGCATTTTTACAGTTACCCAGTTTGCGCAGCCCCTGTTTCCTCTGCGTTATTTGTCGTTATTTATTCCAGACTGTCCAGGGTGCAAACCTCCTTCCATGCTGCCCCCCCTCCCCACATGGATGGGAAGGACCTCACAGGCCTCTCACTCAAGGACCACTGTACTGTTACTGCATGGAGGAGGGACAAGAACAAATAACATGAACATGAAAAACATTCTTTTTAAATCCTCAGAATATAAGTTCTTATTGAGGAACTTAAATTATTCAAATATTTGGAGACTTCTGTGGATTTTCTTTTTGTTTAAAAGAATGACTCCAATTTTGAATGCAGCTCCTGGGTCACTGCTGTAATTCTACATGATTTATTGAAACCGAGAAAAGTCAGGGGCAGTTCAGAGTTTCTGGAGAACTGAGCCCACCAAGGGTCCTCTTCGTCCCCAAAGCTGCCCAGAGTTCCGGCTGGCGAGCAGAGTCAGTGCCACTGGTTATCACGACCAGAATGTGCGGTTGTCTTTATGACATTGGGGCTCGTTTGAATATGTTACGTGTGTATAAAATGGCAATAAGAGACGTGTCATTGTTCTGGCTTTCTTCACAGTGTTAGTCACGCTTCCCATTTTCATTCATGTTGGGCCCTCAGTTGGGAGCAACTCCAGTCGGTGGCATTCGCATTGTGGCAGAGTGTGACCTGCTCCCCCACGCCTCTTGGCTTTCTCGTGGCAGCAGTGGAGGCTGGGCTGGTCCTGCCCTTGCTCACTGGTCTCAGGGGTTGTCTGGGTGGCGCGTTAGCTCAGCAATTGCTGCTCAGTGCCGAGCCCTGTGCTGGATGCTGGCAAATAATAAAACACGGGCCCCGGCGCTCCTGTTGCTGCAGCACATGGTTGTTCTGCTGCCTCCTCTTGACCATGAAGTGTTTATGATCTCTGCAGCCTGGAAGATGGACGCAAGCTGTAAACATTTAGTTCTTTCCAGAGATTCTTTGAATGCGTGGTTTGTGGTTACAATTGGATTCTCTTATCACAGCATGTTAATAATTCGAATTGGATGACAGTATCTGAGTTGAAAGGATCCATTTTCAGTGGACATGTTAACTTCTAAATTCGATACCAAAACTACAGTTTTCCTTGTGCCTTGAGACTTGGAGGTGAGAAACCTGGGATGGACCCAACAGGATATACTGAATTACTCAGTGTACCTCAGAGGAGGGGAAACTGGAGACATGATGCTAGTGGATGTCTGAAATTACATTCCCGTTTATCTGTGGCAGCCCAGGCACCCTGAGCCCCCTGGCGTGCCAGCCCTCTCACAGCGCATGCTCAGCCTGTGGGCAGCTGGCTCCTTCAGGAGTGGGTGCCTCAAAGGCAGGACCAGCAGATGCTTCCAGGAAGCCTCCAGGGGCCACACGTATGGAAACTTCTCAATAAAACTTGAGCACATTGTATTCATTGTTAGCACAGCAGAAAATTTGTAAAGAGCTTTTTTACTCCCCTTAAATGGATTGGAATTAGTATGTGAACACAGTTCGGACGAGTTGCTTTCTTTTTCTGTCTGTTCAGGAGCTAGTCCTTTGTACTTTGGCTGTGTTGTCGGTTTTGTTTGGATGCGGCATGGTGGCTGCTACAGAGTGACACCTAGTGTCTGATGTGCTCACAGCACTGGACGGGTTGTAGGTGACCCTGCTGGATGCCTGCCTGTGGTACACCAGCTGATCCTGCAGACCTGGGTGTTGCTGAGTGGACTTGGCCCAGGGGTCAGGCCTGAGCTGACCTGTGGGTCTGCCATACTCTCTAATGGTGCCCAAGTGCGAGTTTAAATGCTTGAGGTTTCAGGGGCTGGGGGGAACCACGTGCTGGCATCTCAGCTAGAGGTTTGTGAATTCACTGCTTTCCCCTTATCTGGATAGTCTCTGGAAGTAAGAGGTGTGTGTGTATGTGTGTGTGTGTGTGTGTGTGTGTGTGTGAGAGAGAGAGAGAGAGAGAGAGAGAGAGAGAGATGCCACAGAACAGACAACTGATTGTGTTAGTATCGACATTGAAGAGATCTGAACAGTACAGTTTTTAGCTAGAAAAGAAGCTCGAATGAAGAGCATGATGGGTTTGCTTGTGACAGATCTCAGTGTCAGATGCTTGTGTAGAGAAGACTCCTCTTGAATGTGTTGTAGTGAGTATGGTGTTCAGTGCAAAACCACGTTATAGGTAGAATTATGTGCTACAATTTGGGCATTTGTGAAGGCTGTTGAAAATTTTCTCATTAAAGGTGAGGAGTCTAGTGAAATTTGATTTTCTTTAAAAGCAGTCAGGCGTTCCCATTGTGGCTCAGCCGAAACGAATCTGACTAGCATCCATGAGGATGCAGGTTCGATCCCTGGCCTTGCTCAGTGGGTTAAGAATCCGGCGTTGCTGTGGCTGTGGTGTAGGCTGGCAGCCACAGCTGTGATTGACCTCTAGCCTGGGAACCTCTATGTGCCATGGTGCGACCCTAAAAAGAAAAGAAAAAAAAAAAGACCTTTGCATAATCTTAATAAGCAAAGTGCAAAAATACCTTCTTACCATCTATCAAGCACCTTTGCTTCCAAGTTTTGGATGTTGTATTTTTAGTACCTAATAAAAATGATTTCCTATTTGTACCTATTTCTTTTAACCTATATAGACAGTGTTCTCTCTACTCCATGGTTCTGGACATTTCCTTTTGGTACTTTTTGACGCCCTCCCCTGCCTGCTGTCTCAGGCTTCGTTCAGAGCCTCAGTTTACTCCTCTCTTGAAGTATCCTGCTAACTAGTGTTTTGGCCTGTGATTTGCTGTCCCTTCTGTCTCCCTCACCTGCCTGGAGTGTCCTTTGTGTGGTGTAATTTTGATTCTCAGGACCTTTCAGTCAAAGATCAGACTCCCCAGCAAGGTGTTCAGGGCCCTTCCTGGTCCAGTCTCTGCCTCCCTCTACACCCTTGTCTCCCGTCCATCTCATCAGCATCTTACTACTGTCTCATGGGCACCTGCTGAGGGCACCCAGACTGACACCTCTGACGTTCTTGCCCTTTCTCCTTAGAGCTGTAGCTTTTAGAGCAGGAACAGTGTCCTGTGTCTCTCTATCTCTGACCCATTGAATGGTACTTGGCACAGAAGGGACACTTTATAAGAATAGTCATTAATGAATCAAATAGATGGTTGATTCAGAGGATATTTGTTTTAACTACTGGTACTACTACCAGTTCAGATCCCTACCTATAGCTTAGTGATTTGCAGTGTTGGAGATGATTTAATTATTATGAAAACTACTTTGCTTTTTTATTTTTATTTTATTTTTGTCTTTTTGCCATTTCTTGAGCCACTCCTGCGGCATATGGAGGTTCCCAGGCTAGGGGTCGAATCGGAGCTGTAGCTGCTGGCCTACACCAGAGCCACAGCAATGTGGGATCCGAGCAGCATCTGCAACCTACACCACAGCTCATGGCAACACCGGATCCCTAATCCACTGAGCAAGGCCAGGGATCGAACCCGCAACCTCATGGTTCCTGGTCGGATTCGTTAACCGCTGAGCCATGACGGGAACTCCTGCTTTTATTTATATTTTTTGTTGATTTCTTCCTTATAGTCACTTTCCCCCCAACTTCTTGAGTTAAGAACAGTTCTGTTTATTTCTTGTGTAGTAGAAAATTAAAGTCTATAGATTTGTTTCTTGTTTCAGTTTTGACCAATTTCTGCTGTACAGCTTCTTATTGTTGATCACTTTTAGTCTGTAATTGTCGTTGTGTGAGTTTTTTGGTAAACTTGAGTGTTGCTCGGAAGAGTGTTGTAATATCCCCCAAGTAGTTGAGAATTTTTTTAGTTCAGACTCTCAGTGGTGGACTCCCAGTGCATGGAGTGTGTTTGTGGCATGTGCATTTCCTACTATAAGGGTTTGATTTACATGGCTTAGAAAAGTAACTTAGTAAATGTTTTATGAATGTAAAAATCTGTGAAGTGAAATTCTCTCCTTTCTCTCTCTCTCTATATATATATTTATATGTATTAAACCAGTCTTACTATATTCAGGTCTGCTGCGTTGCACTCTGTTGCCTGTTTTACCCACCAAAGAATGCATTAAAATCTCCCACTATAACTGTATTTCCCCCTCAGTTTTTATATTTGTTTTTATTTCCGTGCCATGTTATTTGTTGCATAAAGGTTCATGAGTATTATAGCTAAGTTGTGAATTACATTTTTTGGTGTTTTTAGGGCTGCACCTGTGGCATATGGAGGTTCCTAGGCTGGGGGTTGAATCAGAGCTGCAGCTGCTGGCCTATGCCACAGACATATGGGATCCAAGCCACATCTGCCACCTACACCACAGCTCATGGCAACACTGAATCCTTAACCAACTGAGCGAGGCCAGGGATCGAACCTGTGTCCTCATGCATACCAGTCAGATTCCTTTCCGCTGAGCCTCGATGGGAACTACGTGAATTACGCTTTAATCTGAATTCCTTTTGTTCCCCTTGAAGCCTTTTCACTTAATATTGATACTGCTCTGCTGTGTGTGCTCATGTGCACCTGATATGTCATTTTGTGTGTTTTATTATTCATCTTCCTATGTGTTAGAAAGCCAGTTTTTATTGACTTGGTCTTTGGTAGAGGAATTTAATGTATTTCTATTTATTATTTGTGTGTGTGATAATTAACATTAAAAATTTTTTTTCTACTTTTGTTTTTTGGGGAGAGGTTATTGCTTTATCTTATGCTTTGGAAGATGTACTTTCTATTTTCTGTCATTCCAATAATTATCCCTTTTTTTTTTTTTTGTCTTTTTGCCTTTTCTAGGGCCACTCCCGCGGCACATAGAGGTTCCCAGGCTAGGGGTTGAATCGGAGCTGTAGCTGCCGGCCTTCATCAGAGCCACAGCAACACAGGATCCGAGCCAACTTATACCACAGCTCACAGCAACACCGGATCCTTAACCCACTGAGCAAGGCCGGGGATTGAACCCGCAACCTCATGGTTCCTAGTCGGGTTCATTAACCATTGCGCCACGATGGGAACTCCCCAATAATTATCCTTAAATTAACAAAATGCTATTTGAACTTTTTATTATCCATATCGAGAATAATGAGTATTTGGTAGTGCTTTAACCACATATGTATTTTGTACTTCTCACTGTTGAGCTATTTTAAGCATTTTATATCCAGACTTTTATTAAAATATTTTTAAATTACTCTTAGGTTAATGGTTTGAGGACTTACCTCTATTTTGTATCAATGTTAATTCCAATTATGTAAATACAGCTACTTGCTCACAGTGTTTATGCACCTATCCCCTTGATTTAGGATTATTTATCTGTATCTGCTGGAATATGAATCACTTAGTGTGTGGAAGAAGTGAGGCATGTGGCTGATAAACTTCCAGCTCTAGAATATCTTTTTTTTTTTAACTTCAGACACATACAGCTGGCTATATAATTTTCAAATCATGATCTTTTTTCCTCAAAACTCTTGCATTTTGTTTGCTTTCCAAAAGAGCTGTGGTTTAGTTATCTGTCATATGCTGGGTTCACATGGAGATGTCTGGGTTTTGCGGTGGGACTTGTTTTCTTCATGTCCATCTGTACCATGGTACCTGTTCTGTTCTGTGTAGCTGCAGTGAGCCAGTGGCCACACTGTCATCTGGAGCTTGATGCTGCAGAAAGACTGTCTTGTGTTCTTTTGCAGATAACCCCAATTTTTTTTTTGATATCTAGCTTTTTTTTGGGGGGGGGTGCTACACCTGAGGTGTATGGACATTCCAGGGCCAGGGATTAAACCTGTGCCATAGCAGTGACCCAAGCCACTATAGTGACAGTGCTGGATCCTTAACCCACTGCACTACAAGGGAACTCCTAGCATTTTAAATTATATATTGAATTTACAGCTTGTAATATGCTGTGCTTAGAGACTTAATCTTGTCCAGCTTATTTAGTTCTAGGGAGGCTCATGATGTGCAGTGTCCAGCACGAGGTTACGTGGAAGATTCTGTGATGGGCTCCTAGATTCGTGCTTTCCAGGTTTTCATCTCTGTGTGGTATCTTCTGATTTTAAACATTAACCTCCTTATGCATCTGTTGCTTTTATTAACCTAGGTTTTTTTTTAAAGTTTTTTTATTATTCAATTAATTTATTACATTTATAGTTGTACAATGATCGTCACAATCCAATTTTGTAGGATTTCCATCCCACAACCCCAGTGTATTCCCCACCCCCACATAAGTTTTTCAAAGTCTGTGAGTCAGTACCTGTTCTGCAAAGAAGTTCATTCTGTCCTTTTTTCAGATTCCACATGTCAGCAAAAGCATTTGATGTTGGTATCTCATTGTATGACTGACTTCACTTAGCATGATAATTTCTAGGTCCATCCATGTTGCTAAAAATGCCGGGATTTCGTTCCTTTTAATGGCTGAGTAATATTCCATTGTGTATATGTACCACATCTTCTTTAGCCACTCCTCTGTCGATGGACATTTAGGTTGTTTCCATGTCTTGGCTAACCTAGGTCTTAAAAAGGATTCAGTGTCCTCTTGGGTCTTTTAAGAACATGAATTAGGATTTCTAGAAAAATACACTCTTCCTTCATCAAGTCTGTTTCAGAGCAAGTAATCCATTCCTCTTTAGGATGGTCTCCTTTACTGCATGTTCTGGGAATGTTCTGCTTTCATGGGAGGGGGGCCACCCCCACCCCCGTGCATCTCTTTGCAGCTTCATCAGTGCTTTTTTTTTTTTTTTTTTTTTCCTTAGGGCCACACCCAAGGCATATGGAAGTTCCCAGGCTAGGGGTTGAATCGGAGCTGCAGCTGCTGGCCTGTGCCATAGCCACATCAATGCCAAAACATCTATGATCTACACCAAAGCAATGCCCAAATCCTTAACCCACTAGGGGGGCCAGGAGTTGAACCCACATCCTCATGGATACTAGTTGGATTCATTCCCACTGAGCTACAGTGGGAACTCCTTATCTGTGTTTTAAGCAGTAATTCCTGAGTGTTCTGCTTGTAAGTGGGATCCTTTACTCTTTCTGGGTTTCTGTTGCTTAGTGAGGTTTTCCAACATTTTTATATAGGTTGATTTCTAAAATACAAGAGGGAGAAATTAGATGTCCCCCCACCCTAATCTCTGTCTCTCTTTTTGCATTCCATATTTCCTTTAGATGTCTTTGCCATGTATTTTAAGTCTCTTGAAATATTTCTTTTTCTTGTTAGCCAAGTAAAGTATTGCCTTTTGAGTGCTGGTCTATCAGGTGTTGAGGTTTCCTATCATGTTGGGAAGCACAGTTCCGTTCTCAGTTTTTTTATCTCACGCCTGCTCACAGGTTCTTTGTCTCTGTGATGTCAGAGTCTGAGCACCTCCCTTAAACTTGGGAGTTTCCTTGTGGTCAGCCTGTACACGTGCATGAAAATTAGAATTCCCTTTGTCTTCCTCTTTCTTCATTCATTCATCTCTTTGTGTGTGTGGTGCTTATTAAGAAACATTTTGTACCAGCCACCCTTCTGGGTGTTGGGTCTACAGGACGGCCAACAGAGGGTCACTTCTCTCAAGGAGTCCAGCACCTACTGGTGGAGTAGGCTCGGTGCCTGTCTAGCTGGGAAGCATGCTGGGGAGGGGTGCGGTGAGAGGTCTGGCTAAAGTGGGCCCATGTCAAGAGGGGATGTTTGAGGTTTTTTTTTTGTCTTTTTGCCATTTCTTGGGCCGCTCCTGCGGCATATGGATGTTCCCAGGGTAGGGGTCCAATCAGAGCTGTGGCTGCCGCCCTACGCCAGAGCCACAGCAACTCGGGATCCAAGCCATGTCTGCAACCTACACCACAGCTCACGGCAACACCAGATCCTTAACCCACTGAGCGAGGCCAGGGATCAAACCTACATCCTCATGGATGCTAGTCAGATTTGTTAACCATTGAGCCAAGACAGGAACTCCTGAGTTTCATCTTAAAGGCTGAAAATGATGGGAGAAGGTAGAGCTGTGCTTTCCTGACTCAGTTAACAGCATGGCTTGTGATTAGCTGGAAAGGTACATGGGAGGAGAAGAAAAGCATTACTAAAATTTATAGTCATTTTTTTTTTTTTTAGTAGTACTCATCTTATTTTTAAGATTATGTAGTTCCTGGAGTTCCCATCATGGCTCAGCAGAAACGAATTTGACCAGCAACCATGAGGACACAGGTTTGATCCCTGGCCTTGCTCGGTGGGTTGGGGATCCAGTGTTGCCGTCAGCTGTGGTGTAGGTTGCAGATGTGGCTTGGATCTGGCATTGCTGTGGCTGTGGTGTGGGCCGGCGGCTACAGCTCTGATTGGACCCCTAGCCTGGGAACCTCCGTATGCCTCGGGTGCGGCCCTAAAAAGATAAAAAGCCAAAAAAAAAAAAAGGTTATGTAGTTCCTTACTTTAGTTCTATTTTGCTTAATTTTCCAAGTCCCAAATAAATGTTGATGCTCAAAATTCAATGAAAATGTTTTGTCCACCTTAGCTAGTGAATTCATTTTTAGTGAGAGGTGGGTGGCCAGGCCAGGGGCGGCTGGAGAAGGCTGCCTGGTCCCCAGGTCTCGCTGGGCACATCCATGCCACGGGTCCCTACTCATGTGGGTCCTGCCGACAGCAATCATACTCCTGCCCCGGCTTCACAGCGTGTTTCCTGTAAACCCAGCTGCCCTTTCTCATGGTAAGTTTTCTGAACTTTTCCTGCTCGAAAGGCCAAGGAGCTGAAGGACTTCTGTTCTTCCAGACTGAACTTTCTCTTTTCTCCTGGATCAGAGTTTTCTTTACTTCCCACCCCTGTGTCACGCGACCAGTTTTGGGGAAAGCTGCACCCCATGCGCTCTGTCTGTGGACACAGCAGGTGGAATTGGTCGTTGTCTGAGTTCATTTCCTTGCATCAATCAGTAGTGAATAGTTTCCTCCTTCTTCACTGTCCTACCTTTCTAAGTGGAATTGAAATCAAGTGTGAATCTCCTGGGATGTGGTGCAGTCATCTGGTAGTAATTAAAAAAAAAAAAAAAGTTTCCTGCGCAAATGAAACGAAGACCAGCGCTTTGAAAGCACACCATAGCATCTTGTATAAACTCCAGCTTACATCTCACATTATTCCTGGTCATGCAGTAGGTTCTGAAGAAAAAAGAACTATGGATAATCAGTTAAAAGAATGACAGATTCCCTGATGTGCTGATCAGTAGTAATGCCTAATTTCGATTTCGAGTGTGCTGTAATGGATTACCATATAGATGCAGCTGAACGCCAGGCATTAACTACAGCCATGTGTTTTTCAGAAAAGTAATATTTATTCACACTGTGTGGCTTTCCTGCATCTTTTTTTTTTTTTTTTACTTTACTCTCTCGTGAAACTACAAACAAGATGTCAATAGCTTATGTGCCATTCGCAGCAGTGTAGCTTAGACTGTCGGCTGCAGTAGAAAGGCCGCATTTCATGTGCCTCCGTAGAGGTAGGCTTCATCTGGGATTTGCTGAGGGACAGGCTTGGCATTTAGATACAGACGGTTGCTTGGGGCTTTATTTTTATTGACCTCATAGACTTTAATGTATAAAAAATGGCCCTCGCCACGTTTGAGTGCAAGGAGCATCTGCGCGGGTGACGCTTCCCTGCCTTTGAGTTGTGTAAGATTCCGTCTTTTTGGGAGTGTTCTTGGTAGCTCATCTGATGGGCATGGTGTTTCTTCTCCAAACCTTCTGGGGTGTCTTTTTAGTATCTTTAAAGTCTCTGCATCTGGTAAACCTGAAAACTTTTATCCAGAAGTGGCGATGATGGCGAGTTGGAAACCTCGGTGGCTGACGGACAGACAGTGTCCATGCATCCAGATGCCCACCATCTTGCTGTTTTCTTTGTCCTCCTTTATCCTAAAAAGACGTTTGGCTTTGTTGCATACTAAAAAAAGAAACCGAAATCAAGAAGACCAGCCTGTATTTTGGAAAGCCGAAAAAGCATGATCAGTGCCAGATCGGTTTCCTGACCCCAGTGATGACTGAAGAACAAGGCCAGGCTCTCGTCTCTTCCAAGAAGAGCTCTACCCTGAATCTTTGGAGTAGTTTTCTCGGCGTCTGCTGTATGCAATTTTTAGATTGAGCAGCAAGAAGGGAGCAGGAAATGATTCTGGGATGTAGGTGGGGCGCCAAGTTACCCCGGAGGAGAGAGCATGAGGAAGGGACACTGGGGTCACTGCCGTGCCCTGCACTCGGGGGAGTGGCCTGGACAGCAGGAGGCAGGATGGGGAGGGGGCTCAGCGGGCCCAGGCTCTGTCCCTGTGAGACAGCAGCCAGCCGATGGCAGAGATTGTACCCCCGAAGTAGGGTGCTCTTCTGTTAGGACTCAGCCTCTGGTTATGATGAGAAGAGTCTGGTTAGTATTTTGAAGATGACTGTGGCAGAGAGCAGTGCTGCTCATGTCCCCTCCAAGCCCAGCTGCAAGGAGTGGGGTCAGCCGGAACTACTCCCCACCCCCCGTGCTGTCAGTCTCTGCTCCGGTGCTCCCCCGGTGGTCAGCTCTCAGGGGCGCTCGAGGCCCCCCACCAGATCCAGTTTCCTCATTTCTCCCTCGCAGATGCTGGTCCCCAGTAAACCACTGGCACTCCTAACCACACACAGAGACCTCAACCTGCAACAACTATCACTCATTTGTTATCAAACATATTGAAATAGCCTCTGTAGGAAATTTTTCAGTAAAGAGAAAGTATGAGTCAAAGTATCATAAAACTTGACAGCATTACTGACCGTTGCCAAGATATGGTAGCAACCTAAGGGCCCATCAACAGAGGAATGGATAAAGGTGTGGTACCTACATACAGTGGAACACCGCTCAGCCGTAAAAAAGAAGGAAATAATGCCATTTACAGTAGCGTGGATGAACTTGGAGGGTGTTAACGCTGA
This sequence comes from Phacochoerus africanus, assembly GCF_016906955.1. Classification (NCBI taxonomy): domain Eukaryota; kingdom Metazoa; phylum Chordata; class Mammalia; order Artiodactyla; family Suidae; genus Phacochoerus; species Phacochoerus africanus. The sequence goes on from NC_062546.1 coordinate 34,620,703, forward strand.
GTGAAGTTTCAAGTCAGAGAAAGACAAATACTGTGTGGTATCACTTATATCTGGAGTCTGAAAAGTACAATAAACTAGTGAATAAAACCCAAAAAAGAACAGACAAGAGGTACAGAGAACAAACTCGTGGTTATCAGTTGGGGGGGTTGGCAGTATAGGGATGGGGAAATGAAAATGGTTATTCTATGGAATCGTGTGTGCGAAACTTGAAAATTGCAAAGTACTGTAGAGTTTTTTTAAATTTTTAAATAAATACATTTTGACTGGGAAAAAAAGAATCATAAAACATAGGTGCACATGGAACCTGTCTTTCTCTCTTGAATCTTGATTTTAATGGAAATGGGAAGTGGAAGGCGAAAAAGAAGAAACCTAGAGAATCTGGCATTTGAGAAGTTACTCTCTAATATTTTAGTAATGGCTATGATGTAATTAAGATAAAATTGTCACTTTCTATCATTTCTATTAGGGAGAATTCAAGTTGGGACAGTGGTATCTTTAAAACATTCAGGGACGTAAGCTTGCTTGGGACAAGTCAAAGAAACTGTCCCATGGGGATCCAGAATAAAGTGCAACATTTATGTTATTACAAATCGTTTTTTTTTTAAAATATATCTGTATATATGTATAAAATATATCTGTATACATGGCATGTACTGTGGGCTATCATGAAAATGTGTAATTTCATTTGTTATTTATTTTCTTTCATCTGTTATTCGTTTTTTGTTTGTTTTGTAGAAAATACTGCAGTTTCTACCTGAACGAATTTTCTTTCGATGGCATTACCAGAGTATAGGTAAGAACAATTGCCTTAAAATTTTTTAAGTGATGTGAATTTCTTCCAGTTGTGTTTTCAGTAATGTTTCCTATAAACAACACCTTCCAAATAAGTTAGAGCAGGGAGTATTACCAAGGGTATGCGAACTAAAACTGAGACCAGTCAGCTTTGGAGGAAAGTACATTATCTGTCTCTTGCTCTAAAAGTGGTTCATGGACCTGCAAGCATCAGCCTCCCCTGAGAACTCGTCAGAAAATGCAGACTCTCAGGCCTCAGCCACACCTGTTGAATCACAGCCTGCCTTGCCAGCAGGAGTCCCAGGGGGATTCTTGTGAACATGGAGTTTGAGAAACATTGATCTGGAGTATTCTTTTTTTTTTTTTTTGTCTTTTCAGAGCCACATCCAAGGCCTATGGAGGCTCCCAGGCTAGGGGTTGAACTGTGCTTACACCACAGCCACAGCAATGCTGGATCCAAGCCACATCTGCAATCTACACCACAGCTCAAGGTAACACTGGATCCTTAACCCTCTGAGCAAGGCCAGGGATCGAACCTGCATCCTTATGGATACTAGTTAGTGGGGTTCATTAACCACTGAGCCACGACGGGAACTCCTGGAGTGTTTTTCTTAAAGAATTTTACATGTTTTTCTTACAAGAATATTCTTGTACTTCAGGCCTTTATCATTGATGTAGTAGCAGGAGGGAATTTGAAATAAAGCAAGTCACCATGGCTGCCCTTCTGTTCAGTTGCTGACATCTAACAACAGTCTCTCTCAATTTAATAGTCACAGTACAACAGGAGTAATTTGTGACATGGATTGTGAATTTACCTTCTCTTGAAAGAGCATCTGGTTTAGTTCTTCTGCCTTAGAAGACTGGCACTCCCTGTGATTTTTTTCCTCCTTTACCAGATGATGGTATTTGAAGGGAATGTGACCCTATAATGGAATCTTAACCATTTTATCATTCATTCAAGTATTTATTGAGGGAGAGACATTTATGTGCAGGGTTCAGGGGCAAAACCAGAATATCTCACCACACTGTGCTATGTAAGCTGATTGCCTCATGGGGGTTAGAGGAGGAAAACGGATTGACTGTTGCTGTAAAAGAAGTGTAAGGGTAGCCCAGACAAAAAGAATTGAATAATTCTCTTCAGAGGGATAGAGGAAGCCTTTGAAAGAGGTAATTTCGACCTGAGCCTTCAAAGATGAGTGTGGGATGGGCTTTCTAGGTGGGAAATCAAGATGGACCCTGAAGGAGCACAGCACCCTCAGTGGATAGTCCCAAGTTCAGGATCCTGAACTTAGTTCAGGATGATTTAGGTGAAAACTGTAATTGACCTTTATATAAACCGAATTATTTACAGTCACATGTTATAAATGTAAAGAAGGTAAGTACATACTCAGAGTCCATCTGCTGAACTGAATGAATAAATCGTTAAGATTGTGCTTCAGTCTTTAAATCTTTCAAACTCAGACAGATGTTGTTCTTTCAATTTTAGAGTTGTTGATAGCATTTCTGTTTAACTGGTGCTCTGACCCTGTATTTAAATTAAAGTAAAAATGAAAAAAATCAACTGTTAAGTATAATTCAGAGAGATGTGGGGATCTATGATGCTCCCTGGTGTAGCAGGAATGGATGCCAATGAAAATAGCTGCATACAGGAGTTCCCATGGTGACTCAGCGGGTAAAGAACCTGACATAGTGTCCGAGAGGATGCAGGTTCGATCCCTGGCCTTGCTCAGTGGGTTAAGGATCCAGTGTTGATGCAAGCTGTGGCATAGGCCTCAGCTGCAGTTCTGATTTGACCCATAGCCTGGGAACTGTGTTTAGTAGTGCTTCTTAGAATCTTTTACTGTTGTCTATGTCGTCTGTATCATCATTCCTCAAATGAGACTTTAAAATGTCTGAAGACTCGTAGCCCCCCCCCCCAAGCATGAATAAATTTATTAGAACTTCGGGTAGAAATTAATTTGCCATTTGTGTTGTGAAACGTTACGTATCTAATGACTCTGCCCAGTACCTCATGGGCTGGTTCAAGTTGCAGGTGCAAGTAGCCTTTGTTCCTGGGTTAAGAATATCTTCTGAGAACAGGGACTTCTGTACAGCGCTTGGTCTCCTGAACCACTGTGAGAGCAGGTGTGTTCCTAGTTTGTCGACTAGAATAAGGTGGCTGGGACCCAGCCAGAAGGAGTCGTGTCTCTGAATGCTCAAGCGTGAGCATCTGCATATAAAGTCATCCTCGCGGCTGGCCCTTGCACGGTTCATGCCTGACTCGAAGAGCCTCTTTTCAGATAAATAGATTTTTGCGCCATTTATCAAAGTAGGTAGAACTTGGTGTTCGGGCAGGTCCGCATCCCTTTGTGACAATCATCAGGCCAGATATGCTTTGGAATCCAAGTTTCTCGGGTTTGAGAGTGGCAGTGCGGTGCACTGGTGTAAAACGACCGTCAAGTGACCCTCAGGGGTCTGGGCAGTGCCCTGCCAGCCAGACTGTTAGGGTTGCTGTGGCATCAGATGTAAGTACTCAGCGACACCCCAGCCAGCCCCAGTCAGATTAGCCTGGTGTTACCACCCCATGTGTGCAGGGCAGGGCAGGTCCTGCCACTGAAGAGCTAGCAGAGGAGTTCCCATTGTGGCACAGCGGAAAGGAATCCTACTAGGAACCATGAGGTTGTGGGTTCGATCCCTAGACTTGCTCAGTGGGTTAAGGATCTGGTGTTGCCCTGGCTATGGTGTAGGCCGGCGGCAATAACTCCGATTAGACCCCTAGCCTGGGAACCTCTATATGCCGCAGGTGCGGCCCTAAAAAGACAAAAGACAAACAAACAAACAAACAAACAAAACCCAAAAAACTAGCAGAAAAGTTTCCATTTTCATAGCTTTTGGGATTTTGAAGTTGCCAGTAAGGGATCGTGAATTTGTAATTCTACACATTTCAGGGTTTTTTTTACATACCTCACTGTACCTCTTGCATTCTTCCCAGTCTGTTTAGGTCTGTTAAAACTATTACTGTTTGTCACTCAAGGTCCTGACCAAGTTAGTTAAAGAAAGTAACTATAGGGAAACATCAGATTTCCAAGGGAAGGAGTGTGCCTTAGGCATCTCCTCAACACTGGCATCTTGGCCTGTGCAAAACCTCCGAGGTGAGGGCTGGAGTATTTCCCAGTGCCCAACAGTCTAAGTAGGAATCTAAGCTTCCTTATTCCAGGTTCTGCGAGTTCTAGGTACATAGGATTCCTTACCCAGCAGGCAGAACACTGCTGTATAAACTTATTATTACTTTTTGTCTTTTTGCTATTTCTTCGGGCCACTCCCGCGGCATATGGAGGTTCCTAGGCTAGGGGTAAGTCGGAGCCGTAACCACCGGCCTACGCCAGAGCCACAGCAATGCGGGATCCGAGCCGCATCTGCAATCTACACCACAGCTCACAGCAACGCCAGATCATTAACCCACTGAGCAAGGGCAGGGGCCGAACCCGCAACCTCATGGTTCCTAGTCGGATTCATTAACCACTGCACCACAACAGGAACTCTCTGTATAAACTTCTTAATTAAATGTTCCATGGGGCAGGTAAGGGCCAAGGTGCTCTGAAATATTAGGTTAGCACCTTGAAGTTTGGTTTTCATCCCAGTGATGCAGGATGCGTCCTGTCCCCAGTACAGAAGACAGTGTTACTAAGCATAGAAGCCTGAACTAAGAGCAGCTGCTATATTTTGCAAGTTTTAGATGTTCTCAGACCCCCCACCCCCCACCCCATAGCCATGTTTTATCTTGAGAAGGAAGGAGATGATTCGAACATCATCTGCCACAGTGTTGGAAGCCTGCTTATCTTGTCACCTTGTTTTGTCTGTAGCAAAGAGAGACATCCTATTTCTCTTAAAACTGTTTTTAGAAGGAACATATTGTAAGGTTTTTAAGACTGGCTCCTTGCTGTAAATCATTGATTGAGGAAACATATTTGTGTGTTTGCTTTTCTTTTTATGGCTGTGCCTGTGGCATATGTGGAAGTTTCTGGGCTAGGGGTTGAGTCAGAGCTGCAGCTGCAGGCCTGTGTCACAGCCACAGCCATGGCAACACTGGATCTGAGCTGTATCTGCAGCCTACACGGTGCTTGTGACAATGCCAGATCCTTAAACTGAGCAAGGCCAGGGATCAAACCCACAGCCGCAGAGAGACAATGTCAGGTTCTTAACCTGCTGAGTCACAACAGGAACTCCAGGGACACATATTTGGAAGTTTTGCATTGTGCAATGAAGCTGTTTCATTGTTCTGAGCATCTAGAGTTACTGCTTCAGGTGATGTTTGGAGGGTAAGGAGATTAGAGAGAATAGGGCTGACACAACACCTGTGAACTCTGTGATATATGCTGACCTGCTACCCTACCCAACTATTTATAAATTTCCACTACTAGTGGAAAAAAAAGGTTCGGTTTTTCCTGAAGTTCTTTTTAGGACTGAAAATCATCATGGATAAATGGGGCTGCTTGAATCCTTACCTGTGGGCAATACTGAGAACTGTCAAGGAGTGAGATGATGACAGAGAATGGCACATCAGCAAACCAGGGATATTTGGTGCAAGGGCAGGCTGTGGTACCCCTCATGTGCCCACCTGTCATCAGTACAGGACTCGAGTTACACATGTATTCCCTTTCAGAAAGTTTATTGCTCCTGAGCCTGTTCTAAGCATGTATATGTATTAACTCATTTAAACCTTGGTACAGTGCCCTGTGGTAGAGGCTACGAGTATCCCATTTTACAGATGGGAAAACTCGGGCATGATGAAATTAAGTAAGTGACCCACGTTCCACAGTAAGCACAGAACCTAGATTTGAACCCTAGCAGTCTGGCTCCTGAATCTGGCTTGTAACTTCTAAGCTGCACCGCTTCACATGTGCAGAAGTTTCTGATACAACAGCCTGGAGTAGATCCAATACCTGTGTATTAGTTTTCTATTGCTGCTGTAACAAATTAACCAAATCATTTTAAGACGTAGGGGCCTACTGACAGACATGGGGCATAGATTCTGTATGTCTCTTTGTAAAGGCTGTTCTTTTTATATGTACGTTTCTCCTCCCACTGTAGGGGAGAGTGGATATAGGCAACTATGGATTAGCTGAAAGTTAAAAATGAAAGTGTTGGGTTCATTTCAAGAAGGGGAAGGACTGAGCATCCCCAGGGGTCACACACAGTGACCAGGAGAAAGTGTGTCCGAGAGTGTATTGTGAGATGATGGACTTGCCAGATGTCTGGGAAGAGAGCTGACTGCACACTTTGTCCTCAGCCTCCTGGAAGTTAAAGTGTCTGTTGCCCTGCCAAGCAGCATGAGGTCCTCATAGGCATAAGGGAATCAGTCTTAAACAGAGGCAGAATGGACTTTGCTGAGAAAGGATGCACGTGGAGGCAAGGGACGAGGCCCTGGCTGGAGGGCAGGTGTGGAATAAATAGTCCCGTGAGCAGAGTGCTTGAGGCTGAGCTGTGAGAGAGCCCCGCCTGGTCAGCGCGACTCAGCTGCACATGCTTTAGTGGCGGCAGAAGTGAAGGGAGGCGGGCACTTCCTTACTGATCACAAACCATTAGTGGTTTAGTGCTGTGACCTGGTCAAAATAATGGTGAATTTCCACCACGTCCAATGTTAGGTGTCATAAACGGTACAACAGCCATAAAACGCTCCTTCAGAAAACCAGTGATTTTGTTGCGACGAATGAATTCCTAATGCATATGTATTTAGCTGACATGCACGTATCTGGCCCGTGGGTATGACCTGCAGCAATGTCGAGGCGCTGGCACCATTTCTTCGAAATGCACTGGTGAAGTAAAGGTGACTTGAGAGCCGGTTTTCAAATATTGCACAAAACTTGCCATCAGGAAATCTAAATGATTATTTTTGTTGAAAAAATGGGAAAAATGATTCTCTCACTTAAGGGTTCTGATGTATTTTTATTTTAAAAGGTGACTTCCTTTTTGCGGTTGAATCTCATTTAGAGGCTGCGTATGGCATTTAAGTGTAGTTGCCAAGCCCTCTCCCAGCTAAGGGCCTGAGCGCACCTGTAGAGTCTTACATAACGTGTGTCCATCCTGTCCGTCCAGTGGGCTGCAGCAGGGTTTCTGCTGTGGGCTGGTGCGGTTCTGAGTGAACCTTGATCCCCTCTCCTCCTCAGAAACCCAAGTGCTTTGTCAGATGAGGTATTGATAGACTCAACCCATAAATGTGGTTGTCATTGCAAGGAGAGTTGTCCTGATTGTTTGTAAAATGTTCTTGTAAAAATGTGTTGTGAGCAGTAGTTTTGTATTGTTTTTTTTCCTTTAGAGATTTTAAAACATCATTCATTTTGTGCCTGACAGAGACACTTGCGCACAATCCACTGTGGGCATTTAGGTTACCTTAATATCAATCATTTTGACCCTTAAAATAAATTTTTTTTTTGTCTTTTTGCCTTTTCTAGGGCTGCTCCCGCGGCATATGGAGGTTCCCAGGCTAGGGGTCTAATTGGAGCTGTAGCCACTGGCCTATGCCAGAGCCACAGCAACGCAGAATTGGAGCCGTCTCTGCAACCTATACTATAGCTCATGGCAATGCCAAATCCTTAACCCACTGAGCAAGACCAGGGACTGAACCTGCAACCTCATGGTTCCTAGTCGGATTTGTTAACCACTGCGCCGCAACGGGAACTCCTCTTAAAAGAATTTTGAAGAGGTTCCTACTTAAAGTATTTTTATCCTAAAAATATCTCTCCTTCTATGACATTGCTTTGCTTCTGAACATCAGCCTTCTTCCTCTTATTTTTTAAAAATGACATCTTGTGTCATAAGTACATTTTTTTCTTTGTAAAACCAATCTTTTAAAAATAGATCTTAAATATGCATTCATATGCCCCATTTCTAATACATTGTTTTAAACTTTCAGGCTCAACTTTAAAGAAGCTTCTACACACTGGAAATTCTATTAAGGTATTTATCTTAGGTAAAAGTGTAATGGTGTTTTTCATAACTCTTAAGCTTACTCATGCCATAAAGTGACAAAATTAGGCCATTTTGAAAGACATCTTTAGAAGCCATTTAACTTAGTTTTAATTTCTCATTGAGAGATTATCTAACAAATACTGTTAGAGTTTTTGTTCTCACATCATAATTTGTGATAGACATTTTATTTTATTTTACTTTATTTTAAATTATTTGGTCTTTTGTCTTTTTAGGGCTGCACCCATGGCATATGGAAGTTCCCAGGCTAGGGGTCTAATTGGAGCTACAGCTGCTGGTCAGCAACGCTGGATCCAAGCTATGTGTGTGACTTACACCACAGCTCAGAGCAATGATGGATCCCTAACCCACTGAGTGAGTTCAGGGATGGAACCTGCAGTCTCATGGTTCCTAGTCTGATTTATTTCTGCTATGCCATGATGGGAAGTCCTTTTTTTTTTTTTTTTTGGTTGGGGGTACGTTTTAAATATTATGAGAAGAAAATGGCTTGGGATTTGGAGATTTGAAATTCTGAATTCTAATTTCTGCTGCGTGCAGCCAGGGACCTCGGGTGAAGTGCTGACTGCTCCAGCTTTATCATCAGAAAAGAGAAGGGACTGAACCAGGTCCTCCCTAAGCTTCAGAGCTACTGTGCCTGATTCTGTTCACATCAGTAATCTTATTATTAAAATTTATAAAAATTACTACAATTATTAAAGTGATCTGAATCTTTTTTTTTTTTCCTTTTTTGAGAACCCTTTTTGGGAAAAAAGAGCAGCAGAGCCTTACTCTTGAATATTTATTTGCAGCAGATCGATCTTTCAATTTTGACTCAAATTGGCTTATTTTAAAATGAATGTGCCTTATTTATTTATTTATTTTTGCCATTTCTTGGGCCGCTCCTGCGGCATATGGAGGTTCCCAGGCTAGGGGTTGAATTGGAGCTGCAGCCACTGGCCTACGCCAGAGCCACAGCAACGCGGGATTTGAGCCGCGTCTGCAGCCTACACCCACAGCTCAGGGCAACGCCAGATCCTTAACCACTGAGCAAGGTCAGGGATCGAACCCGCAACCTCATGGTTCCTAGTCAGATTCGTTAACCACTGAGCCTCGACGGGAACTCCGAATGTGCCTTTTATAATGATAACATACCATTTGATGCCTGGATAAGATGACCCTAAAACATAAGTGGCCGAAGAAGCTGACCTGGGGTATGAGTGTTATGGAAGATAATTCACTTCAGCTATTTAATTTGTGAGTGTGCCTTTAATAAGCTAATACATTTTTGGTTTTATACCAGTTCAAATAAATGATCCTAGCCACTCAAACTTGATCGGTACACTATCTCTTACCTGCTGGGAAAAAAAAAAAAAAAAAGGAGGTGAGCTGTTACTAGTTTCATGATTGTTTCTACTTTAATTAATGGTCATTTAGCAAAAACTTACTAGCTTATCTTCCGCTTACTATTGGCCTTATTTACATGTAATTTTCTTAAATGGAGTTAGCATAAAAATTGGAGACTTGTGGTAGAATTTTATGGACTCTTTCCTCTTGTTAAAAGTACTTATTTTGTCTGGTGCTGAATAGCACTCTGTGTTCAGCAATGTCACCGTTCATCTTACCTGCTGGCCAGGTGTGGGCGGGCGGGAAGAGCAGTGCTGAGCCCAGGGTGTGGTCTGGAAGGGCTCTGGGGGATCTGCTGTTGATGGTGCAGCGCTGTCACCAGATAGGTGCCTGTCTTGGTGTATTTGATGTCTGTAGGAAGTCAGGCAAGCTTTTTCTTCCTTCCTTTATCCATCCTTCCCTCCCCTCTCCCTCCTCTCCTTCCTGTCTCTCCTCGTCCTCTTCCTGTTCCTGCAGAACCTTCTGCTTGGCCTGAACACTTGCTCTGTCAGAATTACACCACTTCAGTGTCATTGAAAGGGGACCAGGCAGCCCCTCGATTGTGTGCATTTGGGGCTCACTACCTCTTTCAGCTGTGCCTGACCTTTTCTTTCAATCCTTTTACTTAATTTCACTTCTTTTATTGACATCATCTTTGCAGCCATTTAGGAATACAAAAATGGAGGTGCCTGTGTTTAAGAATTCTAGGAATGGGATGAAGTTGAAAGTCAGTGCAGAGGAGGAGAAGGCACATCTACCTATATTGACATTTTCTACCAGGCGATGCCCATGATTCAGAGCATGGTGGAGGCATAGAAGAGAACAGAGTGGGGACAGAGGAGCCAGGTCATCAGGGGCCTGTTTAGCTCTGAGTGTTCTGATTTTCAAGAATGTCTTACATGTGCATAATGTAGTGTCATGACAAAAATTCTGTCCAAAGCACAGCATAAATTTGGAAGCGTTGCATTGTTTTCATGAGTAATCAGGTGTTGGTGATACAGGCACCATTGTCTCAAGGAGAGGAGTATTAATGGGAAATTCTTATGTAGTGCTTTTGTGAGCTGGGCAGTTCAGACTCACTCCCATACCAGTGCTTTGCGGTAAACTCTGCAGTCATCCCTATTTTATAGACGGGGAGGCCAAGGCCCAGAGCAGTGACGTGGTCTCCATGGCTCACTGCTGGGCCAGTGAGTGCCTGGGACCAGGTGGCGGTATCCTTGCCTCCTGGTCACTAAGTGAAGCACTTGGTGCAGAACTTCAGCAGAGCCTTTAACGTCTCATTTTCCCCCCTCAGAACCAATGGCACGTTGCAGTGCGTTTCTGCAGATACATCTCCGTGATTAATTTTGTGGCCTTCTGTTTTGTTTTTAGATAAGATGTGAAGGAATCAGGCTGTTTCTTCTGTGGCTTCAAGCGCTGCAGACGAACTGTGCGGAAGAGCAGGTGCTGATCTTTGCCTGCCTGGTGCCCGGCTTCCCAGCGATCATGTCATCCAGGGGGCCGTGTACCCTGGAGACGCTCCTCAGTCCCAGCCCTGGTGTCGCTGATGGTGAGTGACGTTCGCACATCCCACAGGTGCAGAGCTCTCTTGGCGTTACGTGCAGGAGTTCCTCGGTCTGTCTGTTTCTTGAATAGACGCTGTGGTCTGTTTCTTGAATAGATGGGTGCTGAGGAGAAACTGTACCTGTTCATGCTCATTGTAGGTTCTTACAAACATTAGAACTGACGGAGTTGGGGCCTATTTCCTATGAAACGATGCTGGGAGAAGTTTGCTGGAGGGGTGGTTAATGGGAGCAGAAGGGAGGGGACAGATGTTGAATGAGTAGGGATACATGGTGCTTCTGGAGGGCTTTTGGTGTCGTTAATGAGATATAAATCCACTGTCCAAACTGCTGGCCACTGTCCTCATCACAATGGCTTTGTAAGTGGACATTCATCTGCCCACCCAGACTCTTTTTGGCCAGCTGTGTATTTTCATGCAGCATCATGGATGGATGGTAGTGGCCTTGTGAGACCATTAGTGGCAGCTCTGTGCCTAGTGAGTTTTCAGGGAAATTGACTGTCACTGATTTCTTTTTCTTTTTCTTTTTTGTCTTTTGAGGGCCACACCTACGGCATATGGAGGTTCCCAGGCTAGGGGTTGAACCCTGAGCTGTAGCTGCCAGCCTACGCCACAGGCACAGGCAGGTGGGATCCAAGCCACATCTGCAACCTACACCACAGCTCATGGCAGCGCCGGATCCTTAACCCACTGAGCAAGGCCAGAGATCAAACCTGTATCCTCGTGGATGCTAGTCAGGTTCATTTCCGCTGAGCCACGACGGGAACTCCAAGGTCATTGATTTCTACTGTGCATTACTTCCTTGCTCAGTGACAGGCGGGTGTGTGGTCGCGGGCTGGCCAGAGCAGAGCTTGGAAGGGAGAAGAATGGCCCAGAGAGGGAGGTGGCTTCCTGGGCCTCTGTCCCATGTGCCCAGGCCTTCTCTGCACCTGGCCTGGTCTGTGGTCCCCGTAGTCAGATACACATATTTTAATAGGGGCCATTGTTTAAAAGCCTGGTTCAGAATATAACTTTGGTAAAAGAGCTTTCCTTATTTTCCTCTCTGCAGCAAAGGTATATCCAGAAGAAATCACTCCGCTCGTGCCAGCCGTGTCAGGGGAGAAGATTGCAGAGGACCAGACGTGCTTTTTTCTTCAGCTGCTGTTGAAATATATGGTTATTCAGGTAGGAGCACAATTGTAGACACTTTGGTAATGGTCGTATTCTCAATAGGAAAGAGAAAACACTGCTGCTTTTCTCCTCGTTCATCCATATTTTATAGTTTTGCTTTTTTTCCCTGAGGTGATTTTGTGCGCTTTTTCACTCCACATAGACTATGTGCCCGGACGCTTCAGCAGAGACCAGGCGTACACACTGTTTTGTATGCATGTGTAAAGGAAACAGTTCTGTCCTCCATCTGTTTGTCTCTCTTACTCTCACATTATTTCTTGTTATTCACTCAGAACACTTCACTGGTGACACTTCTGCTCACCAAATATGTGGGGCTCCTCCCCGCACTGAGTCTTTCTGAGCCACACCAGCTGGGTGTCATGCGGTTTAGCTCACGTCTAATGCCGTCTCTCTGGAGATGGTATCAGATCCCACAGGAAGAAGGACTCGGTCCTGTAAGGCTGCCCCCACCCCATTCAGAGCCATTCACAGGTGGGAGGGTCCCCCAGTTACCCACAACCTCTGTGCAGCTTGGCTCCAAACCAGAGGCACCCATGACCCTCTCCTCAGGTTCAATCAAGTGTCTAGCGCGGCTCACAGAACTCAGGGAAACATTGACTTATATTCACCAGTTCATCCAAAGATGCGATAAAGACACAGAGGAGGGAGTTCCCTTAGTGGCTCAGCAGTTAACGAACCTGACTAGTATCCATGGAGATATAGGTTCCATCCCTGGCCTCGCTCAATGGGTTAAGGATCCTGCATTGCCGTGAGCTGTGGTGTAGGTTGCAGACGCGGCTCGGATCTGGTGTGGCTGTGCTTGTGGTGTAGGCCGGCAGCTACAGCTCCGATTTGACCTCTAGCCTGGGAACCTCCATATGCCGTGGGTGCGGCCCTAAAAAGCAAAAAAAAAAAAAGCACACAGAGGAATAGCTCCATGCAGATGCACATGGAGTGGGGTCCGGGAGGGGTGGGGTGCATCACCTGCCTGGCGTGTGGATGTGTCCCCAGCCTGGAAGCTGCCTGAAACCCAGGCTCTTGGGGTCTTTCTGGAGGCGTGATTGGTTGTGAGCGACATGGCGGCATGTCAGTTGAGCACGCATTAATCAGAAGTGTAACCATGTGTGTGTTCTCTCCCATGTGTATCTGAAGGCTGCAAGCCTGGAGTGGAAGCATAAGGAGAATCAAGAGACTGGTTTTAAATTCCTTTTCACGTTGTTTCGAAAGTATTACCTTCCTCATTTATTTCCATCGTTTACCAAGTTAACGAACATCTACAAGCCTGTCCTTGGTAAGTGCCGAGGAAGCTGTGGCTGCCTCCTCTTCCAAAGTTTGGATTATTTTTTAAGTAAAGTAATCATTTTTTTCCTCATCGTTAATGGTAACTTTGTTGTGAGAGGTTTAAAGTTTCTTAAATGATTTTAACTGTGCAAAACTTAAGATTTATGTCAGTTCATAGCCATAAAAGGGATCTGTGGCTCCAGTAGTCAGAAATAATTTGATATGTATCATGATATTCTTGGTGTAATTACATTTAATAATTTTTTTAATATAAAGAAAAGCCTGAATTTCCTAAAATACTCTCTTATGGGTGGTGAGGTATGGTGATCCCAGACCTTGCTCAATGGTGAGGCTGGCCCAGGCTGCAGAGCTGCCTGCAGGTGTGCTTTTGAAAACACTGGATCTTCCATCCAGCAGGTGCTACTGAGGTGCCAGTGGAGGGCAGGTGTTTGGGCGACTGGGGACCAAGAGGCAGTGGCCCCAGAGGGATAGAGAGCCTGGGGGGTGTGTAACCTAGTTTCAGAGAGTCCTCCTTCTATAAGAAGTAAGGACCCTTGGGACAGAAGCATGGTGGGGGTTGTCTAACCTAGCTTCCAGGGTTTTCCTTCTATAAGAAGTGAAGACTTGGGACAGAAGTGTTCCCTGAAGCGGGGTGTGTGGGGGGGTGATGGCAGGAAGGGGCAGATCTTTCCCTGTAAAACAGGGTGAAATTAGTTCAGATGAACAATCAAGAACAATTTGGGAGGAGAGAAGGTCACAACAGACATTAAATTTATCTGGACAGCTAGTTCAGTTGTCTGTGGGTGGATGTGAATACACACACACACACACACACACACACATGTGTGTCGGGGAAGGCAGCTGCAGCTTGGCTCATTTGGGAAGTCATAGAAGTGCTTTTAGTGGTACTGGGATGTGTGTTTTGTTAGCTACATACATGTAGGTATTTTTTGCATAACTTGTTTCTGATTTGATAAGTAGTCAATATTCATTGTAGGAAACATGGCATGCTGTTAATATCCCTAGATTAAATTATCTGCTGAGAGTTTTTCTGCCTCTTGTGTGTACCTTCAGTGTACAAAACTGAGTAGGAGTGTTGAACTTGTAGCAAGATTCAATACCGTGTAATTTTCATATTGATCATGGAGTTTTAAGAATGAGAAATGGACTTATTCATTCTTTGGAAATGGTGGCATCTGAAATCTCAGAGATGAAACATGACTGTCTGAAATCTTTCATCCATAAAGAAGATTATATTGATTCTGTGTCTTTGGATTTACCCTAAGTGAGAAGAACATAAAACTAAAGATCGGTGGATTTGATTAGTGTAGTGTTGGATGTCAGAATAACTAATGTGGTAAAAAGTGGCTATATATGCTTTTACGTGGGTTCCAGTCATAAGATTAAATGAGTTAGAAAAGAGTATTGTAATCTCATGAAGTTGCTCTATTTTTTTTTTTTTTAGGGTCACACTCATGGCATCTGGAGATTCCCAGGCTAGGGGTCTAATCAGAGCCACAACAACCTGGGATCCGAGCCCCATCTGTGACCTACACCACAGCTCATGGCAATTCTAGATCCCCAACCCACCGACCGAGGCCAGAGATCACACCTGTATCCTCATGGATACTAGTTGGATTTGTTTCCCCTGGGCCATGGCTGGAGTTCCACTCTAATTTGTTGAAAAGAGTTATGACTTGTTTTTCCACAGCGGAATACCATGGTTATATGCAAATAACAGCCACCCTCCTGGGTTGGTCACACCGCAAGGCAGAGTCAGAAACGAGCCTACCAGAGGATGCTGTGTTTTAGCCACTTCTGGTTCTTTATAATCTTTGCTGCTGTTTAGACCACCAAGTGTATGTCTATTTAATTAGAATCGGAAGCATTCGTGGGGTTGCGTAGTGCTAAGACCCACTAACCCGGTCACGTGTTCCTTGGTCTTGCAGATGTCCCCCACCTGAGACCAAAGCCCGTGTACATCACGACAACGCGAGACAATGAAAACGTTTACAGCACAAAGATTCCGTACATGGCAGCTCGTGTTGTTTTTATTAAGTGGATCGTAACTTTCTTTTTGGAAAAAAAGTATCTATCCACAGCACAAAACACTAAAAATGGAGTTGATGTATTGCCTAAAATCATACAGGTATGTCACTTGTCGCTTTTTTACTGTTTAAAACTGGTGTCGTGATGCACACTAACATACGCCAAAGCGGTTGACCGTCAGGGTTACTGCCCTCTGGTTTGTTGTCACAGAGGCTTGATGTTACTGTCTCCCCCATCCGTGATGCTGGGTTTCAGAGGGAGCGTGCGTTAGAAACTCTGGCCCGGCTTGGTGGGCACTGCCCTGACCAGGCAGCCTCAGGTGGAGGGGGCATCCTGCAAGGCTGGTCAATGTGTGTGCCTGGCTCCCCCTCATCCTCCCACCCTCACGCAAGCCCAAGGACCCTGAGGGTGGGACCAAGGGCCTCTCTAGCCATTTCCATCCCAGCCCTGGGAAGGGCCTTGGGGACTGTGATCTGGTCTGTGGAGAGGACCTGAGAGACAGCCAGGTGCCCTCTGAGGTCTCAGGGAAGGGGTTGGTCAGCAGCTCAGGATGTGGGAGTGGTGGCTGTTGAGCCATGGAAGAGGGGGTCGCCCAGAAGAGAAGGCCGTCTGTCTTAAGGCCTTGGTTGCAACCCTCTCCTCCTGTGGGCCTGTGGGGCCGCCCTCTCTTGCTGGCCTTGGTCACAGCTTCATGGGCTTTTTCACTGGCCCAAAGCACAGAAGGAGGACGCATGGTCCACCTAGTGCAGGCTGGCTGATGCCTGCAGTGCTCGGACGTGTGATGCCGGCCCGAGCTGGGGGTATGTCACTTGGGGAGTTCTTGGTACCTGAGCTGGGGTATGTCACTTGGTGGGTGCCTGGTAGCTCGATGGTGGAGCACCGAGCAGGTCCAGAGCACAGGTGTCACTGGCCACAAGTGACTGAAGACCCACTGGAGCTCGTTTCCACAGATGTCAGAGTGAGACATGATTACGGTAAGATAGCCGAAGACTCACTGAAAGAAGGTTTAACAAAACCTTCAATTTCTGAATTTAAACATGCAGTAGGTAATGTTCACTGCTGGGAACAAAATTGGTTTTCGGAAGAACTATCCCATAATACTTGTTAAAAAAAAAAAAACAAATAGAGCTGGAAATCAAATTAATAGGTGAGACCTTTGAACAGGTGCAAATCTACCTTGTAGACCTTGTTGAGGGCAGAAGAGTGGGAAGTGATAATGGAACTAACAGTAAAAAAAAGCTTACCTGAGCTGAAAAAAGGTCACCCCTTAGACTGAAAGGGCCTTTTTTTTTTTTTCTATTACTCAATGAATTTATTACATTTATAGTTGTATAATGATCATCACAATCCAATTTTATAGGATTTCCAACCCACAACCCCAGCGCACCCCCCCCCCCCCCCAAACTGTCTGCTTTGGAGACCATAAGTTTGAAAGGGGCTTTGAATCCCAGGAAGAATTAGCAAAACAGACACCAACCTAAACAGGCGTGTGACTTGCAGGGATTAAGAAAAAAATGATACAGACTTTCAAACAGAAACAGCAGTTACTTCAAAGGAAGGACACTGAATTTAGTATTGCATAGCTAATCTAACCTGCAGCCCTGGAAGTGAAAGAAACCTGTCTGTCTTGTCAGTCTCTTCTCAGAGCCTTACTTCAAATCACAGACATAAATAAGCACATGCCATGTTGATTTAAGGCCCACGTTCATTTACGGTCTAAATATAAAAAGAAAGTGATGAAGAACTTAGGAGAAAATCTATAGGGATGTATGCATTTGGGAAGTGGCAGACCACGTTTGGTAGAGATAAGACCCACAAACCATAGAGTAAATGAGGTTTGACACTATTTTAAAAAGTTGAAAAAGGGTCGTATGTCAAAAGGGAGCGTAAAGCCAGGTGCAAGCAATAGACTGAGGAGCCTCAGTCCCATCATGGCTGTGAAGAGGGTTTGTATCTCTGCTCTATCAAGAGCGCCTGTGAACGGATGCGAGACAAACCTAACTGAAAAATGGACAAAGGAGGGAGTTCCTGCTGTGGCAAGGTGGAAATGAATATGCTGATATCCATGAGGATTCGGGTTCGAACCCTGGCCTCGCTCAGTGGATTAAGGATCCATCATTGCCATGAGCTGTGGTGTAGGTCGTAGACCTGGCTTGGATCCCGTGTGGCTATGGCTGTGGTGTAGGCCAGCAGCTGTAGCTCCGATTCAGCCCCTAACCTGGGAACTTCCATATGCGGCAGGCGTGGCCCTAAAAAGAAAGAAAGAAAAAAACCAAAAGAACAAAGGAGGTGACAGGCAGTTCATCTAAGAGGAAACTAAGATGGCCCTGGGTCTCACCAGCAGTCAGGGAAACAGTTAATTCTGAGCTACAGTGACCCATCAGTAGGCAAAAACTTCAAATCCTCAGATAGAACTTTGTAGGGAATATAAGAAACTCAGTCGCACTCTGATACATTTTTTTCATTGCCTCTTAATGTGGTTATGCAGGCAATTCAAAACACTTGCATAACAAGGATGTAACTTCTTCCTGCCTAGTTTCAAAATTACAGAAAACCGTCACCTATATGTAATGAAAATAAGTTACTCATTCTTGGGAAATACATTTGGATGATGAGAAGTAGCGAATTAACCACTGCGTCCAGGTTCTGATTTTTCTCCCTTTGACTCTTCACCCTTGTGAGTCACCCACTTGTGTAATCTAGCCGTTTCAGTGTCATGAGGGTCTGAGCTCCTGAATCAGTTTAGGAGGGTTTACCATCCTCACAGAGGAAAGGCACCAGAACTCAAACTGTCTTAGGCAGAAAAGAGATACTTGAATGTCGTAGAAGAGCAGCTCGTGGTGAGGCTGGCTGAGGATGTGGCTTCCCCTGCTCTGTGGTCCCACCTCAGCCCCTCTTCTCACCTCCGCCCTTTCCCTCTAGCTCCGTGGCCTGCTCCGCTTATGGCAGCACTGCTGCCCACGGCTGGGGTGCTGCTGTCCTAGTTCATGTTTGGGGACAATCCAGAAACATAAAGCCCTTTCCTTCTGTCTGGGTGGAAAAATGTAGGTTACCTGCGTGCTCTAGAGCAAGGACCAGACACGGCGTTGCTTGGCTCAGATCTGGGTGTGTGAGCAGCTGGGGAGGGTCGTGCCTGGCTTCCAAGAAACAGAATGCTCCCCGGCTCGGGGCTCAGCTTCCTGGGAGGCCGGTGTGCTGCTCGCAGGGGTGCACAGAGCACTGGGGTCTGAGAGGCGGGGGTGGGGCTGGCTGCTGGTCAGATGACTCCCAGGCCCACTGCTGTCATACCCTGCACATGGCTCCGCCTGGAAATGGCCACTGCTGTGGTAACCTTTCTGCACCTCACAATATGTTATTGATTAGTTTCCTGCTGCTGCTGCTGTAGCTAATTACCATGTATTTATTATCTGACAGTAGTAGGGATCAGAATCCCAGGGCAGTCTCCCTGGGCTAAAGTCAGGGTGTTGGTGGTTCTTTGCGCCTTCTGGAGGCTCCAGAGTAGGGTCCGTATTCGTGCCTTCGCTGGCCCCTTGGAGGCTCGCTCCCTACCTCACACCACCTTTTCTACACCTGTTTCCATCTTCGCCTCACCTTCTCTGTGTCTCATCCTCCTGCCTCCTATGCCTCCTTGTGATCACATTGGGACCACCCAGGTAATCCACGGTCCTTCCCATCTCCGCATCCTTAATTTAATCTCACTTGCTCAGTCAATTCTGCCCTATAAGGCATGTGCAGAGGTTCTGGGGACAAGGGGATCTAGGGTGATTGTTACTCAGCCGACCTTTGTCTCTTGTGTTCCCATCACAGCTGTGTCCTGCCTTATCTCACCTGTGTCTGCTCCTCATTTCCACTGTACATGAGAAAAAGCAATTTAAACAACCAAATTTTAAATTTTGGAAATGGAGTTGCAGGAATAAAAGCACATAGGATTATTTTCATCTCCTGAACAGTTTTTGTTTGTAATATCAAATTTAATATAATTTTACCTGTGTATAGTGAACATCACTAAGTCAGGTGATCTAGAATCTCTTTTCAAAGAAATCACTGCTGTTACAAGAGCCCTTTTATTTATTTATTTTTAATTTTTTTGCTTTTTAGGGCCACACCCAAGGCCTATGGAGGTTCCCAGGCTAGGGGTTGGATTGGAACTGAAGCCACCGGCTGATGCCGCAGCAATGTGGGATCCAAGTCACATCTGTGACATATACCACAGCTCAGGGCAATGCTGAATCTCCAGCCCACTGAGCAAGGCCAGGGATTGAACCTGCATCCTCATGGATTCTAGTCAGATTTGTTTCCGCTGAACCACAAAGGGATCTCCTAAAACAGTATTTTATTTTATTTATTTTGTTTTTGTTATTTATTTATTTAATAATTTATT
Source organism: Phacochoerus africanus (assembly GCF_016906955.1). Classification (NCBI taxonomy): domain Eukaryota; kingdom Metazoa; phylum Chordata; class Mammalia; order Artiodactyla; family Suidae; genus Phacochoerus; species Phacochoerus africanus. The sequence continues at coordinate 34,640,244 of NC_062546.1, forward strand.
TTTTTTCCCACCGTACAGCAAGGGGATCAAGTTATCCTTACATGTATACATTTTTTCCCCCACCCTTTGTTCTGTTGCAATATGAGTATCTAGACATAGTTCTCAATGCTACTCAGCAGGATCTCCTTGTAAATCTATTCCAAGTTGTGTCTGATAAGCTCAAGCTCCCGATCCCTCCCACTCCCTCCCTCTCCCATCAGGCAGCCACAAGTCTATTTTCCAAGTCCATGATTTTCTTTTCTGTGGAGATGTTCATTTGTGCTGGATATTAGATTCCAGTTATAAGTGATATTATATGGTATTTGTCTTTGTCTTTCTGGCTCATTTCACTCAGTATGAGATTCTCTAGTTCCATCCATGTTGCTGCAAATGGCATGATGTCATTCTTTTTTATGGCTGAGTAGTATTCCATTGTGTATATATACCACATCTTCCGAATCCAATCCTCTGTTGATGGACATTTGGGTTGTTTCCATGTCCTGGCTATTGTGAATAGTGCTGCAATGAACATGCGGTTGCATGTGTCTCTTTTAAGGAGAGTTTTGTCCGGATAGATGCCCAAGAGTGGGATTGCGGGGTCATATGGAAGTTCTATGTATAGCTTTCTAAGGTATCTCCAAACTGTTCTCCATAGTGGCTGTACCAGTTGACATTCCCACCAACAGTGCAGGAGGGTTCCCTTTTCTCCACAGCCCCTCCAGCACTTGTTATTTGTGGATTTATTAATGATGGCCATTCTGACTGGTGTGAGGTGGTATCTCATGGTAGTTTTGATTGGCATTTCTCTTATAACCAGCTATATTGAGCATTTTCTCATGTGTTTGCTGGCCATCTGTATATCTTCCTTGGAGAACAGTCTATTCAGGTCTTTTGCCCATTTTTCCATTGATTGATTGGCTTTTTTGCTGTTGGGTTGTATAAGTTGCTTATATATTCTAGAGATTAAGCCCTTGTCGGTTGCATCATTTGCAGCTATTTTCGCTCATTCTGTAAGTCGTCTTTTTGTTTTCTTTTTGGTTTCCTTTGCTGTGCAAAAGCTTTTCAGTTTGATTAGGTCCCATGGGTTTATTTTTGCTCTAATTTCGATTGCTTTGGGAGACTGACCTGAGAAAATATTCATGATGTTGATGTCAGAGAGTGTTTTGCCTATGTTTTCTTCTAGGAGTTTGATGGTGTCCTGTCGTATATTTAAGTCTTTCAGCCATTTGGAGTTTATCTTTGTGCATGGTGTGAGGGTGTGTTCTAGTTTCATTGCTTTGCATGCAGCTGTCCAGGTTTCCCAGCAATGCTTGCTGAATAGACTTTCTTTTTCCCATTTGATGTTCTTGCCTCCCTTGTCAAGGATTAATTGACCATAGGTGTCAGGGTTTATTTCCGGGTTCTCTATTCTGTTCCATTGGTCTGTCTGTCTGTTTTGATACCAGTACCACACTGTTTTGATGACTGTGGCTTTGTAGTATTTCTTGACGTCTGGGAGAGTTATGCCTCCTGCTTGGTTTTTGTTTCTGAGGATTGCTTTGGCAATTCTGGGTCTTTTGTTGTTCCATATAAATTTTTGGATAGTTTGTTCTAGTTCTGTGAAAAATGTCATGGGTAATTTGATAGGGATTGCATTGAATCTGTAGATTGCTTTGGGTAGTATGGCCATTTTTACAATATTGATTTTTCTAATCCAGGAACATGGAATATCTTTCCATTTCTTTACATCTTCTTTGATTTCTTTGATTAAAGTTTTATAGTTCTCAGCATATAAGTCCTTTACCTCCTTGGTCAGGTGTATTCCGAGGTACTTGATTTTGTGAGGTGCAATTTTAAAAGGTATTGTATTTTTGTATTCCTTTTCTAATATTTCATTGCTGGTATACAGAAATGCGACTGACTTCTGAATGTTAATCTTATAGCCTGCTACTTTGCTGAATTTATTAATCGGTTCAAGTAGCTAAAACAGTATTTTGAGTGCAGCTTCCAAATAGAATTCGTACTTGTACCACTCTGTGTTAAAAGCCTTGTGTGAGTTTTGTGTGCGTGTGTGTTTTCCAAAGTGTATCTACTTCCCTTTGATCTAGACCTGATAGCTCTGACAGTATTTTCCACCAGGGAGGACAGGACTTGGTGCGTCGCCCAGGCTTAGCTCGCTACCCCTTGGAGAATGTGGTCTGATAACCGGTCTTGTTTGGTGGTATCACTCATGTGAGATCGAGAATATGTTGCTGGGAAATCCCAAACCACACAGGTGACAATGACCACAAACCTGCCTTTCAAATCTGAATATTCTGGGTGCATCAGCTCAGCTGAAAATGTTTTCAGTGAACTTTTTTTTTTTTTTGCTTTTTAGGGCCTTACCCGCAGCATATGAAAATTCCCAGGCTAGGAGTCAAACCGGGAGCTCCAGTTTTCAGCCTACACCACAGCCACAGCAACTCAGGATATGAGCCATGTCTGCAGTCTACACCACAGCTCATGGTAACGCCAGATCCTTAACCCTCTGAGTGAGGACAGTAATTGAACCTGCATCCTCATGGATCCTAGTTAGGATCCTTAACCGTTGAGCCCCAAAGGGAGCTCCCTTGGTGAACTATCATTTATTCCTTGATAATTCGTTTTTGTATGAGAGAGAAGTACCTGCATCAGAGAAAACAGAGTGGAGATTTTTATTTTATTCTGCAGCAGCTATGTTTTACCAGTTCTGTCCATAACAGAATGAAAAAAAAAAGTTGGAGGTGCTAAGACAGTTGATCATCCTTGTTTCTATGATAGCTCTTTAGTTATTTTGTTGAAGTATCACTTTTACTAATTTGGAACCAGCCCTTCAGTAATGATTCATGGGCTGTGGTTTCCTGAAATTGTTGTATCTCAGGGGATGAACAATTAGAAAAAGTGAATCACACAGACTGACACCCCTGCGGGAGTTTGCATATCACACAGACCCACTTGTCTGTGGACTACACTCTAGTGCTCTGTGATCTCAAGATCTCCCAAGGCAAGTGTGGGCTGCCCCCAACCACGTGGGCAAACCATGGTGGGGGCTTGAGGCACTGAGCATCACCAGCAGGATGGCAGCTGCATCCTCCTTTCACACCTGCTCTGCGGGTGTCATCCTCGGGCCTGACCCTGAGGGTGAGCAAGTCCCGGGGTGATTTTTGGGCTGAAAGGAGACCAGGTAAGAGGGGAGGACTGAGTGGTAGCCCCCGTCTCAGTTTCCTGAAGCCTGCCAGTGCAGCCCCGGTCCAAGCAGACTTGTCTGTATCACTAGCCAAGCCCTCATCATGTGCCAAAGAAATCAAAATCATCTCTGCATTTAGCTCTGGAATCCACTCATACTAAATAAAGCATAGTGGCGAATTCCAGCTTGATTGTATTGGGCAGAAAACAGACCTCTCTGTAGTTAACTTATGTTCATATTCTTCCTATTAGTCTTCATAAAAGAGGCAAGAAATGAGACTTGAATCATCAGTTTGTTTTCACTCTCGTCACTTACATCTGTTAAAACATACAGATGTTTCTGGAAAGCAGCTTTTTGCTGATGTGGTTGAGAGGAGGCCAAGAAAAGCATTGTTTTATGAAGGAAAGTAATGTTCAATTTACGGCATGATGGGAAATTTGTCTATGATACCATGGTGCTCTATTTAGATAACAGCTCAGTTTTTAAAGTTACTTGGTGCCTTTAAACATAATTCTTTGTTATTTTAGTTAACTAATTGCTGTATAGTTGTCTAATGACCTCAAAACATAGTAGCTTAAAATAAGGAGCCTTTAATCATATTACATATCTCCCTTTTGGGGTCAGGAATTGGGGTGGGATTTGGTTGAACAATTTTTGTGTTTCATGTGGCATTCACTGAGGTCCAGGGGTGGTGGTCTTCAGTTGGCTGGTCAGTCCGGAGGGTCCAGGGTGACTTCATGCATGTGCCTGTTACTCCCGGGAGTGTAGGAGGAAGGCTGGGCACAGCTAGGCCTTCCCCCCACCCCCCCATCCCCCAGCGCAGCCCCTCTATCAGTGCACTTGGACTTCTTCCCCGGCTGCTCAGGCCTCGAAGGGCAGGTGTTCTAAGAGAGGCGAAATGGGAATAGCCAGCCTCTTGGGCCTGGTCCTGGTACAGGTGCCTCCCTCCCTCCCCTTCTGCTGGTTAACACAGTCCTTCAGTCCGTGGGGATCAAAGGAGGAGACATAGACTTGACCCTCCACAGAGGGGGTGCCAAAAAATTTGTGGCCATTTTTAATTTGCCATGTAAGTATGTATGTGCTTTTTTTTTTCTTTCTTTCTTTTTGGCTTATGGGAAAATGACAATTATCGATCAAAAAGCCCCAGGTTATTGAGTGGTCAGGGACATTAGACTTAATCCAGCCTCCATGCTTTACAGATTAAAAATGTGTGTATCAGTAAAAATGAGTAAAATTTTATTTTTCGATGGAAGGTAGTTGATCCATCAAAAAGATGAAATAATTTCTGTAGGGTAGCTCATTGCACAGTGGGACAGTGATTTTGATAAGCCACACAGGCTCAATAGCTCAGGCAGGAAGAGAAATAGTACTATAAATATAATTTTCTACTAATTTTCTCTAGAGATTGCTATTTGGATATCTGCTTTGTTTTCAAACTGTCCTTGCAATTACTGACATGATTATTTTGTACTACTCATATCTTGTCACTTCTTGTAAAAAAATGTTCACAGTAGGTGGAATTTTAGTGGTATTTGGGTTATATATTTTTGACACTTCAAAGAATAATAGTGTAATTTACGAAGATGAAGTAACATTGTATATATGTTATGTTTGGAGAAATCTTTAGGGGAAATGAGAGCAAAAATCAACTTAAACTTTATGGGCAGTTACATGGATTATTTTATCTCTTTGTGCTCCTAGGTCTGTAAATATTTAATTTTATAAATATTTTAGTTACATTTGATTCGAGCGTCTGAATATGAAACTCAGTTCAGAATTCTTCTTATAAACTACCTTTAAAGGTATTGACATTCCTCCAATCAAGGTATCACTTACTTGTATGAGTCAGATGATGCTTCTCAACACTGGCTGCAAAAAATCCTCCAAATTTTCACATTTCTGTGCCCAAAGAGGAAGTGCCAAAAGGGTAGAGACCAAAGGTGTGATAATATAATGTCAATGCACATTAATTTATTCTGCGATTTTACAGGTATAAACCAAACTTTTTAGGTTGATACAATTTCACAGCCTCCCTCTGGTCAATACTTCAGTAGTTTTCCCCTTGAAATAACTGAGTTGGTGAATTGGAAAAACTCACAGTGCAGGTCCTGGAGCCCCTTGTGCTTGGAGCAGGGCTGGTTTCAGCTTGTCCAGTTGATGGTAAGCGAGTTCCTTAAATAAGACACATCTTCAGGTCTTCAGTCTGCTAGTTGTTCTTGGGTTGGGGAGGGATGCTCAGGAATGCTGGTGACTTTCTTCCAGACTGTCGGGGGTGGAGCCACAGTGCAAGACCGGGCACCCGAGCTGGACGGTGGGGCAGCCGAGCCGGACAGAAGCCACTCCAACAGCAGCACCTTGTCGGACCGGAGGCTCAGCAGCTCGAGCCTCTGCAGCGTCGAGGAGGAGCACCGTGCCGTGTACGAGATGGTGCAGCGCATCCTGCTGTCCACGCGTGGCTACGTCAACTTCGTGAACGAAGTGTTCCGTCAGGTCAGTGCACATGAGCGCCCATGTGCCTGTTCCACTGTGTGCACCCGTGTGAGCAGAAAGCTGAAGATTGTTGTCCTTTTACTCGTGATACATGATAACGTCAGAAATGTAATGGACAAGTTAGGCTCAGTTACAGAACTCAGTGCCGTTTCTCTAAGCCCACCTTTTATTTACTGTGTGGGATACTGTAATTGGGGATTTTTGGTAATTTTTAATGTGTTTTTCCTGATTTGGTTTTTATAAAATTCCTACATGTGGTGGGCAAGTTCTACATTTGAGCAGAATCATCCCACAGATAGCCTCATGTTTCCATAACAAACTTTAGACCCAGGAATAAAGCTGTTCCTGAACCCTCCTCAAGGCATGAGCACAGAGACAGGCCCAAGGCTGGATTGTTCCCGAGGCTGTAGGCAGCTCTCAAGCTGTAGGTTTCTGCAAACAATCCAAGGTGGACTTGGCCTGCAGAGGAGCATGACAGGTCCCTCTGATAGAAGTATTTATGGCATAAGAGGAAAAAGGAGGTGGTAGGGAGGGGAGCGAGAGCAAAGAAAGGAACCTAGGCCAAGACACTGAAATAACAGACCTTCCATGGAAGCTGGTGGATGGGAACGTGTTGGGAAGAGTGGGGGTGCAAACAGGGAAACAGCTACAGCAAGAGAGGAAGCTGGAGGGATCAGAGGCCAGCAGCTGGGAGCAGCTGTGCCCACAGCTATGGCTGGTTCTGCCTCTGGGGAACCTTGGCCTTGCCTCCACATGTTTTTGATTGTCTCAGATGGAGAGGGAGGTGGTGCTGTTGGCACCAGGGATGATTTTCAGCACCTCCAGTACACTGGACAGCACCCCACCCCAGCCGTGTGTGGCCCCTGTGTCAGTAGTGCTGCGGTGCAGAAATGCTCAGCTGCAGCATCTGGGAGAGGCCTCCATGGGGCTGAGACAGGGGCTCTGCATGTGGGGGCAGCCCCCGGCCCCCTGCATCTGGACACTGGTGCTCTGGAAAACGGAGAGCATGTGTGTGATGAGGGGATGTTGGCTCAGTCTGAGCCCTGAGCAGAGGGGGAGGCTGTTGGATGGCAGAGACCCTGCTGGGGGGAGGGGAGAAGGAACCTGCTTTATGCTCCTCGAAGAGCTTCCCCTGGAGGCAAGACTGGAGATGGGAGAGGGGAGGAGGAAACCTTCACCTCTGAGACTTACAGCACAGAAACATCCCCTAAGAGCAACAGTCCCAAGGAGTTCCCGTTGTGGCTCGGTGGTTAACGAATCTGACTAGGAACCATGGGGTTGTGGGTTCCATACCTGGCCTTGCTCAGTGGGTTAAGGATCCGGCTTTGCTGCGAGCTGTGGTGTAGGTCATAGACGCGGCTTGGATCTGGCATTGCTGTGGCTCTGGCTTAGGTCAGAGGCAACAGCTCTGATTTGACCCCTAGCCTGGGAATCTTCATATGCCATGGGTGTGGCCCTAGGAAAGACAAAGAAAAAGAAAAAAAAAAAAAAAAGAGCAACAGTCCCAGCATAACGCAAAGCAACTTAGAGGTTTTACTGTATTTTGTATTGTAACCAATAAAAAAAAATTACTTATGAAAATGTTTAATCTCCAATTAAAATTCCCCTTATAGAATATTTCCTGATTTTGCAGCCCAGCACTGCCTGGGTTCTTCTCACTCCCTGTCTTCCTGGCCCCTGTGTAGGTTTTACTCCAAATTCCACTTGATGACCAAGGTTATGGCCTTGGGCCTCTTCTCTGACTCCACATTTGCCTCGTGGGGGCTCAGCTGTGGTGTCTGCTTCCCAGGCAAGCTTCTGTCCAGACCTTGCTTCTTAAGCCCATGCCTGCCTTCTAAATGCCCCCTTGCTGTCTCATCTGCCCTGCTTAGTTGGGTTTGTTACCACTGAGCCACAAGGGGAACTCCTAAGAACAACTTTAGTTTTATTAAAAAAAGATGACTGTTCATTACATATAAACAGCCCTCCTCCATATATAATTACAGAAGAGAAAGCAAAAAACAAAGCACTCAAAACACTACCATATAAGTAACTGTTGGCATTGTATCAGTGTCAGGAGCGCATCATTCTAGATATTCCTGTATGTGTACGTATGGCTGCTGGCCTGGCAACATGGCAGACCAGCAGAGAGGACATGGGTAAGACAGGATATAATCAGACAGAAAGCAGCCTGGCAGATGGGTAGACAGGAAGGCTGAGAGATGAGCTGATAGACATAAACTGGCAGACAGGCGTAGAAAACAGGCCAGCTAGCAGAGGTGGAGAGAAGCAGAGAGGTGTAGCTGGACAGGAGGGCAGGTGCAGATAGGCAGACAGAGGTAGAATTAGGTAGTCAGGAACAGGTAGATAGGCAGGCAGCCATGGCCAAAAACAGGTGAGCCAGACAAAGACTGACTAAAGTTAAGGCAGGGGACACGACAGGTGTGCGGAAGTGGTGGGGGTGGGGTGGTGGACCACAGAATAGCTTTATGACAGTAGAATCTTTAATTCTTAATGACTCTTTAATGCAATTTTAATGAGTCATTCTAAATTTTATTTTTCATCTGAATTTAACAGAAGAAAAGAAAGCAAAACTGAAGGAATTGTTGAAATTCCAGTAAATAGTCCTTTACCATAAGAAATACTGATGACTGAAAGATACGTCCGTAATACAAAGATTATAATAACATGAAGGCGTTGGAGTCCCTTTTTAACTGCATGTTGTAATTTTGGATAGCACTTAGTTATGAAATGTGAAGAAATTAGAATCCTTGTATTTTTTTCAGCCTCTTCTCCCCATCTGCTGATTTCATTATATTATAAATTTATGTTACACATTTATGATCCTTTGCTGTTGGCTTTGGCCTCCTGATGTGCAGAGGTGTTTAGTCTTGGTTCTGTATGTAGAGTTTCATTCCTTCTGTGTCCACAGCTCTAAAATACTTGCTTTGATTGACTTCCTGGTTGGCCTCCTTTTGTTGCTGAGTGATGTTTTCAAGAAGGTGTCTTGGGAACTCTATTCCCTGAGTCTTATTTATTTATTTATTTATTTATTTATTATTATTTTTTTGTCTTTTTGCATTTCTTGGGTCGCTCCCGAGGCATGTGGAGGTTCCCAGGCTAGGGATCTAATCGGAGCTGTAGCTGCCGGCCTACGCCAGAGCCACAGCAATGCGGGATCCAAACTGCGTCTGCAACCTACACCACAGCTCACAGCAACACCAGATTGTCAACCCACTGAACAAGGCCAAGAATTGAACCCGCAACCCCATGGTTCCTAGTCGGATTCGTTAACCACTGCGCCACGACGGGAACTCCTATTTGTTTTTATTTGCACTATAGTTGGTTTATAGTTGTGTTAATTTCAGGTGTATCTCAAAGTGATTCAGTTTTATATATATACATACTTTTTCAGATTCTTTTCCATCATGGGTTTTTACAAGATAATTGAGTATCACTTCCTGTGCTACTGTCACTCCTTGTTGTTTATCTACCCTGAATCCTTTTCTAGTGGGGAGTGTTTTCCTTTTGCCTTTGCACATGAAGAGCAGTTTAGCTGAGTATAATACCTTCAGGTCATTCTTTCTTCCACTAGGAATTTATAAATCAGAACTTTTCTAGACAAAAAATCAGAAGTAGCAGATAAACTTCACAAGGACATCAGAATAAAAATGTTTAGCGTGTCTAAAGAAAGGAAAGAGAAGCTTACACATGTTTTCAGGAAAAAAGAAACTGTAGTAGATGACTAAGCAGATTTAAATAGGAAGAAAATAGGACTTTTAGAGATGAAAAAATGTAGTAATTGAAATATTAAAAGAAAACCTCAGTAGGTAAGTTTAATAGCAGATTAGATACGGCCGAATAGGGAATACACTGGGTGAGAGGTCTGAAGAAATTATCCTCAATGTACCTCTGGGACACAGAGATAAAAGAGTATGAGAGAGAGGAGTTCCCGTCTTGGCACAGTGGAAATGAATCCGACTAGGAACCATGAGGTTGCAGGTTCGATCCCTGGCCTTACTCAGTGGGTTGAGGATCCAGCACTGCTGTGGCTGTGGTATAGGCTGGTGGCTACAGCTACAATTAGACCCCTAGCCTGGGAACCTCCATATGCTGCGGATGTGGCCTAAAGAGACAAAAGACAAAAAACAAACAAACAAAAAAAGAGTATGAGAGATGAAGAGTGGAGGAGAGTGAGAAGGTCTGATGTATGTGTTCAGCTCTCCTCTATCCCTATTATTTTTTTTCTGCTATTTTCTTTTTTGTCTTTTTAGGGCTACACCCATGGCATATGGAGGCTCTCAAGCTAGGGGTCTAATCCGAGCTACAGCTGCCGGCCTACACCACAGCCACAGCAACTCGGAATCCGAGCCATGTCTGCAACCTACACCACAGCTCATGGCAACGCTAGATCCTTAAGCCACTGAGCAAAGCCAGGGATCAAACCCAAAACCTCATGGTTCCTGGTCGGATTCATTTCTGCTGTGTCTGCTATTTTCTTACCTGAGAAATATCCTACTGTGACTGGATTTCTCTATGTTTTTCTTAAAAGTCTATCAGTATTTTATGTATAGATACATATTTTGAGGTAAAATTCTTAGTTGTGATGCTTGTTTAGAATTACTATATATTCATTTGAGTGGAATCTTTGATCATTAAGAATTTGTTCTCTTTTTCTCTAGCCTTGTGTTTTTTTTTTTGCCTTAAAGTTGTTCTTGCCTATGCTGAATATAGCTCTCCAGTTTTCTTCTGGTTAGCGTTTGTATGGTATATCTTTTTCTGACATTTTCTTTGAACTTCCCCATATTCATATGTTTTGGATATCTTCTTTTCAGTGGCATGCGGTCTTTTAAATAGTTTTTACAATTCAACCTTATAATCTCTGTCTTTGGATTGGAGCAGTATTGCATTGACATTTAATGGAACCACTGTAATTTAAATCTATTGTCTTTCTACTTTCTAACTGTCTTGAATTTTTTCAGAATGGTTGCATTTAGCATCCAATTTTTCTCCTCTAAATTAGTATTTTTACACACATTTGTAATATTTTAAGGGTTAACGATATGGATTCCTAACTTAAAATCTAGCATTAGTTACAGTTTTTACCTTCTCAGTATGCATTTCAGTTCCATCTACTCCTTCTCAGTTTATATGGCATTGTTATGTTTATAGGTATATACCATTTAATTTCATATTATGAATATAAAATATGTATTATATATACACAAATATGTATACATACACATGTATCATCTCTTTCAGAACTACTATAATTGTTTTATCTAGTTTTATTTTTATTCATATACATATATTCATTTTTTATTCATTCATACACACACACACACACACAGACACACACACAAATAATTACCCTTTTTCTTGCACTTTATTTCTTCCCAAATCTCTAACTTGGGATTATTTTCCTTCTGCTTAAGGGATTATTTTCCTTCTCTTTCTAGTATTTCTCTTAGATCAGGTCTCAATAAAAATTTTCTCATTTCTGTTTCTCTCGTTTCTGTTTTGCTTTTAGTTTTGAAGTACATTCTTCTTGGATGTAAAATTCTACTTCGGCAGCTGTTTTCTTTCTGCACATTGAATGTTTTCTTTCATTGCTTCTTGGCTTTCATTGTTTCTATGAGAAATTATGCTTATTGGGGAGGTAACAATTAAAAAAATTTTTTTTAAAAAGAAATTGTGTTAAATCATGGGACTGTTCCTTTGGAAGAAGTGTGTCTTTTTCCCACTTGGTCCTTTAAGATTTTCTGATTTTCTTTGGTTTTCAGCAGTCTAAGTGTAATATACTTTAAATTTATGCTGCTTATGTTTCTTTGTGATTCTTGATCTTTTATCAGTTTTGGCAAAATTCTCAGCCATTCTTTCCTCAAAAATGGTTTCTTCCCTTTTTTACTAGTTCTGCATCTCCAGCCATGGAGAGGTCTTTTCCATATGCTCTCTCTCTTACCTCTCTTCTGATGGAGCCAGCCTTTGTCTCTCTGTGCTTTCTGCTGGATATTTTTTTCCCCCTTTTTTTGGCCACATCCATGGCATGTGGAAGTTCCGAGGCCAAGGATCAAATCTGAGTGCAGCTGCGACCTACGTCACAAATGGAAACACCAAATCCTTAACCTGCTACACTGGCCCAGGGACCCCCAACCTACTGTACCAGGCTGGGGATCAGTCCCATGCCCCAGCAGCAACCGGAGCTGCCACAGAGACAATGCCAGGTCCTTAAAGTTCTGCACCATAAGGGAACTCCTCATTATGGTGTTTTATCTGGAGTTGCCTGTGGTGATGCAACTCCTCAGATGGATAGTTTTATCTGATTTTTCTTCCAGTTTTCTCTTCAGTTATATTCATTCTCTTGTCAGTCACTTACACGGAATTTTGGATTTTGGTTTTATTTTTCAGTTTCATATTCATCTTTTTCTGATACTTTATCTAGATCTATATATTTAAATTATTGTCTGTTTTTATTGTTTTGTTAGTGTTGACTTTATTGTTCATATTTCTAATTTTTTTAATTAATATGCAGTCTATCATATTGACCAGACTATGCAAATAATTTTGGTTTTACTATGCTTTTATTTAGTCAGGATTTATATTTGCTTCCCAGGAGGAGCGTAACATAGTATACCTTGATATTGATTTGTGTTACATAGTTGTCTACATTTGGATTCTGATCACATCATGTCAGAATTCTTACCTGTGGCTATGTAAGGAGTTCTTTAATTTTTTTTTTTTGTCTTTTGTCTTTTGTCTTTTGTCTTCTTAGGGCTGCACCCACAACATGTGGAGGTTCCCAGGGCAGGGGTTCCCAGAGCCACAGCAATGCGGGATCCGAGCTGTGTCTGCGACCTACACCACAGCTCATGGCAACTCTGGATCCTCAACCCACTGAGTGGTGCCAGGGATCGAACCTGCCCACGTCCTCATGAATACTAGTCTGGTCGTTAACCACTGAGCCATGATGGGAACTCCGGAGTTCTTTAATGTTAAAAAGTTCACATAGATGTGCCCAGTGCTCTAACTGGCCGGCTGGACAACTGGCTCTCCACAAAAGAAGGGAGGGGGGGAGGAAAGAATGAAGGGAAAGGAAGAAAGAGAAAGAAAAGAGAAAGGCAGAAAAAGACAAAGGAGAGAAAAGAAGAGCCTGTAGATACCATTTGCCATCCTCTGTGGTGTTATGACTCCCACTGTGGCCCGTTCAAGTTACCAACACCTCACCGAACGCAAACTTGGGAAGAGATGTGACGGCTGGCTGTGCTGTTATGTCTGTTCTCTCATCATCTGTCTCTGGTTTATTGGGAAAAGGTCACTGTTGCACAGGTATTACTGTTCATATAGCCAATTAATATATCTCTCTAGGTATGCATTTTGGTTATTTTGTGGGAAAATTATTCAGAATATAGAAGTTACTTTTAGATTGTGTTTTGCTTTTGGACCCAGTTATTACATAGATGTCTTTTTTCCATCAGATGAGTTTGGTGTGCACACGAATATGGGGCCTTGTATACTATATTCCCATGATGCTTTCCCGTGTTTTGAAGGGAAGTCTGAAATTGGTGACAGTCATTGAAAATGTCTTTTTGGCTCAATGGTGATCTGAGTTGGTGTTAAAGGGACTTTCTCTTGTCATTTTAGGCATTTTTGTTGCCTTCCTGTGACATAGCTGTCACCAGAAAAGTAGTTCAGGTGTACAGAAAGTGGATCCTCCAGGAAAAACCTGTGTTCATGGAGGAACCAGACATAAAAGAAGTTGCCCAAGAAGATGCTGAAAAATTAGGATTTCCGGAAACCGATGCCAAGGAGGTAATATTTCATCACTTGTTGGAGTTGGGGCCGTCTGTATTTTAGCAAAGTACACCTGCTCTGTCAGGGGCCAGTCAGCAGCACGCAGGCAGGCGACCTCTTTGTTATGAGGTCTGATGTTCTCAGGTTGCTGAGCTCCAGGAGCACTGCCTCAGGGAGGCTGCTTCTGTGCTCTGTTCAGGGTCCTTGGTCACCTCCTAACCTTGGGCTTGGCCTCCTATACATGACAGCTTCTTTATTCACCATCCCATGAGAATCCTTTAATAAGCCAGTGTACTTTACACATCTCTGTATAAGACTAAAAGCATTACTGCCTTATCATTGCTGTTTAAATAAATGGTATTTGATAAGCTAAATTTAGAATATTTTGGCAGACTATTCTCGTACAGTGGCCCATACCAGAAGCAGCCTGATGTTACACACTTGGAAGGACTAACCCCATGTTTATGCACCCAGCTGCAGGGGTGGGTGCTGTCCTGGGAGAGGGGGGCTGCTAGGATGGACCCTCATTCCATGTTAGGTAAAGCCTCAGGCTGGATAAATCTAAAACAACAGAGTGGCTCTCGTATGTATATTTCTGGCATGCTCTTTTGAAATCTAGTCTGAGAATTATTTCTAAAAGTGTTTGTTGTAGCAATTAACAACAAACATTAAAAAATATATGTAACCAAAGGTATATCACTTGTAAATATCTATATTCATTCCATAATGTCGTTTTTCAACATTAGGGAAATCACTTTAATAACTAGTCACGGGGTCAGGATAAATGAATAGTCACTCTCGTTCAGTCTTTGCCCAAACATTACCTGTTTATTTCTTCAGTGCATACTAAGTGTCAGGCACTATTTTAGGTATTGGAAGTAGAAGGGTAAGCACAATGGAAGAGAGACTTGCCTTCTAGAACCTGTATTCTTATGAATTCTGGTGAGTGTGAGGAATTAAATATGCAACCTGTGCTTTCCCCACTCTGCTCACTGACTTATTTCTGAAAGACCTCATCTGAAAGTTCTGGTCACAAGCGATCTTCCAGTTGGGGACGAACGTACTCTTTCACGAGTGCCGTGAGCAGAGGGTGTGTGACGGAAGAGGAAAATCAGAACGTGAAAGCAGGGGCCCAGGCAATGCTGCAGGTATGTGGCCTGCCCCAGATTGGGGGGGGGGGGGCGGTGTGTTCCAGAGGGAGTCAGTTTGAACATTGTGTTTATTGGTGGTAACATCATATAAAGGATAGTCATGTTTTTTGCTGTCCATCCATACACAGCTCTTAAAATCTCATCCTAAGTTTTTGTCTTGATTGCCCACCTTCAATGGAAAGATTTTTTTTCTAGTCAAAGGAGACATCTGAACTGGTTGCAGTTTTGTTTGTTTGTCTTTTGCTTTTTAGGGCCGCACCTGCAGCATATGGAAGTTCTTAGGCTAGGGGCTGAATCAGAGCTGCAGCTGCCAGCCTACACCACAGCTCACGGCAACATCGGGTCCTTAACCCACTGAGTGAAGCCAGGGATTGAACCCCCATCCTCATAGATACTAGTTGGGTTTGTTACCACTGAGCCATGATGGGAACTCCTGGTTGCAGTTTTTTGAGAGGAATTGTTATAAAGTGAATGGGAAATGACAGAAATTTAAATCTTAAAAGTATCTTTCTGAACACATATGTGTAGTGGGTTACCTGGATTCCTATTTGTAAGATAAATTTAGTGATTATATAATCTCATAATACTCATCTTAAAGATTGCCTGTGTCAATGAAGAATGATTAATGCTGTAATTTTTAGATATTTGCCAAAATGAATCTATGAATTAAACCAATACCACTTGGGAACATTAGAAAGAGCAGCTTTGGCTTTTTACTTAATCTCCCCAGACCTCAGGATTTGATTTCAAAAATGTGGATTGGGAGATTACCTCTTGGGTCCCATCCAGTTTGAAGGTTGTTAAAGTATAAGTGAAAACATGGGGTCCCTCTCTTTCCCCTGCTTCCTGGGCCCCGCCCTCCAGCCCACATCCACATTCAGCTTTGTCCAGCTAGGCTCCCATACAGAGGCCAGTGTGGGGCCAGGGGAAGGCATGAGCCTGGTCTGCTTGTTACCCAGTTTTCAGCGATGCTATCTTTCTGTCATCTGTTTCTTGGTAGGATTCCTTATCATGGGATCCTTTTTGTTTTAAAGTTAATTAGCAGTTTGATATGCTATAACTAATGAATTTCCTCATTTTTCATTGAAAATTGGCAACTAATTTGAAATTTACTTAAAAAAAATGACAGTCTTAATTGTGTAGCTTCAAAATAGTCTGGTGCTGCTCATAAATGTTACTTGTTGGCCCACGAGCCCGATGCTCGCAGGCATCCCTGCCCTGCCCCCTCTGCCCAGCACATTTCCAGGTTGCTGTGGTAACCCACGGCCATTGCATTGCCTTGAGGTTACAATTGCCTATTATTTCTCTGATTTTAGGTGAGGTATTTGTTTTCCGGAAGTTACGTCCACTTGGATGAGCCGAGAAAAACATTTTCTGCTTAACTGTAGCTCTACAGGTTTTAGAAATATTTAGTTTGGATTTAAATACCTGTTTTCGTTCTTATTGTATCCAGTACCTTGGTCCTTTACTTAGTTAAGTAGGAGAAAGTGGCCAAATGGAGCTTTAATAAGATAGTACTGTTCAGTCGTTGCTTTTGACAAGTGCAATTCATATATATTAATTTTGTTGATTTATTTTTATCTTAACCAATACTAACATGGTAATAAATACTCATGGAGTTTTGATTTTTTTTAAATAAAATGAAAGAAGTATAATGTATGAAGAATTCTCATTTTTACTTGGGAATATGCAGAAGTTTAAAATTCAATGAAGAGGCCACATATATTGAATTATAAGGATCTGCATTGGGAGTTCCCGTCATGGCTCAGTGGTTAACGAATCTGACTAGGAACCATGAGGTTGAGGGTTCGATCCCTGGCTTTACTCAGTGGGTTAAGGATCCAGCGTTGCCGTGAGCTGTGGTATAGGTCGCAGACGCGGCTCGGATCTGGCGTTGCTGTGGCTCTGGCGTAGGCCGGCGGCTACAGCTCTGATTGGACCCCTAGCCTGGGAACCTCCATATGCCACAGGAGCAGTCCCAGAAAAGGCAAAAAGACAAAAAAAAAAAGAAAAAGAAAAAGATCTGCATTGCGGTGTATCATCTATGGCATACTTTTAAAAAGTCACTAAAACTGCTATAGTTTGTTAGTCAAAAAGTTCTGTGTTCTTTTTTCTTACTTGAAGGCTAGTGAGTTCTTCACAATTGCTGTTATCTATTATCACCTACTATAGCGTTTATTTTGTGATTCTTCATAGAAAATTGGGAGATAATGCCTTTTTAATCTTGCATAAAATAATCTTAGAGTCTGTCAGCATTTTGGTTTGTCCACTTGACTTGAGTATGCTCACTTTTTTCGTTTTTTAAAGTTTTACTGATGTATACTTGATTTACAATGTTGCGATAATTTCTGCTGTACAGTAAATGAGTCAGTTATACACATACACACACAAGTATATTCATTTTAATTTCTCACTTTATGCATCTCCTCTGAGATGCTGTATTAGTGGATTTCATCCACAAGTGAGTTAACTGTGTCAGATCCCAGATCCAGTGTTTGTGCTGTTGAACAGAAAGGGGACCGAGGAGGTCTGGGGCTCTAGAAAGATGGAGAAGATCCATCCTCGTCACCAGCTCAGAATAACTGACTTGAGGGGTCATTTAGCATCAGAAGCGTTAACACGTGTTATGTCGCAGTAGCGCCCCCAAGTGGTCACCCACTTATAGGGCAGCCTGGTTCCAGGCCTCTCGTAGTTTCCTACGGAAATTCCCTTGATGGGAGAGAACAGGGAACTTGCATCCCAAAGGTTCCAGGCAGAGTGTAGAGTAGCCACCTGATCATCTATGTTTTTTTTGAAATCTTCCCGCCCCCCAAGAATTCCCGTAGGCTTTGTATTCTGTGCCTCATGTCTTTCGCACATTGAAAACACATGCACCTAGAAGAGGGCTGTGTTGTTCATGTACCCGGGCCTGTTTCCTGGTGATGGGTGGCTGGCCGCCTCCCTATCAGCGAGGCCCGCAGGTCAGCAGAGCTGAAGGCTCAGCAAGAATCGCATAGTTCTTTAGCCACCGCCTGACCGCAGCTCCCCTTCTCCTTCCCGCCTGTAAGGATCCTCACGCAGAGACCATGGTCCCATTTTACCTTTTTAGAACATTTTTTTGAGGGGATGTAAAAAGAAATCTTCAGGAGCCTTTCTGATTCATACATTCCCAAAGCTACAATATTACTGTGTAAAATGTGTAATAGCATTGTTTTTCCCTAGAACAGGTCTTTAAGGGATCCAAAGGGGTGAACTAGAAAAAAATTTGAGTATGTGTTGGTACCACTCGCCTTCCTGACACAATTCAAAGGGGATTTTCTGCAGTATGGAATTGATATCATTCTCTTTAAGCAAAACTTGTTCAGGTTTATCTAATTGTATTTTCTCATGTAAAATTTGTTGATTTTAAGGTATTTTTGACAAATGCTGCAAACGTCTTTTTGCTGGAACCCTGTGCTGAAGTTCCCATGCTCTTAAAAGAGCAAGTTGATGCTTGTAAAGCTGTTTTGATTATTTTTAGGCGCATGATAATGGAGCTTACAATGAATAAAAAGACATGGTGAGTTTATTTGAATTAATTAGTATTGTAAAGCAGATGTTCCTGTTTTTCAGCATAATCATTAAAATGTTAAAGCCTTCATTTGTTGAATAGCTTTACAGAGTTAACAATAAGATGATAATCAGTCTTTTGTAATAGTTTCTGTGAATTATGAAGGTAGGTATCCAGTACTTTGATAGTTCATTTATGTTCATTATTGGTTTTTAAAAAGCTCTTAAGTTAAAAGTAAGCAGTCATATTACTTAATAGTAGATTTTTCCATTTTAAACTGTCATCGAACAGTTTTGTGGAAAGTAATTGGTGTCGTTTAGTCTCATTAAGCCCAGGAGGGTTGGTTAATTGTTCCAAAGGACTTCAAACTGATTTTATTGCTTTAAACTTGAAGTTTTAAATTCATTTTGGAAAAGCAATTACTTTAAGTGATTGTCCAACTGCAGTCGAAAATATAGTGGCATCGTTAAAATGTGCTTATATGTAGAGTTTTCCTTTTCGTCATTCCTTTTTGTTTGGTATTTGTGTGTGTATAATATCCCAGAGGTAAGCAGTGCATTAGACTTCCCCTCGTGGGTGTCTGCGTTCTCCCAGCTCGTGGGGCTCAGAGTCCTCTGCTCAGCCCAGAGCCTCGGAGCCCCTCCTCATTCCTTCCTCTTCCTGCACCAGTGGGGAAGGCAGCCCTTCACTTCTGCTTCTCTCGTCCGGCCCTCGCATGGTCTCCCTGCCTGCCTGGCCGTGGTCAGCACCCTCCGTATCCTCAGACACTGAGGCCGTTTGTGGGTGGTGCCTGTGGCTCCTGCACCCTGGAAATGCTGGGGACCCTTGTTACCACCCCTGAGCTTGGGGTGCTATGGGTGGGAGTCTGCCCTTTGTGGAACCATGGGATGAGGCAGGACTGAGCCAGCGGGGCCTCCCAGGCTTCATGCCCAGTCCTTTTTCTTTCCTAGATGAGGGGAGAGTGGGCCCAGAGGAAGCCGGCCAGGCAGAAAGTTCACGAATGCAGGAGCCCCATCAACATGTTCATTCTAAGTGCCAATTCTGATGCCATCTTCCCAGGCGTTTAAACTTAGCCGGGGTTGGTTTGTTAAGAAGCAGTTGTTGAAGCCGGCAGCATTCCAGGGATAAACAGCATTCCAGGGATAAGCTTCAGCAAAGTTACCTGCTGTGTCAGAGATGTCGAAAGTAATGAGAGAGGCTGGATGCCTCCAACTGAAATATCAGCTCCTCAGAACGGTCGTATCAAGTATTTTTGAATTCGTTTGCTTTGAAAACTCCATGAATTCTATATACCAGTATTTTGGGTTTTTTCCCTTTGGTCTTTTTAGGGCCATATGGCATATGGAGATTCCTAGGCTAGGGTCTAATCGGAGCTGTAGCCGCTGGCCTACACCACAGCCACAGCAACACCACATCCGAGCCACATCTGCAACCTACACTATAGCTCATGGCAACGCCGGATCCTTAACTCACTGAGCAAGGCCAGGGATCAAACCCATAACCTCGTGGTTCCTAGTCAGATTTGTTTCCACTGTGCCATGACAGGAACTCCATATTTTGGTATTTTTGATTATCTTCTTTTTTGGTGAAAAATACTAGGAAATAAAATTAAACAATTTTTCTTTGTTCTCTCATAATGCGGAGGTTTCCAGGTAAAAGTATAAAAAATTAAATTTCAGGACTAGATGAAAATACCAAAAAAAAAAAAAAGGAAAGAAAGAAAAGAAGAAAAAAAGGAGCACACAAATGGGCATGTGATCTGTTTCCTTGGCAGAGGCTCTTGGTATGGAAGGACCAGGCAGCCTCCGAGTCCCCCGCCCCTTCTTTCATCCAACGAATAACTAGTGAGCGTCTCCCATGAGGACAGAAGGTGAACTCAACAGACATAGGTCTGAGAGACATAGGAGCCCAGACGCTGTGTCAGGTAGTACTGGGTGCCGAGAGCAGTGGAGCTGGGGAGGGGGCATGGTGTGGAGGGTGGGCCTCCTCTCTGAGCTGAGCCCTGAGGGAGGAGCGTCACCCCCAGGATGGAGGAGGGACCCCAAGTAACGAGCCCGGTGTGTTCAGTGTGATGGGGCAGATGTGGGGTGTGTGGGGTGGGGGAGGGCAGGGGGCAGGCAGCCAGCACCAGGGCCTCAGGGGCTGCAGGAAGGCCCGGCCACCTCTGCGTGTGCTCGAGAGTGTGACACAGTCCACTTTCCGTTTCCGAAAGATCTCTGGCTGCCATGTGGAGAAGAGGCAGTGCCTGGAGCTCAGAGCCTGTGACTGTAGATGATGTGTCGGCTTAGGCCAGACAGTGGCTTAAATGACTGAGAGGTGCTGAGAGGTAGCCCTGAAGGAGGGGACCGCTGGTGTGTGGATGAGCAGGTGTATGAGAGATGGGAGAGTGTAAAGGATAAAGATGCAAGCAGAGCCCCCCTGCCATCCTGTGTCCCCACCCCCAAGCCGCTCCACCCCAAGGCAGGACCCCTTTCAGAGGAGGGGCCAGGAGTCAGAACTTCACCGAACACAGGGGAACAAGCAGGTGTCAGAACTGTTAGCAGAGATTTTTCCAACCCGGAGGTAGTTCTCCACCCCATCCTCTTCCAGAAGACTGCGCGGGAATGCCGTGGTTCCCAAGCTTTCAGAGGTTCAGAAGTTAGATCTGCCTTGTGTCCATGTCAGGCTTTGCCTCTGTCAAGGCTGCAGTTTTGATAGCAGTTCCCATGACCAAGGTCTTATTTGAAAGTTTCTGCGTTTCTTGTTGTCACATTTGCCGGATGGCTGCGCTTTTCTTAAGCATCACGTGATGTGCACAGGCCACAGTGGCCCTGAGGCCCTTCCCTCCACCGGTGACAGAGCCCTGGGGACTCTGGACTTGGTGGGCCACTGGCTGTCCCCAGCCCTGCACCATTTCTCTCCTCCTCCTCCTCAAAGTCACTGGCCACTCCAGGCATGTGTGTCTGGATCCCTTGACCCCATCGCTTTCCTCCCAGGCTCGCAGGATCCATGAGCAGTAGGCAGGGTGGCGGGGGGAGACTCTGGCATGAAGTCAAATGGGGTCAGCCTTGGGGAGGGCCGGAGGCCCCAGAGGAGTGTGATGAGGTCCAGCACCACGTTAAGAGAAAACACCGTCCCACATGCAGAAATACGAGCGAGGTACACAGCGACAGGGATTTAGGGGTCTCCGTGTCCAACCTGGACCAGTCCAATGCTCGATTTGATCCCTGACAAGCCAGCCCAAGGAGGAAGTTATAAGGATGAACAAGTGGCTGGTGCACAGGACCTCGAAGAAGTTAAGTAGTTTAAAGGGACGGGGCGATTTCTCCCAGAGAAATCATAGGCCTCCCTTGTACAAAAGATAACGTGTTCTCCGTTTGCACAGCCTCTGGGGAAGAGGTGAAGAAAGTCACTGAGTTGTAAGAAAGCAAAACGCCTCTGCCCAGGCCAAAGAGCTTAGCACCAGTAGCATAACTAGCGGCATTAGTTCTCCCTCTAATGTCTCATATGCTTCTGAGATCTTTTACTTAGAAACTACCTCCTCCTCTGAGGAGCGCTGGGACACGGACCTTGTGGCCACAGTTCTCAGGGGCCCTGTGTGCAGAGTCAGGACCTTCCAGGCACAGAGCTCCGTGCCCCAGGTGTCCAGTGGCGACCTCTGCCAGCTCTCTGACCTGTGGGAGTGCGGCAGGCTTGGCCCGCCGTGCTGCTGACCGCAGACCTCCCCAGGATGGGGACCAGAAAGTCCACGTCCTTTTCCATCACGCACAGAGATGGAGAGGACCCCCCCCCGCCCCCGGGGTTAAGTAAGATACCAGATGTGAACACTGACAAGAGCTGCGGGAGTTCAGACAGGCACCGCTCTTCCCCGCCTGCCTTCACGTGGCTGGCGAGGTGAACTCAGCCTCGCCTCCCGTCTTGCAGGGGGAGAGGGGCCAGCCGGAATGAGGCCTGTGTTGTCCTGTCGGTTGTTGAGGGCACGGGAGGCATGTTTTTAGAACTGTGGTGGCCATAAGGTAGCTTATTTTGCTAAGTATGGTATTCATTATGTAATTGGCATTCACATACTTTGGAGTAATGTGATGATCCGTTTTGCTGCCTTCTTAAGAGAATTTCTTGTACCTATAAATGAAAGTGCGGTGGAGATGTGATTACTAACTCGAGCTTTGTTTTGGGCGGCCCAGGGAACAGATGCTGCAGATACTACTCAGGATAACAGAAGCCGTCATGCAGAAGCCAAAGGATAAACAAGTGAAGGACTTGTTTGCCCAGAGCTTGGCAGGCTTGCTATTTAGGGTAAGTCTTTTTTATTAAAACACTTACAGATGCAAGAAATGAATCGGATTTTGCAGCAAATTCGTTTTAATCATTGAGAGCTTCCAGAGTAAAATTAGACCAATTTAAAAAAATTTATAGGCATTTGATTAGAAAATGTCCTCCACTTTGCCTTGAAGGTTGTAATCTCTTCTCTACAGTTAGTGCTGGGCTGCTTTTCTGCCTTCCCACCTTTCTGCCATCTCCTTGCTCTTGTGATCTGCTTAAGATTGTTAGAAATCAGGAAGAGGACAAGAGCTGATGGCTGTGGTGTAGAGCCAGGTGGATTTGAAGAGGTGAAAGCTGGGCAGAGCGTGGGAATGGAATAGGGCGGGAAAGATTCAGCCTAGAGATACAAACGTGAGGCCATTGGTGAGCGATGGTGTTTGAAGCCGCAGGACTGGGTGGTATCTCAGGAGAGAAGAGGGCCACCTGTGTGTTGGGGTGGCGGGGCGGGGCTGGGGGGAGAAGCAACTACAGGTACTGAGGAGGGGTGGCCAGTGAGCCGGGAGGGAAACCAGAGCCCCTGTGTCTGGGATGCCTGGAGAGCTAAGAGAACGGCCAGTCTCCTTACTCAGCAGCTTTGATGAGATGTATGTGGCTGAGAATGTGCTGGGGAACGAGGCCCACCTGGAGTGGACAGAGGAAATGAGAGCTGGGCAGAGGTGGGGGTCCCAACTGTAGTCAAGGCTCTGCAGAGGGACTGCAGAGGAAGGGGGTGGGGCAGCATCTGGGGCTGGCGGGGGTGTGGAGAGCAGGGTTTGTGGGTGGTGGGTGGGTGGGAAAGGATGCTTGCGCACCTGAGAGTGGTCCAGGGAGAGCAGGATCCTGGACCAGGTCAGGAGCCACTGGCCTCGGGCGGGAGCAGAAAGTGGAGGAGACAGCTGTGCTTCTTACGTTTATTTCATGGTGAGAGGGGTCCAGCACGCGAGTCTCTGAGTCACCCTGAGGGGGAGAGAGGAGAAGGCAGGTGATGAGCTGGACTCCTGGGAAGGAGTTTCAAGGGTCTTGGAGGCTGCTCCTGTTGCAGCAGGACTCCAGAAAGCACTGGCACTTTGGGGATGCATTGTATTAATGAAGCATTTCTGACAGAGAACAGTGTGGAGGGACTCTGGGAAAATGGGACGTTCTGTCCAGTACAGGCCTCGGTCTGATGGACGGGCCTTGAGTAACGTGATGGGAGAACATAGGGTGGACCTCAGGCTGGGCGTGACCCTGCAGCAGAGAGGTGGCTCCCCTCCTCGGGACCTGGAAGGTGGTTCTGGAGGTTATGTGTTAAAGAGCTGACCCAGAATACAGGGCAGCTCTGTAGGTGAACGTCACAGCAAGAGAAATCAGTCCTTCAAATGAAGTTGAATATTCCCATTGTAATACAAAATACCCAACTGTTCGTATGAATTTTTTAATAATTTAGTGACTAAATGATCTTGATTGACTTGATGAAAAACATATGCAAGGCTGTAGAAATAATTGACATGTACTCAGTTGCCTCCTTATAGCATGATCACCTTTTACCCTGCTGTGTGTCACGGAATCAGAGCAAGAACTTGTCATTCATTGAAGCAAGAATCTATTGTGGAGTTGTGTCTTTTATTTGTTTGGTTTTGGTTTTGGAGGGAATGCTCATTAATGAAGAAATCTTGTCGGATCTTCCTGGAAGATTAGTTTTGAGCCCATGACGATGAATGATTTTTGATACAAGGACATCGTTTTATTTTGACAGTGGCTCAGTGGGTCAAGAGGAATGCTTGAGTTAATGAAGAACTCACCATAAAATAGCAGAGAGGAGAGGTGCTTTGTGGAGGCAGACTGGGCTCTGACCCCAGCGCTGAGCCTTCCTGGCTGTGTGGCCTAGAGGAAGTCACTTGGTCTTTCTTTCTTTCTTTCTTTTTTTTTTTTTTTTTTCTGTCTTTTTCTAGGGCTGAACCTTCGGTGTATGGAGATTCCGAGGCTAGGGATTGAATTGGAGCTGTAGCTGCTGGCCTACGCCAGAGCCACAGCAACGCGGGATCCGAGCTGCATCTGCAACCTACACCACAGCTCACAGCAATACCGGATCCTTAACCCACTGAGTGGGGCCAGGAATTGAACCCACAACTTCATGGTTCCTAGTTGGATTTATTAACCACCGAGCCAGATGGGACCTCCCACTTGGTCTTTCTGAGACTCATCCCTCACCTCCCACAGTCAGGGCGGGGCTCCTTCCTGCCTTTCGGGGCTGTCACAGGAATCACCGGGGACCTCCCAAGTCCTTTTGTGAGACCCCAGAAGGAGGAAAATGGGAAAGGTTGGGGCAGATCCGCCAAGCAGTCCCATCCCGCGACGAAAGTGTGCCATCTGACCATTATTCGTGTGGTGGCAGAGTCTGTCCACACTTGCCAGATGCTTGGCTTTTACAATTTTGAACTAGGAACCTATGAAAGGGGACAGGGAATTTTGGGTTACCTTTATCCTTTGATCTTTTTCTAAGTTTTCCTTTAGTGTTTTTTTCCTCTGTCAGGAGATAACTCAGGCTGACAAATTTTCTTCAAGCCGTAGTTGAGTTTTACTTAGTTTTAAATACTTACAAAGTAATGTGCTTGCAGAAATCATGCTTTAATATATACTTAATATCTGCTTTATGATATACAGTGCTGCGCATGGCCTCCTGCTTGAAGCTGTGAGGTTTATCTGGAAGCCTGGACTTTGGTCTTTTGCTGGTAACATGAGCCAGTACCTTAAAATTATATATTCCTTCAGGAGCGGTGGAGAGACATAGGCAGTGTGGTTGGTTAGGAAACTTTGTGAGAAAGGGGGTGATTTCCCAGTGAAGGGGGTTTTTTATGCCCTCATGTGCCAGAATGTACTTGATAAAACATGAATTGCAGTGCCGAAGGATGAAGCTGAGAATGATCTTACTCAGCTTTTTATCTTTAGCGAGAAATATGGCTCCTGAAAAGCCACATAAATTGTTCAGGTCACAAACCAGGTCAGTGACAGAACTGAGCCCCCCCCCCCCGCCCCCCGCCCCCCGCTTCCTCTTAGGGTGGGGGTGCCTGTGAGGAGGGTGCCCTGGCTTCGTGTCCAAGGTGCCCTCACCTCTGCCCAGCTGTGAGTGAGGACGTTGTGTGGTGTTGACGACGTGCATGTGTGGGGTTTGCAGAGGTGAACCTTAGAAGCTGCACAACCCACGTTCAGCCCAGCCTGCTCTGCTGCTTCCTGACATTTCTGTCTGCACCCTGGGCAGCCCTACATGTGCATCCTCCAGGCAACTGTCCTGTGGCAAAATCATAAAAAGAATTTGGTTTCTTCCACTGAGATCTCTCCAGTCCCTCCAGCCGGCCTCTCCTGTCCTAATTTAAAATAATAATATTATTAATAATTATTATTGTCTGATGATTAGTAATAAAGGGAGGCCAGTGCAGGACGCCCAGCGTGGCTGCCTTACCACACCCACTCATCCGCTTTTAAACCCGAGACCAGAGCCATGACCACATGTGAGGCTGAGTCCTGTTACTTTGCCAGTCTCTGCTTTCGCCTCTTACTCTGTATGATTATGTTTTTGATCCACGGTTTATTAATTTTACTGCGTAAATGCACTTTAGGTAGTGACCTTAAACTCATTTTGAAAACAGGAGTGTGAAAATGAATAAGCAGATGCTGGCATTTTAGTCATAATAAAAACGTGTAAATCAGGTGTTCATAACAATAAATGAACAGTGATTTTAATTTTTCCCTTTGCATTGTCCTTAATTTTTGAAAAATTCATTCATCTTAGAATCAGATTTTAAATGTGAATGTTTAGAACCCTGTTTTCAACATGCTCAACTGTTTTAGCTCAACCTGAACTTTTTTTTTTTTTTTTGCTTTGTTTTTAGGGCCACACACGTGGCATATGAAGGTTCCCAGGCTAGGGGGTCGAATCAGAGCTATAGCCGCCGGCCTGCACCACAGCCCCAGCAAAGCCAGATCTGTGTCGCATCAGCGATGGCCCGCTGAGCGAGGCCAGGGATCGAACCTGCAACCTCATGGTTCCTAGTTGGATTCATTTCTGCTGTGCCACAACGGGAACTCCAACAACCTTAACATTTTTTACTTCTTCAAAAAGTATAGTTAACATGAATCAAAACCAAGAACAGGTACAGTACATAAGGGTCCCTTTACATATGAATTTTTCAGGTGGTCAAAGCAGGCCTGCCTGGTTAGAGACTGTCTTCTTCTACTCACAGTTTTCCTAGGTCTGTGTTAGAAAAATCTCTTTTAATGAAAAAGCAGTCTACGGCCATGCTACCCTGAACCCACCTAATCTCACCTAATTAAAGAAAGCAGATTCATGCTTCCCCCATGGGCGGTACCACTCCCCACAGCAGTGGGAGCCTCTTGCATCTGGATCGGGCAGAGAGATGTGCACCTGGGCATCTCAACCAGTATCTTTAGCTCTGATGACAGAGCAGCCTGTTGTGCAGACTCTGGATAGAAAGAGCCCTCTGCTGAGGTTAGGAAAAGCACTAGGGGCTTATCTAGATGGACTTGGCACTTCTTTCATACTTTGCCTTGAATTTTAAAGGCTGTGGAATAGTTTGACAGAGATGAGGAGCTGTATAGCTTCCAGGTAAGGAATTATCCCAGAATGTACCCATCACTGCCACGTAGGGTTGCCCAGGTGAGCAGCTGCCGTGCTGTGGACTGTGGGAGTGGGGAGACGTGGCTAGACTCTTATGGAAAGGAGCTCTGATGGGGAGACACAGGGAACGTGGGGCCCGGAGGCTGGGGCGAGGGCAGTCAGGGACCCCCTGGGAGGAAGCTGGCCTGAGGAGTGGGTGGGGGTTCAGGAGGTGAAACGGGGGAAGAGAGGAGGAGAGGGTGTGTGCAGAGGCCGACCAGAGGGCCTGGAGGGATCTTAGTGGAGGAAACCAAATTCCTCTGACGACTTTGCCGCATGACAGGCGCCTGCAGGACGTGCACAGGGAGCTGCCCCAGAGCAGACCGAAAGCTCAGGAGGCAGCAGAGAGGGCTGGGCTGCAGGTGGACTCTGAACCAAGGGCGACTGGGGCCGTGAGGGTAGGGATTAGAACCCAGGCAGAAGGTGGGGGCAGAGGAATTACGGTGGAGTGAGTGTGGACCAACTGGAACTTTTGTTTTAAGATAAGGAAGAATCGGCACTTGTTTAAATGCTGATGGCAAGAGCTGGGGACGCAGGAGGGGTAGAAGAGCGGGGTGAGGTGGGGCTAACAGAAGCCCAGAGGCTGAGGGGGGCACAGACCAGGGCTGGAGCAGGTGCCCCCTCGGCAGGGCCTGCAGGGGAGAAGGAGGAGGTGTAGTGGGCGGAGGGCGATGGACTCTGTTCTCTCCGAAGTCTGCTCAAGGTCAGGCAGGAGTTGGTGGGGTTGGAGGTCAGCTTAGGAGAGGGGGCTTGTAGTGGCCAATGCTGAGGGTGAGGAAGGGGCTGTCCCAGGAGACAGAGTCTTCTCCCCCGTTCCGGCCACGACCAGCCACAGAACCCCAGGGTCATCTGCCATCAGTATCTTTGTTCGTGATGATAACTAATTTCACCGTAGCTCAAACCCTGATTTTGAGCTGGTCAAATGAATTTTGAGAAGTTAACACAGTATCTCAAAGCACCTTTTATTTTAAAATTCGTTTTACCAATGGTAATTTTAAATAGCTTGTTAAAGACACGCTTCTTCCAGGTGCAGATGATTGAATTCTGCTGTCGATTGGTTGTTTTTAGACGCTCATGGTGGCCTGGATCCGAGCAAACCTCTGCGTGCCCATTTCCCGGGAGCTGTGGGATGACTTTCTGGGCGTGCTGTCCTCCCGCACGGAGTGGGAGGAGCTCATAAACGAGTGGGCCAGCATCATGGACTCCTTGACGGCAGTGCTCGCCAGGACCGTGTACGGGGTCGAGATGACCAACCTGCCCCTGGACAAATTAAGTGAACAAAAAGAGAAGAAGCAGCGAGGCAAAGGTACCCTCTCCGATGGGGTGGCCCTGTGTCCGAGGCTGGGGAGGCACGTGTATTAAATGCTGGAAAACACAGTCACTTGAAGCAGCCACACGGACAGTGTCTTTGTAATGATGCTTTCGATGGTGTCTCCTGGTGCCCCATCACCTTCTTTTTTTTTTTTTGTAATGAATTTTATTTTTTCCATTATAGCTGGTTTACAGTGTTCTGCTTATTTTTTACTGTACGGCACAGTGACCTAGTCACACAGACATGTATACATTCTATTTTCTCACATTATCCCCTGCTCCGTCATAAGCGACTAGACATAGTTCCCAGTGCTATACAGCAGGATCTCATTGCTTATCCATTCCAAAGGCAATAGTTTGCATCTATTAACCCCAAATTCCAGTCCACCCTACTCCCTCCTCCTGCCCCTTGGCAACTGCAAGTCTGTTCCCCAAGTCCATGAGTTTCTTTTCTGTGGAAAGGTTCATTTGTGCCGTATATTAGATTCTACATCTAAGTGATACCATATGGTTTATGTCTTCTGTCACCTTCTTGAGAATGGACACCTGAGGAAGGCAGGAGGAGGAGGACAGTGGTCATTGTGTATTGGGAGCAGCACGGGTAACAAGTTAACCTCTCTGCACCTTCGTGCAGCCTGTGAAACAGACACCTCTCCCCACATCAGAGTCCACGGTCACGGGCTCACTCAGAGTCACACAGCTAGGCATCCATAAAGCCGGAAGTCAAAGCCAGGCAGGTCCAACCCCAGGTCCCTCTCTGGCAAAGGTGGGGAAGTTCCAAACGATGCACGTGGAGCCATGTGGCTTTGTTGTGTTTCTGGGTGAAAATTGTTTTGAGACCTAGAGTCAGATCAATGTGGGAAACGTCAGCGCTGGTTTCTCTTGGGGATGACGGTATGGCCTCCTGTCTTCATTATTGGTTTTAAGGCCTTGACATGGTTCTTGGATTGATTCCCTGTCCTCCAGCTTATCCTGTAAAGATTTTCAGGCCTCTTATAGAAGTACATATAATACAACAGATAAAACACGTAAGGGGACTGAGACAAAATGAGCAGGGGTGGGGCTACAAGCGTGGATAAAATGCCAGGGAACCTCTGTGCTGCTGGCGAGGCAGGAAGGGATGACCACAGATTAGACTTTGATTGTCACAGATCACAGGGAGTCATGGAGCCCAGAAGGTGTAAACAATCCTCTTCTTTAGCCTTTCCTGGTCCGAGGACCGGACAAGAATTTTCCCTTTGAAGACTCACAAAGGGTCTGTCACTTGCTGTTGTAGATGCAGCCTGGACAAGGTCTGGGCATAGGCAGCTTTGCTGTGTGACAAGTCACCCCAAATATAGGGGCGTAAAATAACACCACTTATTCAGATCACGATTTTCTGGGTTGGCAGTTGGGGTTGGATTCCCTTGGGTGGTTCTGCTGGATTCGCAGCTGCATTTGCCATCAGCTCGGCTGTGACGTGCTCAGGGAGGCAGCTCTGCTAGGGCTTGGCTGGCTGTTGGCTGCAGCCAAGGTGGATGATGGGGCCATATGCCTTCATCACCCAGCAGGCTAGCTCAGGCTGTTCACCTGAGGGCACAGGGTTCCAGGACTGGTAGGAGGGCAGGCCCCGATGTTTAAATGCATTTCAGATCCTTGCTTGCTCAGATTTGCTACCAGAGTAAGTCACGTGCTGAAGCTCGGAGTCAATGTGGGAGAGTTTGATAGAGAGTGTGGATGTGGGGAGGTGTGAACCAATGACAAAGATTAATTAACCACAGAGACATGTAATTAACATGACTGAGTCCTAGGATGTCTTCACTGCAGTCTGTGCATGGCTTGCCAAGGCACCAGGTAGTAAAAGCAAGTTAGTGAGAAGCCAAAATCAAGCAGTTGGAGTACGTGGCTTTCCAGTGGAGTTGTTTAATCCCAGTTCAGACTGTCTAATGCAGCCATGTTCTCACATGCTTTAGCAGAAGATGAAGCTGTACAGAGCCCCTTCCTAAAAACAAGATACCGAACTAGAGATTTGGGGTTGAAGTAGGATGCAGGGAGTCTGTAGCCTGAGCCCTGGGCCTCTGTGGTATCCTCTGTAGCAGCTCTCAGGGACTCTGTTAAACCCAAAGCCTGGGAGGATCAAGATGCTACCAGCCAAGAGCTCGCCTCCTAAGAGGCTGTGGTTCTCAGCCCAGAAGAGTCTGCCTGACTAAGGTGCCTTTCAGGATGAAGGGGAGTGGCTGAGACAGAAAGTGAGGACCTTCTCAAACTTAGCACATTCCCTGCCTCCTGAAATTCTCATAGTCCACCCTCCCCTTCAGCCTGCCACATATTCTCTTCCCTCTTACTGTGCGGACACAGATTCA
The DNA here is from genome assembly GCF_016906955.1 of Phacochoerus africanus. Lineage (NCBI taxonomy): Eukaryota > Metazoa > Chordata > Mammalia > Artiodactyla > Suidae > Phacochoerus > Phacochoerus africanus. The sequence continues at coordinate 34,670,935 of NC_062546.1, forward strand.
TGGAGAGAGCTAGGTTTGTCTTATGACGGCAAACAACTTCAAAAATGCTGCTTTTGCAAAGATGCAGAGCAAGTTTAATTATTTGATTAATGGCCCTGGCAAATATTTCTGACCCATTTATTATATCGCCTGATTCTAAAAACAGATCAAAATATTCATTATAGAACACTTGCTTATATAAGCACTAGATTTGTGGAAACAAGGTACCCTCTCAGAAAAATCTGGGTGTGAAAATGAGCCACAGGTCACAGCCCCTGCACCACATCATACATGTGCGGAGGACCTGGAAATGTTCCACCAGCCACATCACGCGTGTGCAGAAACCTCAAAGTGTCCCACTAGCCACATCATACATGTATGGAGACCTCGTAGTATCTCATTCTCTTTTCTTCTGTATTTCTTTTGATCCTTGACCATTCATTTGAACTATTTGCCCAAAGCAGTACAAGAGGAGAGAAGATGAGTCAAGAGCTGCAGTATTTTGCTGTTTTGGAGCTTTGCTTAAAAGGGGATTTTTATTGTTTATAGAATTCTGTTAACCTTGCTCATTTGACTATAACTAGAGTTTATGGGCGTACGTTTCTTGTGGGGATTTGTGGAGAGGCTAGCATTTATGGGATGGAATACTGTTCTAAGATCAGGACCTCTCACTTCCTGGTTTATAAAAGCAGTTTTTGGAGTGTCCTGGGAACAGTGGTTTAACTTTGATATTATTCTTTTTTTTTTTTGTCTTTTTGCTATTTCTTGGGCCGCTCCCGTGGCATATGGAGGTTCCCAGGCCAGGGGTCCAATCGGAGCTGTAGCTGCCAGCCTACGCCAGAGCCACAGCAACGCAGGATCCGAGCCGTGTCTGCAACCTACACCACAGCTCACGGCAACGCCGGATCGTTAACCCACTGAGCAAGGGCAGGGACTGAACCCGCAACCTCATGGTTCCTAGTCGGATTCATTAACCATTGCGCCACGACGGGAACTCCTTTGATATTATTCTTATATTGAGAAAGATTTATTAATATTTTTGTGTATTGGAATGAGGACTGAGAAGATGTGATGATTTCCATGAGACCGTGGACGATGCTCAAGAAATACCTTGGCAACGTGAATTTTCAGACTACTGACAAATGAATAACTTCCTAAATTGCAGTATAAGGAAATGGTGCCTAAGTTACTGCTTGTACATAATTTTGTGTATGAAATGTGCAGAGTCGCACAGGCCCTGACATAAATAATGATGAGTTTGGCCTTTGGGTTGTTTTTCCCGTCTCACAGGCTGTGTTCCAGATTCTCAGAAAGGAACCACCGTGGGGAGATCCTTTTCCCTGAGCTGGCGGAGCCACCCCGAAATGACCGAGCCCATGCGCTTTCGGAGCGCCACCACGTCCGGGGCCCCGGGAGTGGAGAAGGCGAGAAACATCGTCCGCCAGAAAGCAACCGGTAAGCTACGTTTGTCTGTGTCTCAAAGGGATGGATTGATGGGAATAAAATGTTCTAAAAGTTGTTAAATTCCACTCAGAACTTAAACACTAGGCCTTTTCAACTTTCTGTCTGATTACTTTCCAAATCACAGTGTTTGATATTTATTTCTAATCCTTCATTGTGAAAAAGGAGGGTTTTTTGTTTGTTTTGCTTTTTAGGGCCACACCTTCAGCATATGGAAGTTCCCAGGCCAAGGGTCGAATTGGAGCTACAGCTGCCAACTTACACCACAGCCGTAGCAACGCAGGATTCGAGCCGGGTCTGTGACCTACACCACAGCTCATGGCAGTTCTGGATCCTTAACCCGCTAAGTGAGGCCAGGGATCGAACCCACATCCCCATGGATCCTAGTTGGGTTCCTTAACCACTGAGCCATGAGGGGAACTCCTAGAAGTTGAGATGTTAACATTGAACCAGGTATTTGTGCAAAAGAGAGAAAAGAGATATTTTGTTTGAACTTTGAGGATTAGATCCTAGTGGTCACATAACTGGCAGCATTATTGTCGTTGAACAATGTTAATCTCGAGAGAGTGTGGAAATGTATCCCAGAAAGAAAAGGAGAATAACGCCTCCGTTTTCAGAACCAGGGGGAGATACTGACGTTTTTGCTTCTTGAGAAAATTGAGCTTTGTGTGTCTGTGGATGTTGGCCTTCCAGCCTGTTAGAATTACCAAGAACTTAACCAGGAATCTCTAGTTAGTCAAACTGTTGCTATACTTTTCTCTTAAAAAGAGAACCCTGTAGCATATATAATAAGAACACATGAAACTCCCTTCCCCTCCTAGTGAATTTGAAGCTGTAACTTAAGTTTAAAACAAATTTATCTCAGGTTCCTGTAGTTTTTTGCATCATTAATACCATGCACTTGTAATTGATAATCCAGCGTTTTGACAACTGAAAGTCACAGCATCCTCTGGTTGTAAATCAAAGATTCATTTACACTCAGCGTATTTTCCAGTGCTTAGCAAAGGCTTACTCCAGACACCTTAGAATCCTGTTGCAGCTTTTATGAAAATGTATTCCGCCCTAACCCCAACTGCCGCATTGTTTTCACGGTGATGTTTGTTGGTAATTATCACCTTATTTACATTCTCCCCTCGATCTTCCTGCTTCCTTCCTTCTCTCCCTGAGAAGAGACCCAATTCCTGGTAACAGGCAGCTTTGTTGGAGGCACTTTCACTGATTTGCTTTCTCATCCCAACTCCTAAAAACTCCTTTTCCTCCATCCCTGGATCCTTAAAGCAAAGGGATCAGAACAGAAGTTTGTAACAGGTGGCATCATGCCTGAGCTCCCCAGACTCCCTGCAGTCCCTTACAGGCTTGAATTACAGTGATGGTGAAAGTGTTCATTCAAAGCTCTTTTTAAACTTTATTCTCATATTAACAAGCAGCCATGTTTCATATGCCATTACTTGGCTAAACCACAGCCATAGTAGAGATTGCACCTCAATTTTTCAACAGGTGTTTTAGACCAAAGCCCTGATGAGGGCACTGGTGTGTTTTTGAAAATCCTCTGTGCGTTTTGGCCAGTGCAGTTCTCTTATCAGTGTTCTGAGGTACCTGAAAAGCTGTTCAAAAATAAGAGCTTTGACGAAATCATGCAAAGGTACTTGTGTAGTATGTCAGTATGTCACTTCAAAACCACAGATCTGGCCTTCATAGATTTAATTAAATTAAAAATACATGGAACCATAACCTTTAAAAGATAATGAAGATGAGAACTGTTGAGTTGGACAGATCTGTTATCTTCATGTTTTTTATACATTTGTATGTCTTATTTTGTTTTTAAAATTATAAAATGTTAATGACTCCTTTGTTGCCTCTGAAAGCAGTGGTTATCGCAGGTTTGATTATATCATGCTGTCTTACAAAATGTGTAATTTTTGTATGTCGATTACATATTAGAGGTTTTTCTCAATTCTATTATTCGACCTATTTTTAGTCTTCTGATAGGCCCAGAATATTTTCATGGTGGATTTTTCGTTGTGGTTATGTAGAGGCCACCTTTTAAAGAAGGAACAGCAGCTCATGACATTAGATTTTGCACTGTTAGCATTATTACTTTTATTAGGGAAGACCCATTTGACTTTTTTTCTTCATCCCAGTAAGAGAACAATTTAAGGTTATTATAATTTGCCCCATAGACGACTCTTAGACCGAGAAACTATCAGTGATTGTGGTGAGAGGGAAATCTAAAATTGGCAATGGTGGCGTAGGGAAGTGACAATTAATTTAACAGAGAAAGCACTAGTTTGCACCTTAAAAGGATTGGCGGGAATTACAGAATTATAAAGTACAGCATCAATTCCTGAATGTGAACGATGCTGAAACTTTAGATCTCGAAAATGAATGGTTAAAAGCCAGTCGGTTAATTTCCACAAAATCATCTGTTATTATCTTTAAAATATCTAGGGATCAATTTTGGAAAAATGCACAATTATAACTGGTTTTACTGGTGGTGGTTGCATGTATATGAAGCCTCGTCTCCCCTGTGTCCATCCATTTCCTCAGCGGTTTTGACCAGCAGGGTAGAGACAACTTAAGAACATCACGAAGTTGATGCTAAGGAATTGTGGGTTTAATAAGCCTGAAATGTGATTTAAAAAGATGGGTTTTGTGGCAACTGCTACCTTTTCTCCAAATATCTGATCCTTTCAGTTTCAAACAACTCAACTTTTACGTTTTCTTGAGCTTTTCGGCTTATGAATACATTCCTCTCTCAGTGAACCCATTTTGGAATTGCCGAGGATTTATAAAACAATTTTTTTTTGTCTTTTTGTTGTTGTTGTTGTTGTTGTTGCTATTTCTTGGGCCGCTCCAGCGGCATATGGAGGTTCCCAGGCTAGGGGTCTAATTGGAGCTGCAGCCACCAGCCTACGCCAGAGCCACAGCAACGTGGGATCTGAGCCGCGTCTGCAACCTACACCACAGCTCACGGCAACGCCATATCCTTAACCCACTGAGCAAGGGCAGGGACCGAACCCGCAACCTCATGGTTCCTAGTCGGATTCGTTAACCACTGCGCCACGACGGGAACTCCCTATAAAACAATTTTTGGCTAGGTTTTTCCTTCCTTCACCATGGTCTTTTCATTTGGGCCCTTTAGGAAGAGAAAACCGGCTATAATGTCTGCCTGGGTAAACAAACACCCCTAAAGCGAACCTGACCCAGGGCAGAAAAGGGGGAAAGGCTCAGCCTAGACAGGCTTCCTAGAAAGCAGCCCCGGGGGTTGGCCAGCGGTCCTCCTTCCGCCATCAGGAGGACTCACCGTTGGCCGGATTTAGACTCTCATGAAATGCTGTGCCCTGCACTGACCACCTTTAACGATTCGAAGGGAGCCCCGAAAGATAGCGACAGTGGGAAGGAAGTGAAGGCCCTGCCTCTGCTCTGACGCCATCTCGCTTTCTCTCTCCTGGAAGCTAAGCGGAGCCAGTCTATCGGCAACTGTGCCCGCCTCCCCGAGGCCTTGCCCGCCACTAAAAGCGTCCCGCTCCTCCTCCACAGCGTGAGCGCCCTCCTCCCGGGTCTCTCTCACTCCTCTAGCTCTCACAGGCTGCCAGGTACTGTACTGCTGTCTCCCGTGTCCCCCGATGTCCCCCAGTGTCCCTGGGCTTTCCCGCTCACCCCTGGGCCCTGATCCCCCCCTATCACGCATGCGTGCCCGGACACCACCCTTGGCCTTTATTTTCAGTGAATGGTCATTGTTTTTAATGCAGTTGGACGCTTAGTGGCTATGAGCTAGTGAAGCAGAATTTCTGTAAGACCATTAGCTGAGAAGGATAGAGGATTGTTTGGCCCAGGGTTTTGAAGAGGGGAAAACAGTGATGCCTTTATACAGAGCCTGTAGAACAGAAGGGAAACCTCATAAAATTCTGTGGAAGTTCTGAGCATGCCAGTGTTAGGGTGTTTGCTGTGCCTCCCCCAAAGAAATAACCTGGAAAAATCATGCAGATTGCAGACTAGCCCTCCTTGGACTTAATAAATCACGTATAAGGTAGTGATCAGTTCATGTAGATTCATACTGATTACTGAGATTTGATTAAAAAAAAAAAACCCAACCCCAAACCAAGGATTAAAAAGTGCCCCTTTTCAAAACAAAGAGATGTTATTCCCGGGTTTCAGCGGGTTGAAATTGAGTTTGGCTAGATGTCTCCATGCGGTACACTTTCTGGTCTGTTAAGACACCACAGCACCAGCAGTAACTTTGCCGTGGACCCCTCAACAAAAGAATTCATTTTGCTTTGCTCTGAAAGATTCGATCAATGTCTACTTATTTTTTCATTGATCCTAAGATGAACTGAATCTTCTTACTAAGGAGGGAAATATTTTCATGTTCTTATTTTCAGAAGGGCGGCACTGCAGAGTAGTGTTTATTTAATATTGGAAATCGCTTAACTGTGGCTTTGAGCAGCCCTGAATCATGTCATACTGTGGTTTAGCAAAGCCAAATTAGCTTAATTCCCCTCATGAGGATGTGAAGTATCATATGTAATTGGTAGACTGTGAAGGACGACTAAAGACTGTGTATTTTAGAAAGCTCTTTTTCTCTGATAAATACCCAAGATGAAAAATAGTAAGAATGGGACATGGGAGGAGGGCCAGCAGTCAGCTAAATTACTGCAGGAGATTGCTTGTTAATTTGGTTTTCAAAAAAAAAAAAAAAAAAACTACCACCTAGAGAGGATTAATAAAGTATTTAAGACAGTTTTGCTTTTTCTTTGGCTAATGTACACCCATGAGAAACTTCTCTTCATAGTGAAAAAGGTTTTCCCTTTTTCATAACCCATTTTCCCCCACGTTGTTTACGTTTTTTATTAGTTTGTCCAGAATATGTTCTCACAAGAAATCTCTCCTTGTTATTCGTCTCATTTTGGAAACTTTTTCTCATCCAGTATTGTATTTTAGTTTACTCAGAGTCCTGATTCCCATACATAGGTACACAGTCTACAAGGAGTCGAATGTGATTTAGAGTCGAGGTTCTCAGCCGGAGACCTCCTGCTTCCCAGGGGGCGTTGGGCACTGTTGGGAAACCCCGGTGGTCGTCACGGACGGTAGTGCCTCTGGCACTCAGGGCACGGATGCTGCTGCACATCCCACCATGGACAGGACAGCCACCACCACAGAGAACCGTCTGGTCCAAAACACCAATAGTGCTGATCGGGGAGGGACGGATTTAGAGTGAAATGAAGCAGGGAGGGCTTGGTCTGGGCCTTCCTGCCTTTGCTGTCCTCATTCCTGGTCTTACAGCACAAAGGGAAAAGGAACTAGTGGTGTAGTGACCTCGAGGACAGGCGGCTACTGTTTCATTTGAAAACCACAGTCGCAAGCGTCTCCCTAGTCGGTGCCATTTCTTCTATCCTGTTAAAGCGATCCACTGTCCCGATTCCGAGCCTGGGCCCAGAGCGATGCCTGTCGCTCCTCAGTCTGAGATGGAACATTCTCCACGTGGCGCACAAGTTGTGTGGTTGTCAGGACTGAGCATGGGCTCCAGTTTAAATCCTGGTGTTGGCGTGTGTTGCTAACCCATGGCTCAATAGCGATGTGGTGGGCACACATCCATGTGGGCGTGACCCACGCCCTATTAATGTTGACCCTCTGGGCTCACCGTCTTTCTTATAGAAGTGAAATGATTGCTAATTTTCTTTTCATGTAAGTTAACATTTCTTGTTTTTGTTCCTTATCTATATGAGTATTCAACCCACCAAAATTGTTTTAATAATATAAACAATAGAGAATTACTTACCTTCACCCACTGTGGCATCTTATTCTGATCCCTGTGGGACTCTTTTTGGTGGCAACAGAATTTTGGGAAAGTCACCACCACTTGTATCCTGTTCATTAGGATGAGTAGCTGCATAAACAAACACATGGGAGGTGGAATTGACAGTTTCCATGGTTTCCTTTTCTATCCTTTGTGCACAGAATTCTTTCCAGCTGTTTGCAATTTTAACTGCTCTTATGTTGGGACATTTATCAATCTGTGGCACTTACAGGCCATGCAGATGGTAGGTTTTCTTTTTCTTTGGGGAATATTGTAATAGTAGTAATGAGAGGACCAGTGATCTTCCCTCATTCCAAAAGCGGCTTCTTGGGACCCAACTGAGAGTCTCCTGAGCTGCTTCTGCATCTGGTTCTCTGGCTCCCAGGGAGCACCAGGTTGTCAGGACTGCTCGTGGTCAGTGTCTGGGCTGATTCACCTTTGGACCTTGTGGGAAACGCCAAGATACTGAGTTGATTTACATCGCTTGTGTGTTTTAGAGGGTCAGATTGGTATTGTGCACAGTGCTTTAAAAGTTAGGAAACTACACTGTTAGTTTTGCCTATGCAACCTTGTGTGATTAGTAAATGGAACACAGAATCTTGGTGAGTGAAGAAAGAGTCTCAGTGTTTAATAGGATGGAGTCAGGAAGCCTTCGATTAGAGAGTGAGTGAAATTTCTTTGAAAAGTAGTCTGGCGTCTGGAATAATAAAAGTTTCTCAAGAGTTTACATACTTAATGTAATCATCCTGATTCTTCTCTCCATGGGGAAAAATGAAATTACTCCTTATTCATTTTTCTGGTGGTTTGAATGGAGCTTTAGAAAACGATGATTTAGTACTGCTATTGTGTGACTTATGCTATCGGGGGCTAGAAAGTTAGTGCTTTTAAAGTTCGGATTCCCAGCTTTGCTATGCTTGAGAGAAAGTGAAGGATTTGGTGAATCTGAGCGAGAACTGAGCTCTTTGAAGTGATTCAAATTGTGTGATACTCAAAACAGATGATTGCATTAGACCTCCCAGAATTTATAATTTAATCTTTAAACAACTTAGATGGTCCCTTTTCTGTTTTGATTATCAGATGATCCTCTGCCTTGATATTTGCATCTCAGGGTTAAATGGTTTTAATTGGTTATGAAAGAGGAGTTGCTCCCGCTGACCCTGTAGAAAGGGAGAGGTCTTAACAAAAATAAAGAGCCAGCAGAGGGAGCTGGAGAATTGTTTAAAAAAGAAAAAGGAAAAAAGCGTCAAAGAAATGTTTCTGGTATTCATTTGTTCCTTGATGCAAAACAAATACTGAGCATATACTTAGTACAAAGTGTGAGAACAGGCCAAAAGATGTACACTTACAAATCAGGAAATTGGGTTCAAATTGTAGGATAAGGAGAATTTTTTGCCTTTACTAGGGCCGCTCCCACAGCATATGGAGGTTCCCAAGGCTAGGGGTCGAATCAGAGCTGTAACCACCGGCCTACGCCAGAACCACAGCAATGTGGGATCCAAGCCGTGTCTGCAACCTACACACAGCTCACAGCAACGCTAGATCCTTGACCCACTGAGCAAGGCCAGGGACCGAACCGGAAACCTCATGGTTCCTAGTCAGATTTGTTAACCACAGCCACGACGGGAACTCCGGATAAGGAGAATTTATATCTTTTTTTTCATACTCTTTATCACTGAGCCAAGTACAGGCATGCTCAAGGCACCATCCCCTGGGCCCACAGTCCCCCCCTGCGCTCCCCCTCTTCACAGAGGCTCCCACCCCCTCTCACTTGCCATGGTTTCTGAAGCCTTGGACACGGTCCATATGAGAAGTCCCTACCAACAGTTTTACAAAAACAGAGCCTTAAAGCAGCATTAGGCCAGCCTGTTGGGAAGGCGGACCAGCTGGTGATGGCAGGCTCTTGGCCCGTCTGTTGTGCTGAGGACGTTTGAAAGCCGCAGCGCCGTGGTGGAGCTGCATCCCACCAGATGGCGATGTTCTTTATCTTGAAAAAGATGCTGCCAGCGCTGGCCCCGCTCTTATTTGTTTCTGTCAGAGCCCAGAGACAGGCATCTACCAGTTCCTGGCATTCCATTTCAGGGAATAAAACCCACTCTTCCCACTGTGCTTGAAGACTGACACTTGCCAGTCAGTTTTTAGAGCCATGAGAAGCTCTTGGGCTCCCTCTGCTGACATTAAATTTACAAGTAGGTTCATTAACAAATAGAAACCCTTCCCAGAAGGTGTCAAGTGTCTTGCATAATTAGAGTAAGCAGTGAAAGAAGAGAGCTGATAGGGTCTGCAAGGTGTTATCTGGCTTCTCTTGCCTGAGGCCAGGAGCCTGGGCCTAGGGATATAGGAGGGCCTGGTCTGTGCTCAGAGTCGGGTGACCTGATCACTATATGTGGTGTCCTGTGTTTCTTGTGGGGGAGTGAACAGTTCTTGGCTGTTCAGAAGAACAGAGCAGAGACAACCTGGAAAAGATGAGCTTTAATGGATCTGTCTGCTCTTGCCACCCAGCTTTCCTTTACTTGGTCCCAAAGCCCAGCTTCCCGTCAGCATCTGAATTTAGACCAAGCCCAGTACCGTGGATTGTAAGTGAAGGGTCACACCCATTTCACAGTGTTAGGGTCTGGTAACTTGTATCAGTGGTTATATGACGTAGAGTTCCATGCCTGCCTTGTAGAGTTATATCCATGTAGAGTTCTGTGACTGCCTAGTTATGGGATGCAGAGTTCTGTGAGTGTGTAGTCATATGTAGGTAGAGTTCTATGACTTCATAGTTACGTGACATAGAGTTCCGTGGCTGCGTAGTTGTATGGATGTAGAGTTCCGTGACTGCGTAGTCGCATGACTTGGGTTCCTTGACTGCATGGTCATATGGCGTAGAGTTCCGTGACTGTGTAATCATATGGCGTACAGTTCTGTGATTGTGTAGTTATATGGCATAGAGTTCTGATTGAGTAGTCATGTGGCGTCACGCATAATCATAAGGATGTAGAGTTCCCTGGTTGTATAGTCACACAGGCGTAGAGTTCCATGACTGCATAGTTCCATGGACATAGAGTTCCATGACTGTGTAGTCATTCAGACGTGGAGTTCCATGACCACATAATCATATGGACGTAGATTTCTGTGGCTGCCTAATTATATGGACCTAGAGTTCTGTGACTGGTCTGTTACATGGACATAGAGTTCCAAGACTACATAGTCATATGGTGTAGAGTTCCATGACTGCATAGTTGTATGGACGTAGAGTTCCGTGACCGCACAGTTATATGACATAGAGGTACATGGCTGCGAAGTCACATGGATGTAGAGTTGTGTGACTACGTAGCTACATGGACGTAGAGTTCCATGACTGTAGTTTTATGACTTGGAAGTCTGTGGCTGCGTGAGGCAATGTGAAACCTGGAGAGGGATGCAGTGGTGGGGGTCACATGTCCTGCAGGAGGGGTGCCCAGCACAGGTCAGGGAGCAGCAGGTGTCACAGGGCTGGGGTTGCTCAAGACTCAAGAGAGTGAGAGCTCCTGGGCGGAGGGCAAGCCTGGGGGTGAGGTCAGGGGAACCCATGTTCACTGTGAGCAGCTTTCTACATGGGACAGTGAGGGGGCTTTGGACCTCCCAGGAGGAGAGGCATGGTCAGAGCTTTGTAGTGGGAGGACCTCTCTGAGCCGCATTGGGGATAGAGCCAAGGGCAACAGGTGGTAACAGAGGCAAGGGGTGAAGCAGCCCCAGGGGTCTGGTTCTGGAGGGAGGAGATAGGGACCTTCCAGCACATTGGGTTATCTGTCCTAGGAGACTAAGATGAACCATGAGGTCTAGAAGTGAGCTAGGAGGACTTTCTTCTCTAGGGGGTATGGTTTATAGTAATTCTAGCTGAAATCGTCCAGTGGTCTGTACTCAGGTCTGATTTTTTTTTTTTTTTTATGACATGGCTCTTTTTTGTGCTTTAGTGACTAATTTCCACATTGCTTTGGGTGATAGAAGCCATTTAATGATTATAGTATTTTATTTTCAACAGTTGCGTATTTATCTGTTAAAAGAAATAATGGAGTTGAAATTCCTGTTTCCTTTATCTTTCTTTTGTGTGTGTGATGTTCCTCTCTCAAATGTATGCACCTGTCCCTGCATCTCCTGGATCCCTTGTCCCCTGGCATGCCTGTCCCTGAAACTCAGTGGCTTTTACAGTGCTCAGCCATTCTGCTTTCTCTCTCTCTCTCTTTTTTCCCCCCCTTCACTTTGATTGAAAAAAAAAAATGCTTTGTAGGACTTAAAAGGAAAATGGATTCTTGGAGTGGAATATTACTGTTAACGAGCATAGAAAGCTTTGTGATGTAAATGCACAATTTCGTGGGGAAAAGTGCCTAAAACCACATTTTCAGAATCAGTTGTTTTAATAGTGAATTCATTTTTTTAAAAGCTTAAAATACACCCCTGCCCGTTTTGTATTGATGCCCACAGAAGTGGAGGAGTGCCCGCAGCAGGAAAGTGCACCTGCGGCGGAGCCGGGGGCCCAGGCGGCGGACGAGCAGCAACGAATGGTTCGGAGCAGCAGCTCCCCTGACGTCACGGAGCCACTGGGTGCAGATGCCCCGCCAGGTACCAGGAGCTTCCAGTACTCACACGGGACCAGAGAGTCTGGCCAGGAAGAGGCTGTGTGTTTGTGTGGCTTTCTCCATTTATCCTAACTATTTCAAGGGCATTTACTAGGTTGATTGTGAGGATGTGATTTCTGACAACATCATATTGTCAGGGGTTATTTTAAACTATCTGAATTGTGTGTGTGTGTGTGTGTGTGTGCATGCTCGCATGTGTGCACACGTCCTGCAAGTGTGGTATGTTCGAGGACTCGAAGTGGCTGGAGTAGGCGGGAGGCAGAGAATGTTCACCACAGGCGAGGGAGGGGGGGAAGTCGGGGCGTAGGCGCGGAGGCGGGATGGGGGAAAGGGCTGTGTGAAGAGCCGTGAGGCTCAACAGTGAGAACGCAAGGCTGCCCAGACCTGTGAAAAAGTTTAATAGCAGCTTGTGGACTCTGCTGCGGTTGCGAACAGTAACGTGAAATAGTGTTCATCTACACAGTTTCTCCACCACCTTTCAGTAGCAACAGGTGTGGAAGGCACTGCGGCAGGTGGTTAGACCTGTAAACTGGGACTAATGCATATTTTACAATGAAAGCACATGTTTACGTTGTGTCTGGTGACAGTGAACTTACTTCGTTTTCATTTCATGAGTTAGGTTAGACCCAGTCCCGCCATTGCATCATCCTTAATTTTAGGGTCTGGCTCCCTCATCAGAAAATACAGTAAAAATATTTTGAGAAATGTATTATCTGAAGGATTTTCTTTTCTCTTGTGTAAGATTATTATAGTTTTTCTCTTAGGTATTTGGTAGAATTCCTTCATTCCCTGGAGTTTTCTTGTAGGAAGATTTAAAAATGCTATTCAGATTTTTATTTTTATGTTTCTTTTGTTTGTTTGTTTGTTTTTTTAGGGTGACACCCATGGAGACACATGGAAGTTCCCAGGCTAGGGGTCAAATCAGAGCTGCAGCTGCTGGCCTACACCACAGCTCACAGCAGTGCTGGATCCTTAACCCATTGAGCGAGGCCAGTGTCCTCATGGATTCTGGTTGGGTTCATTACCTCTGAGCCACAACGGGAAGTCCCTATTCAAATTTTTAAAGCGTTCTAAGACTATTCATGTTTTCCTTTTCCTGTCTTAATTTTGATCAGTTGTGTTTTTTTCCCGTAGGAATTTGTTCAATTCATGCGTTTTGCTTTGTTTTGTTTTTTCAAATTGATTGGCCCCAAATTACTCATAGAATATGACTTTTTTGGTGTCGGCAAGCTTGGTGGTGATGGTCCCTTTTCTATTCCCACTGCTGGTTTCCGGTGCCTTCTCTGCCAGCAGCCCTGAGCCACCTCACTGCTCCCTTTTCCCAGCAGCTCACCTGGCTGACTCGTAAAAAGGGCCCCAGGCCACTTTTTATCTCCATCCCCCGTGTAACGTAAAGTGGGACAGTGACGCGCTCTGTGTGTCAGACACCAGGTCTACGGAGCAGACGTGACCCATGGGCTTCCAGTGCGCTGGACCCATAACTCTTGTTTTCACATGTCAGGCTATCCAAACTTAGTAGTTATCTATGTACAAAAATCATTTCCTGGGAGTTCCCGTTGTGGCTCAGCAGGTTAAGAACATGACAAGTGGTGTCCATGAGGATGTTTGATCCCTGGCCTTGCTCAGTGGATTAAGGATCTGGTGTTTGCTGTAAGCTGCAGTGTAGGTCTCATGTGTGGCTCCAATTTGACTCCTAGCCCTGGAACTTCCGTATGCCGCAGATGTGGCCATACAAAGAAAAAAAAAAAAAAAATCTTTTTTCCAGTTTTACCACCTGAAATATTCGTGCTGTTGCTTTTTCCCTCCAAACCTCCAGGTCAGAATGTAGGAGATACACAGAGTGTGAGTTCTTCAGAGCCCAGGCCTGTTCAGGAGAGCAAAGGACACACGAAGAAAGAACACGATGGGATCACAGTAAGACATTCCCAACTGTATACATTTGTCATTGAAAGTAAACGTACAGCGTATTGGCACAATACATATATTTTTAAGTAGAAGTAATCATTAAAAAAAATTTTTTTTTTCTATTTAGATGTGTTTTAGGGCCAAATGACCTTGATATCATTTAAAGTCTTGCTTGTTTTCTATGTAAAATTGCAGTCACATTACAAAAATAGGGAAAAAGTGAGCATGAAAACAGAATTTACCACAGGGCCTGTATGTGCACTCCCTGTTTTTGAGTGAGTATCGTTGTCTATCAAGCGAACGTTCACTCCCCATTCCTGATGTCACTTGAGGTGGCCGCCTCCTCCTGACATGAACCCTAGATTAAGTGAGTTTAGGCAGAAGTCCATTACGGTTTCTTTCTTTTTTAAAATGTAAAATAGCATTTATTACTTTAAAAAAATATATAAAGAAAATTAAAAAGTAGCCCTAACTGATGCATGCAGATAATTCCCATTTATTCATTTAAAAAAAAAATTTAGTGCATATGAATAGAAAACTCAGCCATCTCAGAAAGGTACAAGATGAACAAAGAAAGTCCCCCCCCCCCACCCCCGTCTGCAAGATTGAATGTCCTGTCTTGATTTGATTAAAGGGCATATTTCAGCCTGTCTGTGTGTGCACATTCTGTATAGATGCGTTTATGATGTGTGTGTATTTCAGCAATCAGATAAACACCCGCAGACGCACCACCAGCCTAGGAGCTGGAATATTGGCTGCGTTGTTGCCATGGTCCGAGAGCTGCTTCCTGGTCCCTCTGAGAGCAGCTCTGTTGGCTTTGTGTTTATCCTGCCCTTTCTTTGCTCTGTAGTTTCGCTCTAAACGTATGCATCTCCAAACCATCTATCCTTCAGTTTTTCCTTATTTTTAAAGTTTATAAAAGTGATCTTACTGCTTTGTTCATGCATTATTTCCAAGTCTGAGTTGTGGCCCCAACGCCCTAGTTCATTGTTTCCTCTGCCATGTGATATTCCACTGGGAATTTACCATTTACTTTCCATTCTTCTGGTGATGGAAATTTAGATTGTTTTACATCTTTTTTTTTTTTTTTAATGAAAGATGATCCCACGTTCATTCTTATGTTTCAGCATCTACATGTTTGGTGTTTTCTCTGCAGTGCTCTCTAGGAGTCACAGAGTGAAGAATGTTTTTCTTTACAAGAGACTGTCTTTTCCCAAAGTGGTTAAAACTTAGGTTTCTACCAGCAGTGTGTGAAGAGTTCCCATCCATTCTCATTCTTGCCAACACTTTCTGGCTTCAGATTTAAAATCTTTTGAGTCAAGTAGGTGAAAATGGGATCTCATTTTATCTTGTATTTCTCAGATTCCTAATAAAGTTGAAAATCTTTCCAGATGTTGGTTGACCATATGTGTTTTAACTACTGATGTCTTTTCCATTTTCCTGTTGGTCTGCCTTTTTTACTTGTACTAATTCTTTATATAGTCTGAATAAATGATCCTATCTTGGTTACGTTTCTGGCAAATACCTTTCTCCAGTGTGTGGCTTATATTTTCACTTTCTCTTTGTTTTCTGATATGAAAGTTCTTAATTTTCATATTCTTGATTATCATTTTTGTGGTTGAGTTTTATGAACATTTTAAAATTCTGACTCCACAGGGATAAAAATACTCACCTTGTTGTCGCAAGTGTTTTAGTTTCGCTCTGTACATTGAAGTCTTTCATCTACCTGGAGTTGATGTTTATGGGATGAGGTAGGGATCCAGTTTCATTTTTTTGGCCACGTGGATGACCTCTTGTCCTGGGCCCTATATTTTGAATTCGTTTTTCCTTTATTGATCTGAAATGCTACCTTCACCTTTGTCTCCTATATACTGTTTTCCAGATATGTGAGGCTTTATTTTGGTGCTTCTTGAGTCATTGTTTATCTGTCTCTCTGGACAGTCCTGCAGCATCTTAATTTCCGTAATTCCTCAACTTCCTTCTTCCTCCCCCTCCTTTTTCTAATGAAAGCTGTTTTTCTACTGTCTTTTGTCTTTCATTGTTGCTGTTGAGAAGTCTTCTGTCCATCCTCTCTGTTTGTTGTTCCTTGTTATTCTTTGTCCTTGTCCTCCAGTTGCACCACAGTATCTTCAGGTGCATTTTTTTTTTGGTTTATACATTTTGCCTTTTTTTTTTTTCCTCCAGATATGCTGTGTGCCATGTATCTGTGAATACTTCTTCTTCCATTGTTTCTGGAAAATTTGGGGTAATCATTTCTTCAAACATTGCCTCTTTTTTCTTCTCTCTGCTCTTCTGGAATTCTGGGTAGACATATATTTAGATTTTCTCATTCTTTCTAATTTGTCTGTTAAGCTCCCTTTCATATTTTCCATTTTGGGTACTTCATCAGATCTGTCTTTCATTCAGTTCAGTACTCCTCTCCTTACTCATAAATAATCTGCTGCTTAATACTCTTGGTTCAACAATTACACTTTTTACTTTTGAAAGTTCAGGTTAATTCTTTTCAAGTGTATCTTGTAATCTCTAATAATCTCTCACTGCTTGCTCATTTTGGTAATTCCCATCTTTTCTTCCTTTAAAAGAGTCACAGATTGCAGCTCTCAATTCTTTATCTGATTATCTGAAATCCTCGAGGGGTAGGGATGAAACCGAAATCTGATACTTATTGTCTCTGATACTCTCGTGCATAGTGGTTGATTTATTTCCTTTGGTGTTTGGTGGTCTTTGATTGTGAGTTCCTAGTTGACTGATCCTGATCTACAGAAAACCTAGATGTCTGAAGTGATGAAGCTTCACCAGGACAACACTGGCATCTGCTTCTTCCATGAAATAGGGGTTGCTCCTTCAATCCTGGAGTCTTGGTCCTTTTGCCATTGAAAGGGTACCATTAAATTTACCCCTGAGGTCACCCTATTTCACTGCCCTGGTTTCTGTTCACTTTGGGGGTGGGGAGAGAGAGCGGATCACTTGGTTTATTTTGCTACCCATGCGCCCCAAAGTTTTATTTAGGTTCTAGTTCTGTGGTTGGGAGGATAGTTTGTCTCTCAGAGTCAGAAGCAGAAGAGCTTGCATTCTGCTTTCCAATTAAGGAAATATCCTGGGTGTATTTCCATCATCATATTGGATGTATATCATCCTTCTCCAAGGCCGAGTAATATTTTTCCATATACTGTTAATCTTCTAAATAATTTATTCACCGCCCACTTCTGTGTTTCAGCTTAATAATTATTCTTTTAATGGTACACCGTAGTCTCCCCTTTTCATGTGTTTGTTTAACATTCATTCTTTTAGTTGGCTCATTGCATCCCATTTTTTTTTTGCACCCTCTGAACTAGGGGGCCTTAAATATATTATAAATCTTCATTTCTGGCTGTATCCTTCATCTCACCTGTCGTGGATTTTTTTGCACACTTGGAATAGATTCTCTAGGTGTTCAGCCCGAAGATGAAAATTAAGATAATCGAAAACTCTCTCAAGTTCCTCTGTCCATCATCCTCCCTCACTCCCCCCTGCCTTCCTTTCCTCTTTCCCTCCTTTTCCTCCTTCATCAAATCATTCTCATGGTCGCCTAGATTCATATCCTCTTGTGATTTAATTTTCTTCCACTCTCATGTACAGCCCTTACGTAAGCGCTCACATAAGCTCTTGCCTGTCACTCTGCGGCATTTTCTTATTCATCTTCTCTTCTCCTTTTCTACCTTCAAAAGCTTATTTGCTCCTTCCTGAATTCCCTTAGTTCCAGAGCAGCCTTCTTCTTAACTCTGTCCCACACATAGCTACGCAACTTATCTTTCTGGTTATGTTTTTAATCACAGTGAGCTGTTGTCTACAACATGCAGTCGCTCCCTTTGTCAGTATTGGGTTGAACCCCCAAGCCTGATGTTGGAGGCCCACCGGCAGCCGCCTCTCGCAGGAGGTGGTCGCCTTTTCCTCTCACCACTTTCCTTCTTCACCTGACCGCCCTGCACCGCCTGCTATAATCGGCTTCTTTTCCTGCACGTAGAACTTGCTGATTGCTCAGTGCTTCCTGCCTTGAACCCCCTCCTGCCTTCTCTCTACCACCTCATGTCTGTTGCCTTCTCCAGCAGCCCTCCTGTCGCTCTGAGCCAATCAAGGTAACACTTTCTTCTGCTTCCCTTTTACAGAGAGTTTACTTGCCTGTTTTGCCAGTAGACATTGTAATCATTTTGTGTTCTTTGTGTATGTATTGTCTTTCCAAGCAAGTGGTATACATTTTAGAGGATGCCCGTTGCCTCCCAGTGTCTTAGTCTCAGTCTTTAACCTGCGGTCCAGAGCTGGCACTGGGTTGACCCTTAGGGGTCTGGGCGGAGCTCACGTCTTCCCTCCCAGCACACTCGCCACCCAGGCCTCCATCTGTTAGTCACATGTGTTCGAGCAGCAGGACAAGTAGAACTTTAAAATAAGTAACTTCTGTCTAACATGGCATCCTTTCTCAGAAGAGCGTTTTTATCGGATGTCAACTGACGAAGTAGAAGCCTTAAATTTCAGATCTCGAGTAACTTATAGTTCAGTTGTAATTTGTGGACACGTATCCTTCAAATGGAAAATGTCATTTTTTTGTTGTTGTTGCTATTATTATAGCTCTTTTTCTTTAAAAATGTGGGCTGGAAACTTAACAGTCTTGTAAAAATTAAAACTTTCCTGTAACAAATGCACTGTCTTTCTGTCTGAAGATCTCAGTTCGAAGAAGCAGCAGCCCTGCAGAGTTGGATTTAAAAGATGATTTGCCGCAGACGCAAGGAAAATGTCGGGAAAGACAGAAGAGTAAGTGACAGGAAAGGCCGTCTGTGTTCCTCCGACTTCAGCGTTGATGTATTTTGTTTGCTTTTGAAGCAGAACTCGAATGGTATCTTGTTATCAGAACGCGTGATTGGGAAATGGGGTGTTTTTATTCCTGAGACCTCAGGATTGATGAGTAGTTAGTCCACACATGCAATAAAACGGTTCCAGTCCATTAGCTGTTCCTTAGAGGCCTGTCTTTCCAGCCCTGGGCCTCTCTCCAGGGAAGAAGCACAACCTAGGCTGACGGCTGGGCGAGCAGACAGACGCAGAAGGAAAAATGCTCTTCCCTAGGACGTTCCCGCAGGCTAGGAACAGAAAGCTGCAGAAGTGCCTTGACCGTCCCTGGTCAAGTATCTCAGAGACGTTTGATCGGGGTGCTGAGATGCACCATCATGTACTGTGAAATGCTTCCCTGGGGTCCCTGCCAGCCCCCTGGGTGGTTCTCAGTAGGGGACACAGAGCCCCTCCTAGGCTCCACCTCTGGAGTCCTGGGGCAGGCCAAGTTCGGAACCCAGCAGGTTGGTGACTGGGACAGCTGTCTATGTCTGCAAGGGATGAGAAGACAGGAGATGAGAAGTGCCAAGGCCAGGGGACCATCAGCAGCAGATGCAACACATAACTGGGGTACCTGTGGGAGGAAGCACCCGAGGCCCTTCCAGAGCAGACCAGAGACGCGGGGTGTGGGCCAGCTGGGGCTGTTTTGGGTCAGACTAAATAGCCCTAGAAGGCCTTTGAAAGCATCATTGTATCAGGACAAACAAACACTTTTTAGCATTTAAAGGGAGAATTTCTATTGGAGAAAATCTTTTGTGGGGGAGGCCTCGTCTCCCAGTGCTCCTGGCCGAATCACCCCAGCTGTGGGTCCAGATCTTGGGCTCGAGGTGTAGAGATTCCTCAGGCTCTTGCCGCTGGCAGAATAAACTGGCATTTGTGTTGGAATCAGTTTGTCTCGTGCTCTTCCACTCACATCTGTTTTGCAGTTGAATAAGTTGTGGTAGAAAACTTCAGGACTTGCAGTGTGATCATTTGCTTGTGTGGGAGAACTCACTTAAAGCCTCTTGAAAACTTAGTTAAAGCACCTTTAACACAGGTGAAGTTCCTTGGGTGAAAAGGAGCCCACAGTGATTGTTCATGCTCCACCCTTTTTTTTTTTTTTTTTCTTTTTTGGCCACTCTGTGGCATATGGAATCCCAGAGCCAGGGATCAGATCTGAGCCGCACTTGTGACCTATGCTACAGCTGCAGCAATGCTGACTCTTTAACCCCCTGTGGTGGGCCGAGGGTCGAACCTGCATCCCCTTGCTCCCAAGATGCTGCTGATCCTGTTGCATCACAGCAGGGATGCCCATGCTCCATCCTTGGAAGCTTTGTTTCATTGGCCAGGAGCCCCCACTAGCACCTTCTGAGCCCCCATCCCCTGAATGATTCCTGCGGGTCTCCACGTTTAGTTCTCTGTGTACCAGGGTGGTGAACGTTCCAATTCCCTGCTGGTTGTCATTTCAGACCGTGTCTCCCCTTGTGCCAGGTGACAGTGTTGGCAGTGACACAGGTCTGGGCTATGGCACTGACACAGAGCTGTCCTTAAGCCCGTGGCAGACCTACGAGGAAGACCCGGACCTGAACACTCCCACGGATGCTGTGACCGACTCTGACGCCCGCCACTGGCTACAGCTGAGTCCTACGGATGCTTCACACGTAACAGGTACCTGTGACTGTGAAAAGAGGTGCTGCTGTTCACGGTTGGGGTATCCCATGGTTTCCAAGAACTCTGGGGGTCTTTCAGCACAGTGATGCAGAGGGCTACCTCCACCCACATTAGGCTGCCAGTCCCAAGCCCTGTTCATAATCAGAGTCCTGTATGGAGAGGGTTCTAGAAACAGGGTCCAGAAAGGGAGGAGGTGTGCCAGTGGCCACTGTCCCGCACAGGAGGGAGTGACTGATACTCATGCCAAGCCTTGGACGTCCCTGACCAGATCTGCTTTACTCTGGAAACAGGCAAGTGTGATTCATCCAACCTACGTGTGTCATCAATCCAGAATCAAGTTAAAGGACTTGAAAAGCTTATCGATTACTGTTTTCTTTAATTTCACTATAAAATATTTGGTACGAGCCTGGTAAGTTGTGTGTGAGTTTGAGCCATAGTAGTAAAATGAACAGCAGTGAGCCTACTGGCCAGCGTAGAAAACAGAATAGCTGCCAAAACAATGAGGCTCCCAAGAGGCCCTTCTCCCCTCATCCTGTGACCCTGTCCCCAGTTTTTTTAAATAATCATTCCCTTAACTTCTTTATAGTTCTACCACATATATCTGTCTCCTCAAACAATATATCATTTAATTTTGGTTTTAAGCTTTTCAAAACCGTTGTCATGCTCTGTATTTTTTGCAGCTTTTTTCCCTAGAGTTTTTGTTGTATTTCTAAGATTCATGAATAGATTATAGAGCTGAACTTTCTGGGTCAGCATCCAGGCTCTGCCAAGGAATTGCTGGGTGGCCTTGGGCTGTTAATCTCTCTGTCCTTCAGTTCCTCTTTTGTAGAGTGAGGGTAGTAATAGTCCTTATTCTAGGGTAGCTGCAAGAATCTATGAGTGAATGTTGATACCGAGTGCACAGAGCAGTGTGTGTGCGGAAGCACTCTGCAGTTTTAGCTGTTCATGTGCGTGCATACACGCAGACACACATGCATTGTGTGACCCTGGAAAAGGGAACTTCTGCAGGCCCAGGTCCCTCGCTTGCGTGACAAGTGAGAATGGGGACACCAAGGAGGAGGTGTTTTTTTTTTTTTTTGGTCTTTTTTAGGGGCGCACCCATGGCATATGGAGGTTCCCAGGCTAGGGGTCTAATCGGAGCTATAGCCGCTGCCCTACACCACAGCCGCAGCAACACCAGATCTAAGTCACGTCTGCGACCTGCACTGCAGCTCATGGCAACACCAGAGCCTAACCCACTGAGCAAGGCCAGGGATCGAACCTGCATCAGCATAGATACTAGTCAAATTCGTTTCCTCTTAGCCATGTTGGGAACTCCTCTTTTTTTTTTTTTTTTTTTTGCTTTGTTTTGCTGAGTGTCAGGAGAGACTGCTGTTCTTAGGACCTCAGCGTGGGCAATGGAGACAGGCGTGTCCTCCTGGCCCAGTGTATTCACACATCCATGGACATCTTGTATCAGCTGTTGTGTAGCCAATCACAAAGCACGTGTTGTGTAAAAAGTGGTGTTAGAATGCCAAAGATCATTTTCAAGTTAGAAATAAAGGCTAAAGTTTTACCTTGGTTTTTTTTTAAACCAGGTGAACTGGTTTTCATTAATTATGTTATAAAATTTAACCAATCTCTGATGGTTTTTGGACGTTCCTGATGGAGTAACATTAAAACTTCATAACATTTAGGAGTTCCCTTATGGTGCAGTGATTAAGGATCTAGCATTGTCCCCACAGGAACTCCGGTTGCTGTTATGGCTTGGGTTCAATCCCTGGCCCAGGGATCTTCCATATGATGGGCATAGCCAGAAAAAAAAAAAAAAGAAGAAGAATAAAGAAAAAAATTTCATAAAATGTACATAGAGAAATGGTGTTGGATAAAGTCTTCTATAAGACCAAGAGGAATGATCTTAATGTGTATTTTAATTAAGACTAGAAAAAACTAACAAAGAGAAACAAACCCATTAGTTGTGACGAGTAACTCTGTGGTGCCCTAAGAGACAGTGGACATTTTTGGTCTAAGAACTCACATCTGCCAGTGGTGGAAGCCATACAGAGTCAATGAGAGAACCATTGGCAAAGTTCATGTGCTTCAATTTTATGGATTATTGGGTAGAATCTGCGCTTCTCAAATTTGGGGTTCTTTTAGAAAGGATTGAAAATTCTTTTTATATGTAATGCTACCTGGATATATATAATGCTTTTGATTTGGGATGATAACACTAGAAACTTACAGAGTTTAACAGTTTGCAAAGAACTCTGAGAAGTCCTCTTCGATTCTCGCGGTATGCAAAGCACGTCTTAGACATTCCGTGTCAGAGATGTAGAAGCTGAGACCCAGAGAAATCGTGCTGTCTCCCTAGAAAATAAGTGTCAGCGTTGCAGCCAGCTCCCAGAGCATTTTGATGCCAAGTCCAGAGCCGCGTCTCCTTTCTTTTACGCTGCTGTTAAAATTGCAACTGCAAACCCTTTAAACTATTTGGGAATGATTAATACGTTTATGGAATAGATGGCTTCTTTGGGTCTAGCGGATAGATCATCCAAGGGAAATTGTCGTCATGGTTTTATGGAAGGCAACAGTGAACCTTCCACAAGTTGAATTTACTTAAACAAGACTGGTTTTAATTACTTTTATTGAAATAAAGAAAATTGGGTGATTACATCTTTAGTCTGTCCTCTGGAAAGATTAGCTCTGATCCCACCTCAGATCATGCATGGGGCAGCTCAGTTTAATAAGCTTGGGCGAGGTAATTTTATATGATGCTCTCTATGTTGTGATTAACTCCTAAATACTTAGTTCTTCTTTGAAATCCTGAAAGAATCAGTACACTCAGTTCAATAGTTCACCTCGGCATCTGTGGAAAGGACAAACTGTAATATGATAAGGTCGAAGGATTATCACAGTTCTGAATTTAACTTTCTGTTCTCAGGAGGACAGTGTCTTCATAAATGGACAAAATAAAACTCATGTTAGCCTGATCTCTAGGACATGCAACAGGCGTGACCCAGCAATTGACGTGTATCTCTGTTTCTCGTTGAATAATCCTACCAGTTAGCAAATGCTCAGGGTAATAAACTGCGTCTAACATCTTAAATTCCTTTATCATTGGCAGACTAACAGGTTAGTCTTATATTTGCTTTCTTATTTAGCTGTTTTCGAAAAGTAACAGCTAAATTTATCGTGCATTGTTTCAAACTGTCTGGGATTTAAGGCAAGACAGGCAGACAGGGAGATGCTTGTCATGAAGGCGGAAGCGTAGAGAAATAGGGGCACGGCAGGCCATGCAGGGGGTGCCTGGAAGGGGCATGTGCCAGGGTTGGTGGGGAGGCAGGAAGAAAACATGGGCCACTGCCTGCAGTGTTGTTTCTACGGGGAAGGGAAGGCAAGTCAGGCTACGCAGACCTGGGGTGACCAGGTGGGTGCTCCTAGCGGACCCTGGAGCACAGACGCTGGCCTTGGTGGCCTGGCACCTGGCCCTGGGGTGGTGAGGGCACTGGGATGTCTGCTTGATGGAAAGAGCTGGACAGAGGAGGGAGTGGGGAGGCCTGGGTTTTGTATCCAGGGTTGTGCACATGAAAGGCACACTTCCTGGTGCCCTGTTTGCTGTCTCCAGGAATTAGCCCTGGGAGGAGCGGTCGCTGGTCAGAAAGACCCCCGAGGCCAGAGCATCGAAAACATCAAAAATAAGAAAACATCATTAACTCAGGGCTAAGTTTTGTTCTACCAAGCTGATGAGTTTCGAGGGGGCAGTAGTTATGACTCTAGAGCTAAGAATTAGTATCGCTGCTGGCCTCATCTCTTATTTAGCAAATAGCTTATCCTCTAGAAATGCTGATTTTGATGCTGTGAAAAATCAAAAGATGAGTGTTTCATAGCCATACCTGACTTGAGCTTATCCAGAGGACAGAGATAAGAGGTGTATTCTGGTGAGACCAGGTAATATGATGAGTGCTATGAGATTTCTTTAAAGGGTGTTTTAATCACAGGGATAGACAGCAGAGGATTGGTAGGCAGTATAAAACATATGCTGGATCCACACTGGCATGGACTGTGACATGTGACAGGGGGCAGTCCAGGTGTGATGGGAAGAACTGAGGCTCAACCAAGGCCTGCGGGTCAGTTTTAGCCACAGAGAAGAAAGTGGGGAATCCCTCACCTTGCCACAGCCAACTCTAGGTGGGTAAATACTTCAATATTAAAAAGGAAAAAATTTTAAACTTTTGGAAGAAAGTCTTCTAAAAATATATTTAAGACCTTGAGGTTGGGAAATTTTTCTTAAATGAGATGGAAAAAAAAAAAAACCACAAGAAAAGTGTCAATCATTAATTCAACTTCAGCATAAGTAAGACTTTCTTTTTGTTGTAGGAGAAACTTGAATTCTGGGCTAGCGAAAGGGTAAGGGCCAGCTTTGGTGCTCTTCCTTTCCAGGCCTCTGTCAGCTCAGTGATCCATTTGAAGATAAGTTCAGTAAGTGCCTCATCAGAAATGAATCTGACTAGTATCTGTGAGGACGCAGGTTTGATTCTGGCCTCACTCAGTGGGTTGAGGATCTGGCATTGCCATGAGCTGTGGTGTAGGTTGCAGATGTGGCTCGGCTCTGGCATTGTTGTGGTTGCGGTGTAGGCTGGTGGCTACACCTCCATGTGCTGCAGGTGAGGCCCTAAAAAGCAAAAAAAAAAAATGGTTTCCCACAATCAGCTTTAGTTGGGAGAGGATCAGTGGGATAACCCCCCCAGCCTCTTCTCCCCTCCCCCCCGACTGCAAGAAGCTTGAGGATGGGGATCGTCCTTGGTCATGTTCATGGGCTCCTAGAACAGTGACAGCAGGAGAGGAGAAAGTAAATACTTGAATCAATGAGTGAATGAGCCTCAACCTGCAGGCTGTTGTTTGATTTGGCTAAAGACAGCAATTAAATTTGAACCTTTTTTTGACAAAAAAATATGTGAGATTCACTTTCAGAATTTCTTTTATTTATTAGTACCTGTATTACAGTCCTCCTTCTAAATGTTGTAGGAATCCTTTTTCTGCTTCTGCTTTTAATTATAGCTTCTGCTTCTAATTATCGCTGTTACCTGCCACTAAAATATTTTTGTAAGAATGGGTTTGTCAGCATTCTCTTGCCATTGCACTTGATTTTGGCATTTTTACCATGCTTTGATCTGCTTTGAAGATGAAGTGTTCTAAGAAAAATAACTATGATAAGTACCATGGGATTGGTAGTTCACCTTTGAATTTTTTTTTTTTTTTTTTTTGGCTGCACCTGTGGCCTCTGGAAGTTCCCAGGCTAGGGATCAGACCAACACCACAGCAGTAACCCAAGCTGCTATAGAGGCAATGCCAGATCCTTAACCCACAGCACCAGAAGGGAACTCCTGAGGTCTTTAAAATGAATGCTGCGTGTCCCTGGAAAGCAGGTGAGGAAGGAGAGTCGAGTCAGGCCATAGTGATGGTCACAAAGCACCAACCCACTGCTTCTCCACTTTTTTTTCTTTTTAGGGCTATACCCACGGCGTATGGAAGTTCCCAGGCTAGGGGTTGAATCAGAGCTGCAGGCACCAGCCTACAACACAGCCACAGCAACACCAGATTCAAGCCACGTCTGCGACCTGCACCACAGCTCATGGCAGTGCCTGATCCTTAACTCACTGAGTGAGGCCAGGAATCGAACCTGTGTCCTCATGACTACTAGTCCAGTTTGTTACTGCTGAGCCACAGTGGGAACTCTTGCTTCTCCATTTTTAATCATCAAAGTCTAGGCCTGATTTTTCTGGTCCCAGAATTGAGGTGTTTCAATTGAGATTTATGCCTTTGGTATAATTTTCAAATCAAAAGGGAAAATCATTTCCAAAGTGCCGGCTACATTGCATCAGTACACCAGAAAATCTATGTAAAATTGCTGCCATGTGAAGTTGCCATTTGGCCATAAGGGCCTATTTTACTGGTTACCAAGACTTATTTCATGGCTAAAATCCTTTGCATATTTGCAAAGTTCCAAATTTTAGATTGCTCTATTAAAATTCCTATGTGTATTTGGAGAAAGAAGATAAAGTTTTATTTATTTGCAAGGCTTCTGACTTTAATAAAAAATTTTAATGTCTGTATAGCATTTAGTAATAATGAAACAGAAAGATACTAGGCTAGCATACTCACTTGCTCATGACAAAGAAAATAGACTGCTGTTTTTAAGGTGAATGTGAAATTTTCTGAAATCTCTCAAATCCCGATTTTTAATTAAATGCCGCTTCACTGAGGAACCATCTCCATGTAAAATGTCAGCAGCTGTTCTGTTACTTATGCCATGAGTGGAATAATTTCGGGCAAAACATTTCAACTCATTAAAACAATTTTCATAGTAATAATTGGATATGTAGTCACTTCAGATACCTGGGAAATTCTCCCTGTATTTTAATAATGTGATGGGGGATGTTGCCTAGAATTTTATCACTAAGGTATCTGTTTTCCTGAGAGCAAAACAGTCTTGAAACAGATTTTTTTTATGTGTGATCCTTCTGTAACTGAGGATGTTTTAGTTGGCAGGTGGCGGGGAGGTGCAGGTAATGAGGTGCCTGGCCTCTGTTTACTTGGAGCTGTCACTCAAGGAGGTCTCAGCATGCCCCAAAGGCTGCAGGCTAAGCTACATCTTCGATGGATGCTGCATTGAGGGGGTGAAGATTGGGGATGAAACAAAGCTCTCAATCATCTAATCCCCTTACTTTTTTTTTTTTTTTTTAACCCCTCAAGGGATTCAAGGAGCACCCATCATAGTTCAGTGAGTTAAGAACCTGACATAGTATTCGTGAGGATGTGGGTTTGATTCCCAGTCTCACTCAGTGGGTGAAGGATCCTGCGTTGCCTTGAGCGGTTGTGCAGGTCAAAGAGGCAGCTCAGATATGGCGTGGCCGTGGCTGTGGCGTAGACTGGCAGCTGCAGTTCCAATCTGACCCACAGCCCAGGAACTTCCATATGCTGCAGGTGCAGCCATAAAAAGAAAAAACAAGAGAAAACCACAGCAACAACAACAAAAAAATAAAGACACAATGGCATTTTTTCATGAGAAGAATGAACACTGATTATGCTGCTTGTTCACTGGGGGCCTAGGCTGATTTGTGAGGTTCACGAAGCTTCAGCACAGCTTCTCAGACTGACGGAGGCACCACACAGCACTCACTTTACAGATTCAGCATTAGAAGGACGAGACCCTCTTCAGAGATTTTTCTAAGTCAGAGAGCCCAGGAAGCCCACGATTAGGCTTTTACTCTTTGCACAGGCACCGTGTGTGTGGAGATCCAGCTGGGATTTTCTGTCTCCTCAGTTGGTTCTATGATACTGATGTGAGAAATACAGACGTGTTTGGCTCTAAGAAGGCATAGTGCTGCTGGGTTTGGGAAGGCCTTTCTGTGACACCGTGTGCCATCCTTTTAAAATCCTCTGTTTCAGTGTCTTGGGATCTTTCCATAACTAATATCATAAGCTGTTGGCAGCTGTCACGGGTGCAGTGCAGGAAGCATTCGCTGCCGTCCTTGGATCTGCCTGGTTCCTTGTCACAGTCACTCCTCCTGCTGTCACTGGCTGTTTCGTTCCTCGGCTTGAGTCCCTCTCTCCCATAGATCGTGCTTCCATCTCTCTGTTAGGAACACCAACACCGTATGCATCCAGGATGGCACAGGGTGGTTGATGATCACCTATGCATCGGCCCACGCATCAGCCCATCCTTGCTGGTGTGGGCTGAGGAGTTGAACTTTGATCAGGGTGATTATGTTTATAACACCCAAGGTAGACGAGGGTGGGTGGGGGGTGGTTAGAGGTGGGGGTGGGACACAACGCTTTAAACTCCCTCCAAAGATTCAAAAGAGAATCACAGCACACGTGACTTAAGCAGAAAGCCTCAAGTAAGATGCGACAGATAAAATCAAGTAAGTCAGCAACTACAATAGAAATAAACAATTCGGACTTAGAGTTCAATGCAGAAGCTCTTGGGTTAGTTGAAGAAATAAAATGCAGACGTATGATGTTTAGAGGAGGTGTCCTTCTTAGGTAATATCCAGGGAACCCTGAGTAAATAAGTGAACACATGGGTAGAGGGGAGGAGAGGCCAACGGCTGGTCCAGCTCCAGCGACGTCAGTCATTTATTAGTGACAGCAGTAATTCTGAGTCACATGAACTGCATAGCCTCCAGATGTATGAAGCCAAATTTGACAATATTACCAAGAACTATTGATAAATCCACGATCATAATAGGAAAGTTTAGCATCAGCTTTCATGAACTGATGAGTTCAGCAGAAAAAAAAAAAAAATCTTAGACTAGAGAAGACTTACACAGTACAGTTAATCTTGAGTATTATGGTGGAAAGGATCTCCTGGATCCCACAGTGGTGGAAACTAGGTAATTCCGGGGCACCTCAAGAGGTTTCTGAATACTAGGTGTCAATAGAGGATGCTCAAGTTGTCAGAGTTAATAAAGTTTCACCAAAAAAATGTTCAAGTATCAGAATGCAGTTGCCTTTAAAATTATGAAGAAAACTAGGTAAGTGGAGCAAAGTGTTTCCAGCACTGAATTCTGTACCCAGCCAAACTGGGCATTTACAAGGCAGGGAGCAAAGATGCTCAGATACGTGAAGACAGCGTGGTCCACTCAAAGGAAGGCATGAGCAGAGAAATAACCTGCGCCGTCCTGTGATTCTGGTCTTACCAAGGAGAAATGTGAGCACACGCTCATGTAGAAGCCTGTTGCACAGTTGCTTATGGCAGCTTTATTTATAGTCACCCAAATCAGGAAAGTCGCCAAGTGTCCTTTGTCAGATGGATGGGTCCACTGCGATGCCTGTGGTCACACAGTTTGAATCTCTCAAATGCATTATGCTGAGTTAGAGAAGCCAGACAGAAAGGCCGCTTACTCTAAGGGCTCCATTCATGTGACCTTCTGGAGAAGGCAGCACCGTAGGGACAGAGAATGGCAGTGGTTGTCTGGGACAGCGGTTAGCAGGAGGGGACTAGCTATAAAGGGGCACTTTTGGAGCAATGAGGCTGTTCCATGTCAATTATGGTGGCAGGTTATGGTGATAATTACATGACTGTATATATGCACTTTTTGACTTACATTTTTTATTACAAAGTATAGTTGATTTTACAGTGTTGTGCTGACTTCTTCAGTGCAGCGAAGTGGCCCAGTCACACACGTACATACATTCCCCTTGTCATATCGTCTTCCATCGTGGTCTGTCTCAGGAGCTTGGATGTCCTTCTCTGTGCTGTACAGTAGGACCTCATTGCTTATCCATTCTAAGTGTAACTGTATGCATTTAAAACTCCTTATCCAAGAAGGATAAAATTTGTTCTAATTAACAGTGATGACTGCCACAGATGTCCCTCCAGCCATGAGGCCTTCCTTCCCTGGACACCTTCTTTCTTGGCAGGTCCTCCTCCTCCGGCACTGCTTGCTTACACAGCCCTCTGCAGGGACTGCTTTGCCATCTCCAGGGAGGTGCCCTTTCAGTCGGAAGAATTGGAATCATCTGACCTTTCCTCATCCCTCCCACTCCTCTTCCAAGGTGTCAGCCATTTCACCCTTCATCTGAATACATACGTTTTCAGTACATACGTTTTCAAGCGTCAGTAATTTGCATTCAGGACAAAAGGCAGTAATGAGGAGATCAAACTTGTGTTTACAGGCTTAATGCATGTTTTTCTTTGCAGACAGCAGCGAGTGCCTCGCAGACGACTGCAGCATCATTGCTGGAGGGACCCTCACTGGGTGGCACCCAGACTCGGCCGCTGTGCTCTGGCGGAGGGTCTTGGGAATCCTTGGAGATGTGAATAATATCCAGTCACCCAAGATCCACGCCAGGGTTTTTGGCTATCTCTATGAACTCTGGTACAAACTAGCAAAGGTACGTCCTGCTGTTTTTATTCGAATATGGGAAACTTGATTTATCACTTAGTATAAAAACTGTTGCATGTAACTTCTGAACATATGCTGGAACAAAAGTTGAAGTGTTTAGACACGGTACGTTTGCCTGTCAAAGAATAAATAATGATATGTATAGTTTGGTCATTTTATAAATGCCTCGGAGTTATTTCATTTAATGCATTAAGTAGACTATTACTATAGGATATTAAAGAATGGGATATTATTCAGCAGTCTACTGTCTTTATAAAAGTGATGCCGGTTTTATACAAAATTTGAAGAATGTAGAAAAATGCTGAGAGGAAAATTGACCTCACTGTCCACAGAGAAAACCAGTAGTAAGATATAATCTTCAGAGTTCCCGTCGTGGCTCAGTGGTTAACGAATCCATTAACCACTAGGAACAATGAGGTTGCGGGTTTGATCCCTGGCATTGCTCAGTGGGTTAAGGATTCGGCATTGCCATGAGCTATGGGGTAGGTCGCAGACGCAGCTTGGATCCCGTGTTGCTGTGGCTGTGGTGTAGACAGGTGACTGCAGCTCTGATTGGACCCCTAGCCTGGGAACCTCCATATGCTGTGAGTGCAGCTTGTAGATAAACACATTTATACAAAAAGTAGAATCTTAGACTATATACAGTTTTCATTCTGGCTTATGTTTACAACCTTCATTTTCCCTGTGTTATTACATTTTTTTTTTCAAAAACATAATTCATGTTTATATAGTTCAATTTGTGAAACCATCCTTATCCCTGGAGTTCAAGACCGCCTCTCCAGGCATTAAGATTCAAGGAAAAACGATGCCCTAGTTTTGTATTAAATCTAAAACCACCACATAATTCAAAAGGGTGATAGGTCTCCTGATTAAAGAAAAACTTGTGAATACTTTAGCTTTCCACTCAACTTGCAGAAGTTTAATTGGAAGCCGCGCTT
The DNA here is from genome assembly GCF_016906955.1 of Phacochoerus africanus. Taxonomy (NCBI): domain Eukaryota; kingdom Metazoa; phylum Chordata; class Mammalia; order Artiodactyla; family Suidae; genus Phacochoerus; species Phacochoerus africanus. The sequence continues at coordinate 34,702,007 of NC_062546.1, forward strand.
TGACCACGGAGCATAGTATTAAAGTATCATTGGGATAAACTAAGTGTGTCGCATCCCCTAAAATTCTCCTCTTTGTGTTTAGATACGGGATAACCTAGCAATAAGCCTGGATAACCAGTCCTCCCCATCTCCTCCTGCCTTGATCCCACCACTCAGAATGTTTGCATCATGGCTATTTAAGGCAAGTGAATATGTGTTTATCTCTTTACTGTAATTTCCTCTTCCTTTCTGAAATTGAGTTTAAAAAATGTAATTGCCCCAGACTGCATGTTCTGAAGACAGGCTGGGTCTTGCTCAAGCCACTGCATCCCCTAAACCTCTCCATAAACAACTGATGGAAAACCGAGAAGTAAACGCATCTGCATCTGGAGTTGATTAAATCTCTAACCATCTCCTTGGCAGGCGACGACGTTGCCAAACGAGTATAAGGAAGGCAAACTCCAAGCCTACAAGCTGATCTGTGCCATGATGACCAGACGCCAGGACGTCCTGCCCAACTCGGACTTCCTGGTGCATTTTTACCTTGTCATGCACCTGGGGCTGACCAGCGAGGACCAGGTACCTCCTTGCGCGTGGTGGCCTTGTCGTGCATGCCACTCTTGGCAGGTTAAGTTGGGGCTTGTGAGAGCACCTCCGAAATGTGGGCATTCTCGGTGGCTGCAGCTCTCCTACGTACGGCAGGGCCGTGGTCTTCCCGAAAGCTCGCCCCAGCTGCTTCTCCCCCCTGACTCTGCCTTTCACCAGCTAAATCTGTTTCCCGCCATAGCCTGTCCAGTTCTGCCTGTGGTCAACCTCAAAAATACTTAACCTTAACCTCTTTTTTTGGGGGGGAGTCTACATTAGCTATTGTATGAAGAAAATGACTCATTCAAAAGCATTTGAAAACTGTTGTTTTTGGGGCTAGGATGTCTTTGTGAACAACCTCAGCCATCAGCTAGGGGTCCTGACATCTCTTTGTGTGGAGCTGATTTCTCTCAAAGGCGTGTGATCGGTGGTTCATTTGAAACAGAAGGACCGTGGAGTTCCCTGGTGGCACAGTGGGTTAAGGATCTGGCGTTGTCCCTGCTGTGGCTTGGATCACTGCTGTGGTACCATTTTGGTCCTTGGCCTGGGAACTTCCATGTGCGAGGGGTGCGGGCCAAAAAAAAGAAAGAAAGAAAGAAACAGAAGGGCCAGAAGAGCCCCTAGCAGCCAGCCTGTGACCTTGGCCTTCCTCCCTTTGCAAGTTCTTGCAGTAGGCAGAGGACAGAGAGGGGACAGGAACACTGACCCTTGGCTTGTTGCCTCTGAATATCAAGCAGGCAAGTGATGTGATTGGTTTGTGAAGCCCCCGAGATTATTCTGGATCCTATTTGGAGGATGGATTTGGAAATGTGACCGTGTAGGATAGAGGAGGTCGGCCTGGAGATGGATTAATTAGGAATTGATTAGAGGTTTTCTAAAATGGTGAGAGCTAAGTTGGTAGAATTGGAGATGGAAAGAAGAATAGGAAGGGTTCAAGAAATTTGAAGACATTTAATTTTAGCTCTAAGTCTTCTTGACCAGTTAGAGGTTTGGGGAGTGTTTCAGAATTTATCCTTTAAATTATAGACACTTGTCAGTGAACTTGAATCATTTTGTAAACTACCAAGAAGTCTTTAGTTTATTCTATGACTCGATGATGCAGACACACAGACCTCTTGATACATATAAGAAATCATTCTCCTGGTTTGCCGGTCCTCCCTTGGGCCCCCATTTAAACCTTGTAAAATATACCCGGATAAATACTCTGAGCTCTAATCACTGAGCTTTTTCTCTGAAGTAATAGCCGTTCTGTCCTACTGAGTTGTCTCGGTCATATTTGGTCCAGTGTCAGTGATGTGTAGTGGACGTCTACAGAGCAGGCTGGACTTAGACACACAGGCTCACTTTTTTCCTAAATAAATGTAGAAATGGGAAGTAGGCCTGCTCAGATATTTTGCAGCCATCATTGCAGATGGAAGCACCTTTACAGGATGATGCGTTGCAAGGCATGTGGATGATTAAAGGGTAAAACAGGGAAGAGCATGAACTCTCACAGGTAATAATGAGATCCCTCCATGACAGAAACAAGAGTGGAAGGTTTAATTAACAACGCTATACTTTATTTTATTTTTTTGGCCATACCTATGGCATATGGGAAGTTCCTGGGCCGGGGTTACACCCGAGCCAGAGCAGTGACCCAAGCTGCTGCCCCAAAAGTTGGAGTTCCCTTGTGGGCTGAGCGGTTTAAGGATCTGGCATTGTCACTGCAGCAGCTTGGGTCACAGTGTGGCACAGGTTCAGTCCTTGGCCTGGGGATTTCCACATGCTGCAGGCTCAGCCAAAGGAAAAAAAGCAGTATTTTGCTAAGATTTGCAGGAAAAATACTTACTTGGAAATAATAATCAACTGTAGAATTTTCTCATTTAATAAAAACAAATTTGAAGTCAGCTATAAACACAGTGTTTCTAGAATGAATTTTCTAGAAATTCACATCAATAGGTTCACGAGTTTAGAATCCTCTTCCTATTTTAAAGTATTTTGGAATGAAAATGAAACAATAAAATTAGATGAAATAGCTATAACATTTGAGAATCCAAAACATTACTTTTATTTTTTGTTTTTTGTTTATTTTTTAATTTTTTGTCTTTTTGCCTTTTCTAGGGCCGCTTCCCATAGCATATGGAGGTTCCCAGGCTAAGGGTTCAATCGGAGCTGTAGCCACCAGCTTACGCCAGAGCCACAGCAACGCAGGATCTGAGCTGCATCTGCAACCTACACCACAGCTCATGGCAACGCTGGATCCTTAACTCACTGAGCAAGGCCAGGGATCGAATTCGCAACCTCATGGTTCCTAGTCAGATTCGTTAACCAATGAGCCACAACGGGAACTCCCCCAAAACATTATTTTTAAAAGTAGGATTTTATAGTATAGAAAAAGGACTTTACAAATTTTATACTTAAAATAATTTTCACATTTTAATGTATGCCCTGTTTTTGGTTTTGTTTGATCTTTTGTAGTTCATTGCAAAATGCGTAAATCTTAAATGATGGCCCATTGCTAGCGGTGATCCCAAGGTCCAGACTTCTAAGACAAAACTAGGATACTATAAATCTCTACTTATAATCAGCCTATTGTTTTGACCGTTAGAAGCTTGAGTTTTTATGTGTTTAACAGAATTGACTATTTTGCTTTAACCTTAACAATTATTGGTATATGTTTTAGAAGCCCTGACTGTCTGCCAAACAGAATTACTCTAAGTAAACTTTATTCCTTTGCCAAAAGAAAATTACACAGAAAGCTTTCTAATGAAAAAAAAACTTTTCTCATTTAAGTAAGAAATGTCTCTGATAATTAGTTTAACCTCTGGTCCACATGTCTAAATAGATCATGGTGGTTGCTCCAGAACTTATATGTACGTCTGGAAACACATGTTATATTAATTATAACGAGGAAAGAAAACATTTACTGTAGAGAATGCAGTTAATTCAGTTCTTTAATTGACAAACTGTTTACCTGAGACAGGTACCATCTGAGTGAGGGCTGTTTCTATCCTGTGACAGTTTCTCAAGGAGTCACACTTTTATGTAGCCTGACACTAAAAGGCTAAATTCCTGCAGAGAGAGCTTTATAAAAATTTTCCTTTTTTTTTTTTAAAGTAAGATAAATGATAGGAAATCATTTTTTAAAAATTTTAGCAGTTATTAGTTTTGCCTTACAAGAGTTTTCTATAAAGTCGCATGAATAGGTGTGTATTTGAGTCCTTCTGTTTTAAAGTATTTTGGAATAAAAATGAAACAATAAAATGAGATGAAATAACCATAACATTTGAGAACCCAAAACATTTTTAAAAATAAGATTTTGTGGCGTTCCTGTTGTGGCTCAGTGGTTAACGAATCTGACTAGGAACCGTGAGGTTGCAGGTTCGATCCCTGGCCTTGCTCAGTGGGTTAAGGATCCAGCGTTGCCATGAGCTGTGGTGTAGATTGCAGACGCGGCTTGGATCCCGTGTTGCTGTGGCTCTGGCGTAGGCTGGTGGCTACAGCTCCGATTAGACCCCTAGCCTTGGAATCTCCATATGCTTAGGGAGTGGCCCTAGAAAAGGCAAAAAGACCAAAAACAAAAACAAAAACAAAAAACAGATTTTGCAGTATAGAAAAAGGACTTCAAATTGCCAAGCAAAATCCAAAGTGAATTTCCTCCTTTCGCCTCTGGGTGGCACACTTGTCTGCGTGACCCAGCTGTGTGGTTCTTGGGCCCCCGCTGAGCTTGACAGGGCCGAGAGCATGGTGCTGCAGCCTGGCGTTTTACAGGTGCTTTCCTAAATCTCAGAGTAGCAAAATCATCATAAAGTGTCGAATTTTAAATTAGATCTAAGGTGTTAACAAAAAAACTTTTCCAAAACATAAGGGTACTTAAGTAATTGAAATTTTGTTTAATTAAAAAAACTTGTTTGTAAAATAGATATCTCTCTGATTGTGTTCTGTGGTATGAACATGTAAAAGTGTTTCAGCTAATATAATAACAAATTAATTATATAAACAAATATAGTCACTTCTATGTTTTAAAATGTAATGATAATGCATATACCAAACAGCCAGAATTCAAAATTAACTCATTCCAAACCAACTGTTTTTAATATTTTTTCGGACCAGTTTTAGCTGTTCCAATAAGTGAATAATTTAATAGCTAAAGCAATGACTTTAACAAGTAGCATTTCCCGCAGAACATGTACAGTGGGAGTTTATGGTTTATCAGTATGATTGAGAAAATGATTTGAAATAGCTTTATTTTTCCTTGACTATGAATTTTTAAAAAATTGATTCTGTTACCAATTTAGAAAATAATTGGGATCATAAAGACTTTATGAGTAACTCTAAATTATGAAAAAGATTCCAGGTAATTTGTAAGATTGCACAGCCCACCTATGCAGGGGTCTCCTGGCTGGTTTCCCTCCACCTGCTGCTCTGTGTTTGGGGGGTGCTGGCAGGGCAGAGGGGCTCCATTTCCCCAGCACCGCAGTGCTGGGCTCTGTGCTGGGAGCTCGAGATGTTGTTCCATTGATTCTTCTCTGCAGTTTGGTTAGATAAATATCATGACCCGCTGTATAAATAGCTAGGGCTCAAAAGATATTGAGGACATTGGCCACACGTAGAACGGCTTTTGGAGTTCACAGGCAGGCATGGCTTATTCCACAGGGTACGTCTTTCCCATTGACTCAGCCTGACACATCGGGCAAACAAACAGGCCTTGGTCGTATTCCTGCTCTTGCCTTGGCTCACGTGGGCTTCGCCTTGGTCCTGCCCCCCGATCCCCCACAGCCTCTTTCCTGGGCTCCCTCCCACCCCCACCTGCAAATACCTGCCCGTTCAGTGGCCTTTCAGCTCCTCACCATCTTCAGCTTCTCTTCTGAAGCTGTTCCCAGCTCCACTTAGTTTGTCCTCATACTTAAGAGCTTTTTCACCTCAGTCTTCCTCAGAATATGTGGACATGAAAGGAGCTGTGATTTGGCTTTATTAAAAACAGTTCTTATTCATTTCATCATTATTTAAAACATATGGCAAGATCAATAAGTGTGAAATGGAAAAGGACAGTTGAGAAAAGGAATTTTATTTTTAGGTTTCTAAGAACGTATATCAAAGACTGGCAAGTTTTCTTTGCTTAAAATAAGTCAACTTTTTAAACAATAACTTACAGATTTAATGGTCTTAATGCAATTTGTTAAATACATCAAAGTGAAATTTCTCTTTTAAATGCACAGCTTACATTAGTGCAAAATTATTGTTGCAAATTTGCATATAGAAATTTGGGGAAGTGTGGGTCTATCATTTTCATCTATGATGCATTGTCCTCTTTTTTTTTTTCCCCCCCGACTTTTTAGGGCCATACCTGCAGCTTATAGAAGTTCCCAGGCTAGTGGTTGAATTGGAGCTGTAGCTGCCAGCCTACACCACAGCCGCAGCCACGCCAGATTTGAGCTGCATCTTTGACCTACACCACGGCTCACAGTGATGCTGGATCTTTAACCCACTGAGTCAGGCCAGGGATCATACCCGAATTCTCACAGTTCCTAGTGGGATTCTACGGCTGAGCCACAATGAGAGCTCCGTATTATCCTCTTTTATAACATCCCCAAAAGCACAAGGCCTCTCTCAGGTGGAGAAATATGCTGTTCTGCCCTGAGATAACCATCCAGCTGCAGGTTTGAACCCTCACAGTGTGAAGTCATGATACAGTGTGAAGTGGGGGGACATTAAGACCGTGAGCTTCAGGCCAGCCTGCCTGAGCTCCAGGCTTGGCTCTTCTCATCAGCCAAGTCACCCGGCCTGGCTGTGCCTTGGCACCCTTATCTGCAGAGGCAGGGGTCTCCCAGCCTCAGAGGGCTGCTGGGAACTCCTAATGCCTTGGATCCGGGGCCTAGACCCACAGCCCCAGGGGGCGTGAGCCCTGCAGTGACACTGAGGACGAGGAGGAGACAGCAGCCCCTCGACCCACTGAGCCGATTTTATTTCTCCAGTATCTTAGACTGTTGATTTTTTTTTCTTCCTCATATGTTTTCTTACTTTTTTTTTGTCTTTTTGTCTTTTTTGTTGTTGTTGTTGTTGTTATTGTTGCTATTTCTTGGGCCGCTCCCGCGGCATATGGAAGTTCCCAGGCTAGGGGTTGAATCGGAGCTGTAGCCCCCGGCCTACGCCAGAGCCATAGCAACGCGGGATCCGAGCCGCGTCTGCAACCTACACCACAGCTCACGGCAACGCCAGATCGTTAACCCACTGAGCAAGGGCAGGGACCGAACCCGCAACCTCATGGTTCCTAGTCGGATTCGTTAACCACTGCGCCATGACGGGAACTCCTGTTTTCTTACTTTTGAACATAATAATGTGATTCAAAAATGTAACCAAGCATTGTGGAATTTCAGGACATGGAGAGAAGTAACCGCCCTCTCCCGCAGTGGGTCAGGCACAAGCAGTGTTATGTCCCTTTACCCCTGTGTGACTCAAAGGATGCCCATCCCCACCCCCCCAGCCCCTGACAGAGCTGCCTGTGTGGTGGGCCCGGAAAGCTGGGCCCTTTCGGCTGAGTTGACACTGGCTGGTTCTGTCTCCGCAGAGGCACTCTGGAAGCAGTGGCGTAGGAAGGGGGGGCTCCTTCTGGGTCCCCCAACAATTCTGTCTCCCTCAATATCCTGATGGAAACCTCTCTCCTCTCCCTCTCAGCCAGTGAGACCTGTCATCCGCTGGTAAGAACCTGGCTTGACCATGGCCCATGGGCAAGGGGCTGTGCAAAGGCTTGGTGCCATGGGATCAACCATGCTTGGCAGTTCAGGCAGCAAAGGCACTTGCACCTCTTTTTCTCCCCCTTTAATTTGTTTCGTAGCCAAGAGTGTTTAACTTGTTTTCAGAACGTTTTGCTTTCGTTGAACCGTATGTTTTCATGAACCCCTGTCCCACCAACGTTAAAGAAAACATAGTTTTAAACAACACTTATAGAGAATAATTGTCTATATAGAAGTCCGACTAGTTCATGCTTTTCTTAACGGATGTTACAGCCTCCTCTCAGGAGGTATATGATGGAATAATATAATAATAAACAGTCATTTGTGAAAAGACCCCAAGGGGCCCCTCGGTGAGCGTGAGACTCAGCAGGGAGCCCTGAACCAAGGAGCAGGGGTGACACTTGTAAATTGGCCATACCTGCCTCTTTTAGTAACTCCAGACAGCCTGCATCATGCAGTGATATGTAATGATTGCATCACCTTTTCTCAGACAAAGAATTGTTCTTTGCAAAAAATTTAGACACAACGAGAACCATGTATGTTAGATGTACATAAATTTATGACTATGTTTAAGGCAGCATTCAATTTCAGAAAAGTGAAGAATTAACATGGCACATTTGAGACTCTATTTCTCTCCTATCAGGAAATAATTCTGATACATCTCTAAAGTACTTTTTCTATACAGCAAGTGATTTTTACCAAGGTTTGCATTCATGGGGTTTTAATTCACTGCTAGCAGGATAAAGTGCAGCTTTATACCTGTAAAGGTCCATCTGATATTTAGAGGATTAAATCATAACCTTGATGTGTATCCATCGAGGAACTTTAGAAGGTTAACTTAGAAGCTTCATTGAAAAACAGTTTAGAAACCCAGAGGCTTGCACAGTGAGTAGAAATACTAATTCAGGGCCTTGGTCCTAAGGTTTTTAAGAATGGGGAAATGCATATTCCAAAGCTTCGGGATGTAAGATGGCTTCAGAATATATTCAGCATTTGACTGTAGTGAATGAGACACCTCATGTTGGGAGCTCGACTCAGCTCTGTCACCCATTGGCTGTGGGGACCTCGCGTGAGCCCAGGTGCTCGAGTAAGTGAGTTGCACTGGGGGCCTCTGAGGCCGTCTCCGTTGGAGCTTTACTGGGTCCTCTGATGTTTTTTAGTCACTTTATTTTTAGGGTCACATCGTCCTTTCCTAAATATAGCGAAAGGTTGAGCTGTCTTCTCATGTTGACCATCATCCCCACCGCAGGAGAGGCGTCCTCGGGTTCTGAGGGCAGATCTGGTGGTTTGATGCCCACAATTAACGAGGGTCTGTAACATCCATCTGCCTGTGCTGAGTTCCAGACGGCTGACACCCACATTGCAGAGGTGGAGTTGCGACTCACGTCCTTCTGGCTCCAGTGCTTTGAAAGCAGCTCACCGAGGGGTGGGGTTTGAGCAGGACTTTCAGGGTGGTTAGCAGGACAAGAAGCAGGTCAGAGACACAGAGCTTCTCAGGCTGGGTTCAGGGAACAGTGACCAGAGTGATTTTTTTTTTTTTTTGGATGCCAGATACGTACCTGGAGGTAGCATGTGGACGTGGGTCTAGGCAGCACTATGGAAAGCCCTGGTCCAGGGCTGTGTTCCTCCCACGGCTGATGGGAGCACAGCCCTCAGCCTGGCCAGAGAGCGTGTTAAGGAGCTTAAAGCACGGTGGTTACCTGGGATGGATAGTAATCGGTAGAGACTGAGAGCAACGGGCCCAGCAAGGTCTGAGCCACAGACGGGGTTTGTATGTGTGTATGTGTCTGTGTTTATATGCTTATGTGCATACATGTTGTGTGCATGTCTGTGTGTGTTTATATGCGCGTGTGCGTATATGTTGTGTGTGCGCGTTCATATGCGTGTGTGCATGTATGTCTGTGTTTATATGTGTGTGTGTGTGTGCATATATTTGTGTGTGTGTGTTGTGTAATACCTTGGGCAGGTGGGGTGCAGTGCAGGGTGGTAAATAAGTGCCCTGAGGAGGCAGGCCTCCTGGCACCTTCTCATTGTCCCTCAAAGTGGACATTGATTCAGGCAGCAAGATGGTGAATTGAGGAAAGGCGGGGGCAGCACAGGACCCCCTCTGCACCAAGGGCATTGTGGCTCCAAGGCAGGCTAGGTAGGGTATTGGGGGATACCCAGGGGTGACCCCAAAGAGTCCTTGCCTGTTAGGAAGCAGAAAAGCACATTTTCACATTCACGTAAGAGAGCGTGTTTTCTAATCCCGTTGGGCTTCAGACCGGTGTTGTGCAAACTGTCCATTTATTTACAGTCATTAAAGGAACTTCCAGTGTCTTGGTTATTTTATGTTACGTTAGCCAGTTTTGTTATGGTTTAGTTTTGAAGGTAGTTAGACACTCAGAAACAAACTCTTTTATTTTTCTAAAAATATAGTTCTTATTACTTGGCATTCGGTCAAATTACATGGTATTTTATCAAAATAAGGGTTTACCATAGCAATAAACAAAACGTTCAAGTTTCCCTTCGGTTTGACGGGAGAATCATATCTACAGGGATAGGTGGTATGTGTCAGTCCTGTCCTGACCAGTGTCATTAAGTTGATAACATTCTCATTATGTGCTTGCTGTACGCATTCAGGTGATGGAATGTAGACGGTGTCGTGGCGCCAGTGTTCTGTCATCTGGGAACATCCCCTGGTTTCTGAGTGTTTCCCATAAGGGTTCCTGAGCGTGGACGAGCCATGGATTTGACAACTGAAGAAAATTTTATCATAATTTTGTTCAGCCCTCGCTAGCCATGGAGACTGCAGATAGGTGACTACACCCAATTAATAGACCGGAGGGCTTTCTCCTTTTCTTTGCAGCTGTAAAACTAGTAATTATTTTCATTAAGCTTTGGACCAAGCCCACTGACACCTAAATAAGGGAAGTAGAACTATGTGAGAGGGGACAGATGGCGGAGGGTTCGGTGACGAGGGGGACACGTGTGCAGCGAACTTACTCCACAGCTTTAAAGAGTGTAAGGTGATAGCTTGGGGGTGATCCCGAGCGGAAAGTGCCCACCTGAGAGGCCGAAACCGGCGTTTTGTTTGGCTGCCCTTTGTGGAGGTAAAGATGTCAAGATTCTCTGCGTCAATGCTGTCAGTGAAGGCTTTGAATCGCGTCTCATCAGCATATAGCGCATGAGACACAGTAAGCACAGATGCAGTGTAATAAGCCCAGGATATGTAGAAAATTAAAAACCGTGTTCCTACTAAGCGATTACCGTCTAGTACAAGCCGGTCTTCATTTTTCAGTACAGAGAATTACCATGTAGTGTAGGCCGGCCTGCATTTTTCAGTGGAGGGAAGCTTCTTTTGCCCTAAGGCCTCTTTCTGGAAGGAGACTGCTGTGGTCTCTCACTGCCAAGGTCATCAGAATCTTCCTTGGGAGACTCCCCGGCTCGCATCTGGGCTTTCCCACATTGACACCTGCTCCATCAGTGTGTCAATCGATGGATGTGGGAGGAGTAGCAGGCGAGGTCCTTGAAAGCCCCCGCATCCTGGGGGCAATGGGTGACCGTGGCAGCTGAGCTGGACCTTTTGGCTGCACTCGTTCAGAGCAAGCGTGGCCTTCTGCGGTGGGGAGCCCGCCTGTGGTCGCTGGAGAACAGCAATGCCTGAGACATGTGGGGGCTCCGGGGAAAGGGGCAATGTCTGGAGACATTTTGGTTGTTACCGTGGTGAGGGGGGGGCATGGCATCTAGCCGATGGCCAGGGATATCACATACTGACAGTGCCCAGGACCACAACAGAGACTTGACAGCCTTAAGTGTCAGCAGTGCTGAGGTTGGGAAGCCCTGTCCTAGAGGAGAAATTGTGCAAGTGACACCAGAGCTGGGGACGAGCCAGGCACCATCACTTAGCCTTCAGAGCTCAGCCGCAGAGGATGGAAGGCTGCTCTCGGTGTAACCGGGAAATGAAAGCTTATGAAGATTTAACCAGGGGACGGAAGCACAAGAGCAGATGTTTTGGGTTGAATGTATGGAAATTGCCAACATGGGGCTGTTTTTCAAAAAAGGAGAGGGTTGTTTCCTATGGTTCAGCTTGTAGAATTCCACATTAAAAAAAATTGTTTAAGTAAAACATGGAGTGATCTGATTAATTTAGAGTCAAGATGAGGACGTTCCCACTCTGGCTCAGCAGTAACGAGCCCAACTAGTGTCCACGAGGACGCCAGTTCGATCCCTGGCCTTGCTCCGCGGGTTAAGGCTTCCACGTTGCCATGAGCTGTGGTGTTAGGTTGCAGACGCAGCTCAGATCCTGTGTTGTTGTGGCTGTGGTGTAGGCTGGTGGCTGTAGCTCTGATTTGACTCCTAGCCTGGGAACTTCCATGTGCTGCAAGTGTGGCCCTAAAAAGCAAAAAAAAAAAAAAAAAAAGTCAAGATGAAAAATACCTGAGATATATTTTGTCCAGAGCCCAGTCTGAGTGAGTCGAGGGGCTTCAGTGCACAGCCCAGGCCTGGCAGGTGGGAGATTGGGGAGTGGGGGGACGGGAAGAAGAGTGGCCCTGCTCCCCCACACAGGTACCTGAGGAGCTGACAGGGAGGAGGTGTCCAAAGCACGGCCTGCGTGATGAAGAGGTGGCCCACGGGCACAGACCATGCTCACTCCACATGGCAAGAGATCAGGCCATCTCACTTGCAGGCTGGGTGTTCATGTGGACTCCGGCTCACCCGGAGGATTTTCAGACCCGGTGTCTTATTCACAGGCGGCAGGTGACCGATGGTGGGGTTTGCAAGACTCTCATGCACTGGGGTATCTGTCCAAGGCCACCTGGCCCTGGCTGCCACATGGGTGGCCTGACCAAGGGGATGTCCACTGTTGAACTTGAGCCCTGACCTCGCATGTAAATAACTGTTTCCTTCATTGGTGACCACATGGGTTTTCTGGCTTGAAGCTCTTGTCCTTGGAAGTGGGGTCCTGACAGCTCCTGGGGGCCTTGGAAGGGTGGGTAGATAGGCCGCCATGGCCCTGGGACAGCAGAAGGATAACCTGGTGTTGGAATATGGCTGTTGCCCTACAGGATCTTTTCCAATTCAGGATTCAGTGAGGACTTTCAGGAAAGGCCTATTTTTCTTTAGGCAGAGCATAAATGAGAGATGGAGAGAGAGCGATGGCTTCTAGCATTTCAGGTGCTAAATGGTTACTTGGGAAGCGGGTCCTTTTAACTCCCCTTTGGAAAGGAGTGATTTTAGAACATAACAGATTTTAAATCATGCCGGGGTTTTATGATCCATAACAGTTAGATTCAGAATCGAGGAGTTCCCGTTGTTGCGCAGTGGTCAACGAATCCAACTAGGAACCATGAGGTTGTGGGTTCGATCCCTTGCCTTGCTCAGTGGGTTAAGGATCCGGTGTTGCCATGAGATGTGGTGTAGGTTGTAGACGGGGCTCAGATCCTGTGTGGCTGTGGCTGTGGTGTAGGCCCTAAAAAGACAAAAGATTAAAAAAAAAAAAAAAGATTCGGAATTGAGGGCATCACATCAAAAAAAGCACTTTAAATGGCAAGTTTTGTTTCTGTGAGAAAGTGCTCTCCTTGTGGGGAATAATCTCTTTTTGTCTGTTGATTTCTTCTTAATGCTTAACAATAATAAGTGGTGGGGTGGGAATTGCAGATTGTTGAGCTATTAACGCTGTTTACTGGAACACATTTAGAGAGAACATTGTTTTCTAAAGAAATAATGCACAACAGTTTTCTTTTGTTCTTCTATGGAAAAATATCTTTTCGTAGGTATTTGTGGGCTACAGACATGTTAGCAAAAGAGAACCTTCTAGTAATAAGACATTAAAATAAAGTAACTACCCCTTTTTTTTCCCCCCTTACTTGAGTCTTGCATTGAATGAGTGCAGTGCGGTGCTTTTGTCAAGACCCAGTGCCCTGGTGTCACCTATTTCTTCTGGTCCCTGGGCCCCTTGGAGTGCTGGCTGTCCCCTGCCCCTGAGGAGGTCACTGCTGGGAGGCCGGGGTGATGCGTTATTCCCCCTCAGACCCCTCACCGTGGCTGCTGTGGTGCCTTCAAACCCAGTTAGTGCTTGATCAGTTAGCGCTTGACCAGTTTGTCAACTGACTGTTAGGTGGTATTGTGTAGAATCATCAGAACAGCTTGGCTTTCATTGCAGACTCTTTTTTAATGAGTAATTTAAAATCAGGTCCATTTTAAGTCTTAATTTTCAATTAATTCTTCACAAATTAATATTTTAATAAGATTATGATTTAAAATGCTTCTATAATTTAATAGCAGCAATGACGGATGAGGCTTAAGAATTTGCAGAGTGCTTTCCTGTCGGTCTCTGTCGCCCTTTGTCAGAGCACCGTTTGTTCCCCTTTTATGGACAGTGGAATTGCTTGCTCAGGAGACAGTTACCTGCTCAAGGTCAGACAGCACAGCAGCGCTTTTAGGAGTCTTATTTCCAAATCCTTCCTTTTCCTCCTTCCTCATTCCCTCCAACATCTACCTGAAGGCAACTTCATTTCAAGAAAAAAAGCATTTTTTTAAGGCCCTAAAATGAATTTCATCATTTGTAAATTAAAAATCAGAATGTTGGAGTTCCCGTCGTGGCTCAGTGGGTTAACGAATCCAACTAGGAACCATGAGGTTGTGGGTTTAATCCCTGGCCTTGCTCAGTGGGTTAAGGATCCGGCATTGCTGTGAGCTGTGGTGTAGGTTGCAGATGTGGTTCTGGTGTGGTGTTTCTATGGCTCTGGCATAAGCCGATGGCTACAGCTCCCGATTCGACCCCTAGCCTGGGAACCTCCATGTGCCGATTCGACCCCTAGCCTGGGAACCTCCATGTGCTGCTAATGCGGCCCTCGAAAAGTCAAAAAGACAAAAATAAAATGAAATAAAGTGAAAACCAGAATGTTAATCAGATATTCCTTGAATTTGAAGAGTTGGGTGTGGATTCTTGAGACGTCAATTAATTACCCTGGGTGGTCTGATCCCCCCACCTCCTTGGCCTCCTTCCTTCCTCCAGAGCGGGCTCCCCATCACAGGGTGGGTGGCAGGGCCAAGTCTCAGGGTTGTCAATCCCACTACTTTGTTGGTGGTTCTGGCCTGAGGTTTCTTCAGAATCAGGAGGTCAGAGCTGGCTCCTTTTCGGATGTTTCTCTCAATTTTCAGCTCTTCTTGGGAGCTCTTTGTCCAAACACAAATTAAATTACAAAAAAGGCGGCAGCTCCCTGGTGGCTCAGTAGGTTAAGGATCCAGCATTCTCTCTGCTGTGACTCAGGTTACTGCAGTGGCACGGGTTCGATCCCTGGCCCAGGAACTTAAGCATACCACGGACACGGCCAAAAGAAAGATTAAAAAAAGGGAAGAAGTAGTAGTTGTAATTCTGTTGTCTAAGCAGAAACTTAAAACAATGCTAATTTGGACTGCTCTTTGTCCTCTTTCCCACCTGGGTGGGATGGCCTGTAGGCCCCTGGAATTGAATGACCATCGGGATGCCCTCTTTTTTTTTTTTTTTTTTTTGACAGAACATAAAAATGCTAAAAGCTTCAGCTTTGCCCCTATGCGCAGGTGGAATAATTTTCCTTAAGGAAACAAAGGAGAGACCACAAATTTTGTGTTATCCTAGGATCTAAAGAATGAATAGTAATCATATTCCAAAGTTTGTTTTATTTTCTGGGGTGAACACACCAGGAGACACGGGAGGCTCCAGCAGAAATAGCTTTTCCTTTTAGCCCGTCCCTGGGTCCTGGCTAGGGGACAGCCAGCAGAACTCAGCAGCACCCTGCAGGCCTGAGGGCCGGGCGGCTGATCGCAGCAGGTGAAGAGGCAGGTCGTTGAGCACGCTGGACGCTGGTCTTTTACAGCGTCAGCAGCCCTAAGTCTTGTAAGCAAAGTGGAAGCCACAGGAAGATGAACACAGAAGCCGCACATGTCGTAGGCCCCCTAGAGTTCATTCTGAAGGAAAAATAGGAATCTTGATTTCTTATTGCCATCCTGGGGAGTCTCTTCATGTTTTTTTCCATAGACTATTTCCCACCACCACCTCTCCACACCCGCGCCTGCACGCACGCGCACACCGTTTGTTTTGAGCAGTTTCAATCCCTGGCCCAGGAACTTCATCACCACACCAGCACACTTCTTCGTACTTAGCGCAAATACGAAGAGGAGTACTTGTGGAGGCCTGTTCTTATTTTGAGGGTCTCACCTATGCCCTCCTGTGACTGCACTTCCCTGTGAGTCAGGGCTGTGTGGATTTGTACGTATTCCAGAAGCACATTTTTTTTTTTTTTTGTCTCTTTGCTATTTCTTTGGGCCACTCCTGTGGCATATGGACGTTCCCAGGCTAGGGGTCTAATCGGAGCTGTAGCCGCCAGCCTACACCAGAGCCACAGCAACGCGGGATCTGAGCCGCATCTGCAACCTACACCACAGCTCATGGCAACGCCGGATCGTTAACCCACTGAGCAAGGGCAGGGACCGAACTCGCAGCCTCATGGTTCCTAGTCGGATTCGTTAACCACTGCGCCACGACGGGAACTCCCAGAAGCACATTTTTAAGCCGCAACAGTTATTTGTTGATGTCATTTTGCTTTTTAAGGCTGCACCCATGGCATATGTAGGTTCCCAGGCTAGGGGTCAAATCAGAGCTACAGCTGCCGGCCTACACCACAGCTCACAGCAACACCAGATCCTTAACCCACTGAGCGAGGCCAGGGATCCAACCGGCAACCTCATGGTTCCTAGTCGGATTTGTTTCCGCTGCACCACCACAGGAACTGTCTATGTTTGCATTTTAAAATGATTATTAGGCAAGGTGCATGAGAGGAAAGAAAAATCAGTACTTGAGAGCAAAGAAATGTCCTCAAAATGGTGCTATGCTCTGTGCACAAGGCTCACTGCTCGTGGCTGTCCAGGGGTTCATCATTGACCCCGAGCTCACGTTTTCTCTTTTTATAAAGAGGAAGAGCATGCTTGGGTTTGTGTTCAAACCTTGGGTGCTTTCTGGCCTTGATTGACCTCCTGTTTCATGTCTGTAAAATGGGAAGATCAGGAATTCCCGACATGGCTCAGCAGTTAGCAATCCATGAGGACATAGGTTCACTCCTTGGCCTTGCTCAGTGGGTTAAGGATCCGGCTTTGCCGTGAGCTGTGGTGTAGGTTGCCTACGTGGCTCGGAGGCCACTTTGCTGTGGCTCTGGCGTAGGCCAGTGGCTTCAGCTCCCATTGGACCCCTAGCCTGGGAACCTCCATATGCCGCGAGTGCAGCCCTAAAAGAAAACAAAGAGTAACTTTTAAAAATAAAAAGTAAAATGAGAAGATTGAATGATGACCTCTTAGATTTTTCTTCTCTGAGTTTTTACAGTTGCAAAGGAACGAAGTAAATACCCTGCTGTGCAAATTGAGTAGAGATGTGTTTTCCCTCTTGAATTTCTGACTTTGTTCTATGGTAGCAGAGGTGGTTGTAGGACCCTAACCTGAATTCTAGCATGAGGGGCAGGTGACTGCTTTACTTGGCACCATGTGGGGGGTGTTGGTCGCACCTTCTTGCAGCCTCAAGGCAGCGCCTGGATGTGCTAATAAGCCTGTGGTTTCATGCAAGAATTTCCTTTTATTACCCTGAGAGGAATATAGCTCATCTAGCTGATGTGTTCCTGAGACAGGGTGAACAGTGAACCTGGGAACAGTATGGCCGCCCATGTCTTTGTACTGGTGTTAATGGTAACTGCATATTTCAGACTCTGGGCTAAGTCCCACCTCAATGATCCTGTGGGTACTTGCGGGATTATGCACCATACGTGCATTTCTAACCATCCTGTCCTTGGCAATGGCAGTGACTCCATGCTTTTGCTTCTGCTGCACAGCATTGTAAAAACTGTGGTGGAGAGTGGAGAGACCTGAGCCAGTTTGGCCTCTGAAATGGGCAGCTGGTTGCCTCAGAAAAGGCAGCTCTTTGTACCCTCCCACCCCAGCCCCCAGCCCCTGTAAACTCCCAAGGCGCACAGACCTGGCCCTCAGCTCTGGCCGCCAGGTGAGGTTGTGGCATCAGCACCCAGTGACCTGAGAGTGCCTTCTGCACGTGGGAGTCTGCGACTTCTGCGTCCCCAGCCGCTGCGCCCCAGCAGCATGCCCTTGAAGCCCTCGTCTGCTAACGTCTCATTGTGAGGGGCTAATCACCGCTCTGCGGCATCTGCATTGCCCTCATTAAGCAGCCTGTTGTGCAAGCTGTAATGTTGTGGATTTGAGGCTTATCAGGGTCACGACTAAAACAGTCATTACGCAGGCGGCCGAGGCATCTCAGGGCGTGATTGGTGCAGCTGGCAGGTCACTGCTGTCCACCACCCTCCAGCCACGTCCCTCAGCTTATGGATCATAAACATCGCAGAATTTCCTGGTGGGTCTGCCGCCTCCCTGTCCCCTCCCCCCAGGAGCTGTGAAAAGCTGTTATAGGGAGCACAACCTGAGCAGCCCTGTGGTCCATGTGCTGCAGGCAGGGGCTGTGCTGGTCAAGGCCAAGGGGGCTTTCCTGCCATTCCCATGGCTGACTCGGGGCTGAGGGCAAGATCCAGGGCCTTGTCAGAGCTGCTGACCTCTGAGTGCCCTGGGCATCCTTGCACCAGCTCACTTGCTGATCTCCAAAAAGATTTTGAGCAAAGGTTGCTCTGGGTTTGGGGGCCACAGGGGGGGGGCTCTGGCTTTCTTCCCACCGAAGAAGCAGTGAAGTTTTTTACTTGAAACTCCTACATTCTCCCTAAGATCAGGAGCAAACACAAGGATGTCTGTTCTTACCGCTTCTGTTAAACAGCGTACTGCAGTGCAGCCAAGTCAATTGGGTAAGAAAGCCGCACAAGTGACACCCAGACTAGAAAGAAAAAGGAAAGCCGTTTGTATTCACAGATGACATGATCTTGTGTATAGAAAACACACACACAAACCCCTATTAGAACGAATAAATGAATTCAGCAAAGGATATATACAAACCCCCAAACTATTTCTGTACATCAGAACAGACAATTTGAAGAAGAGATTAGGAAAATAACTTCCATTTATAGTAGCATCAAAAAGGAAAAAATGTTTAGGAATGAATTTAACCAAAGGAGTATGAGAAGTATACACTGAAAACTACAAAATGTTTCTGTAAGAAATTAGAGAAGACCTAGATGAATGGGAAAATATCCCACATTCCTGGGTTGGAATAAATATTGCTAAGATGGCACTAACTCCCTAAGTTGAGCTACAAATTTCAGCACAATACCTATCAAAATCCCAGGGGCCTTTTTTGCAAAAATGGAAATGCTTCTATTAAAATTCATATGCAATTGCAAGGGACCTTGAATAGCCAAAACAATCTTGAAAAGGAGGAACAAAATTAGAGAACTCACACATCCCTATTTCAAAACTTACTGCACGAGTACAGTAATCAAAACAATGTGGTGTTGGTAAAAGGTTAGACATATAGCTCAGTGGAATAGAATTGAGAAATAAACATATATCTGTGGTCAAATGATTTTTGATAGAAGTGCCAGGACATTTCACTGGGGGAAAAAGAGTCTCCTTAGCAAGTGGTGCTAGGACTGCTGGGTGTCTACATGCAGAAGAATGAGGGTGGATCCATCGTCATGCTGTGTATAAAAATTAACGCAAGGTGGATGGAAGAC
The DNA here is from genome assembly GCF_016906955.1 of Phacochoerus africanus. Classification (NCBI taxonomy): domain Eukaryota; kingdom Metazoa; phylum Chordata; class Mammalia; order Artiodactyla; family Suidae; genus Phacochoerus; species Phacochoerus africanus. Next base: position 34,720,917 of record NC_062546.1, read on the forward strand.
CCCAGTGTATAAGCAAAGAGTATAGAACTTACAGGAGAAAATTGTTGTGACCTTGGGTTTTGCAGGGGGGTTTGAAGGTCTGACACCAAAAGAAGAAGCAACCAAAGGAAAAGATGGGTCAAGTTTTACTTCATCAAAATCTTAAGTCTTTTGTGTATCAAAGGACACTATCAAGCAAGTGAAAAGACAACCCACAGAATGATAGGAAGTATTTGCAAATCATCTATCTGATAAGAACATATAAAGAGGTCTTAGAGCTCAACAACAAAATGACAGCCCAATTTAAAAATGGGTAAAGGACTTAAGCATTTCTCCAAAGAAGATATAATAACGGCCAAATAAGCACATGAAAAGTTTTCAACATCATTAGTTACCAGGGAAATGCCACAGCGAGATACCACTTCACACTAGGATGGCTGGAATAATAATGTTTAACAAAACAAACCATGGAAAGTAACACATGTTGAGGAGGCGGTGGAGAAATCGGAACCCTCCTATGTTACTATGAGAACATAAAGTGGGGAAACGGCTGTGGAAGACCGTTTGGCAGTTCCTTGGAAGTTCAGCATGAAATTATCGTGTGAACCAGCAATTCCACTCCTAGGTACATGCCCGAAAGAATTAAAAAGTATTCAAATGAAAACTTGTTCACAGCTTTTCATAGTAGGACTATTCACCATCAGCAAAAGGTGGAAACAACCCAGATGTCCATCAACTGAGGAAAAGATAAACCAAATGCGGCCTGTCGATACAATGAAAGATTATCTGGTTATTAAAAGGAAAAACGTATTGCTGCATGCTGCTGCATGGATGGCCCTTAAACACATGCTAAATGAAGGAAGCCAGAATAAAAAACACCACACCACACACATCTTGGGAGTTCCTGTTGTGGCACAGCGGAAATGACTCTGACTAGTATCTGTGAGGATGCCAGTTCCATCCCTGGCCTCGCTCAGTGGGTTAAGGATCTGGTGTTGCCGCGAACTATGGTGTAGGTCGCAGATGTAGCTCGGATCCTGCGTGGCTGTGAATGTGGTGTAGGCAGGCAGCTGTAGCTCTGATTGGACCCCTATCCTGGGAACCTCCATATGCTTCGGGTGCAGCCGTAAAAACACTGCATATTATATGATTCCGTGTTCTGAAATGTCCAGGACAGGTGTATCCATAGAGACAACAAGTCAGTAGTGGTTGCCTGGTAGGAGGGGGTCGGGGGAGGACTGCTGATGGAGGGAGGGTTTCATTTGGGGGTAATGAAAATGTTCTCAAATTAGATAGTGGTAACAGTGCACCGTTATATGAATATACTAAAAGCTACTGAGTTGTACACTTGAAAGCATGAATTTTATTATGCCTAAATATCTAAAGCCTTCTCAAACAACAAAAAAGAAAAAGAAGCAGTTAAGACAGCCTGGTGGCATATCAAATAAAATTCGTAGTGTTTCTTAAAATCTGTTAAGCAGTCAGCCTCCCCCTCCTCCTGACGTAGTCAGCTGGTTAAGTCGAGCAGAATTCTTCCTCAAAGATGAGGGATTAATGGTCAGACAATTATAAAAAATAATTTGAGGCTCTCCTTTAGGGCTGGAGAGTTACAGTGACTTTCTCTGCCATCTGCCTGCTTGTTCTTGGTCAGAACAGCTCCTGTAACTGGCACAAGTTTTTGTTTGTCACCCCTTCCTCTTTCCTCCCTACTGTCAGAGAAACCCCGTGTCTCCTTGGGAGCATTTTTCATGGTGAAACGTACAGGTGATTTTGTTTCTCCAGCTGCAGAACCCAATTACTCTGTCCTGTCATATTTCTCCTGGCCTTGGTAACGTAGTTACCCCCGGAGAAGTAACATTAGTCCAGCATTTCTAAAAATCTCTGCCTTTTCTGCAAACAGATTACACCGCACCTTGCACAGAGGCTGTATCACACATATTCCTTGGCCCAGATCTTGAAAGTCATTTTTAGCTTTGTCCTGCTCTGTTTTTATGTCCAGTGACTTTTCTGGAAATGCATTGCTTGTGATGTGACCTGTTATGCTTTTCTTAAAGGCCAGAATCGTAAATCCCTTCTTTTTGTCCACAAAAACTCCTTCTTGAACCAATGAAGAGCATGGAGAGGCCAGGTCACAGCTTGCTGTGGCCAGAGGAGGCCTGTGTGCAGAGCTGAAGGGGCAGCAACCTGCCAGCGGAAGGGAGAGTACCAGGCCTTGGACTTGGAGGGCTCTTCAGAGTTGTGTGTCTGGTAATGAAGACTTTTTTGTTGCTCAGCATTTCTGAGCCTGACCCATAAGGTGATAATTAATACTTACCAGTGTGTCCTCGAGGTACTGCAGGGTGGTGCCTGCCTGGTTAATTGTTAAAGCTTAAAGCATCGCCAGGTGCCGTGTTAAAAGCATCCCTCTGCAGTCATATCTTTTGATTGTTAGTAATGCTACTTGGGTGCGGGATGAACGGGATCTTTCTTTTCACCAGATTAACGGAATAACCAATTCCCAACATTCCCCATCTCACCAAACAAAAGAACCTCAGGGAGAATTTTCCAGATAAAAGATAGGTATCTTCTTTGAAAAAATAGCAGTGAAGTCATTCATGCTAGCATTTTCATTTTCTCAAAATGAACCATGAAAGGAGGAGCCCAGGGACTTTGCATACATGGGTTTTATTTCTGAGCAATTCCCTCTGGCCTCCTGGAGGGTCTGAGTGACTTTAGGTGGAATAACCGGATCTGTTTGCTCCGAGGAGCAGGCGTGAGTCTGCTATGGAAGCAGGAAGACAGATGGCTGGCTATTGTGTTACCTCCATCATCTGCTGGGCCCTGAGCAAATATTAAGTGAATAATATATATGTAATTGGTGTGAAAGTACAGTTGCAACATTTCTAATTCCGTTTGAAGGATGGCTACTTCTTGAACATTTGTATTCCATAGAATATTATATTGAAACATTTTTGTTTACAGGGTTAATCCATTTTAAACTGCGTTAAAGTGAACATGTTCCCCCATTTTTAACACCACTGTGCAATATTTTGAATCGAAATGGCCTGTAATGGCCCCTTTTTTTATTTTCCATAACAACATGAGCACTAAATTATAGCTGTGCAATTATGTAAACAATGGAAATGCTTCCAGAATGAATCCTTCCTTTTAAATTTTCATTTTGCGTAATTGTTGGAAGGTTTGGAGCCATAATAAACAAAATTATTTTACACATTTATCGTTCTAAAGGTCAATTAGAAGAGAACTAAAGAAACAACACTATGCAAAATGAATAAACCAATTCCTGTTGCCATCACCATATGTTTTTCTTATCACTTATGGTTTTTCCAGTTACTGTGTACATAGCATTCAATTAAAGCGATTCATTTACTAGGCTGAAAGCGGTTTGTGTTTATAGAACTGTGCTTTGGAGGAGAGGAAACAACCCGCCTCTATTTGAATTACCTGATTTTTTTGTAAGATCAGTGATAAGAGACAGATGTTCCCACCAGTTACTTTCTCATAAACCTGAATCTTTGGATAAGCTGCAAATTCACAATTATAGCATCTTACAAGCTAGTTTTCACACTCAGTGTGCAGCATGCATGTGGACTTTTAACCAAAAATGAGAGGGAAATACGAGTTTGGTGGTTCCCTGGATTACAGCATCTTGCAGATTGAATTTTATTTCCTTGGAATAAAAGCATGTAAAAGAGTTTCGTACTAGTCAGTTTTCAAGAATACAGTTAATTCCTATTTTTGAGTCCGTTTTTCATTGAGCTTATTGTTTGGCTTATTGTTTTCAGGCTGTTAGGATATGGAAAAAAAGCTAATTTTTGCTACCGGACTCACTTGATTGCGGTAAATACGAGAACTTCTTAGAAGAATGGACTCTGGAAAATCGAAAAAAGAGCATTTTCCTGTCTTTATTTTATTATTTGCCTTATAAGTGTATTCACTACAGCTCATTGCTGTATGCTTTGCCAAGGATGGTGAGAATGTTAATTTTTAGGTTTTTTTCACTTCTGGAATGATGTAATCTAAGAGGCTTTGGGACCACCTTTGAAATGTTTTAGAAAGTGCTTTCTGAGTCTCAGCAAAATAGTAGTGCACTGAATTCTATAAGTAAATTCTCGAAAGTAAAAATCCTTCCTAGTGCTTCCCTTTTGCTTTTTCTCTGTTTACCTCTGTGACCCTTTTCAGTTTACAAAGGTATTCACATCTCTCCCATTAGATGCACCCTTAGGGGGAATCAGCCCGTTTTATGGAAGAGAAACGTGAAGCTCGAAGCCTGACGTGCTCTGTCCACCGTCATGTACATGAGGCCTGGGGCTCCTTTATTTCGGCCAGAGTCTGACTTTAGGGAGGCACCTCCTGCCGTGGTCACAGCGAGGGAGCTCCGTATAGCATTGGATCGCACCCTGGGCACGGTGGCCAGTCCAGCTCTGCCAGCCCTGGGACTCAGGCAGGTGGCTGGAGCGGGCCCAGACCTTTCCCCACCCAGGATGCAGACCACTCTTTTATCATCCAGCTGTGATGTGCAGTAAAACTTTGGTGCTTTGTACCATGACTGTGCTGATAGAGGGGTTGTTTTCCATTTATGACACAGGATATGAGTTTTTCCAGAATACTCTCACTTACATGAAAAGAAGTTGAGTTACTTTGAAAGTCAGACAAATAATGTTCGCTTTGGACTGGAATGGGATAAAAAGCATGAGGGCGCCCGTGAACGATTGGTGTTTGGGAAGCACCATCCTGATCCGTCTCTATAAAGCCCTGGAGACTGCGGACAAAGTTTCAGTCTCACGATTTTCATTTTCCCGAAGATCCTGGTCATGCCGTGATCTCCGTGTGGAGGAAGGAGAAAGGATCCTTCCAGAAGTGCGAGGACACTTTGATGTCCCTCTGTTGGGAAGACACAGCTGCTTCCTTTCCAGGACCACCGTTATTCCTTATCTCAAAATGTTGTCCCAAAGCTGTCATCTTTGGGTGGTTCCATTCCAGTGTGGCTGAGCGAAATAAGCAAGCATATGGCTCTAACTTGGCTGACTGGCCGTACTTCTCCCCTTTAACCCCCGCGTTAACCCCGGCCCAGAGCTGCTTTAACTGGCGGCCGTTCGACCCGCTTCTCCGGGGGCCGCCTTCCGTGGGTGGTGGGGCAGGCCAGGCAAGCCATCTGTTATTTTGCCCTCTCTTTCCAATCTTCTCGCCCATAGAAACAGGTTCCGTTGAAGAGACTGGCCCAGGGCCAGGGGGTGGGGAGCCCTGTGACTTTATCTGGGCTGCATGCACTTCTGCTGTCTTCAGCATCAGTGGCAACTTAGTAATTTTTTTGAATGCCCCCTTTACAGCTCATTGCCTTGACACACATGAATCTTCTGAAGCAAAAATGGATTTTGTGTGTAAATTCTGGCTTTAGCTTGTTAAAGGATTTAGTTCATAATTCCCATAAACAGATCCCAGAAAACCCCTTAAAAAAAAAAACAAAAAACCATTAAAACTGAATTCCAGTGGTGAAAATATGCGATTGAACTGTGTGCTAAAGATTTAAAAAATCGACAGGGTTCAAGGCTGAGTTCCTCCTCCCAACAGATGGAATTAACACAAACAGCAGAGTTAGCATCATGGTGTCTGCACAATTAATCTTCAAACGCGTGGCGTGCTGCTACCTTGCGGGCCAGGTTTGCACGAATCCTTTCCTGGCAGCATATGTCAACAGAAGCGCGCTTCCATCTGCCGCCCCAGAGCTTGATGCCTGGTATTCCGAGATGGGGCCCTGCGCCCAGCGTACCTCTGTGAGTAATTACAGGTGTGCGGTGAGGAGCCCAGGGCATTAATCAGAGGTTTCATTATGAAAAAGGTAGATCTTTTGTCCCGCTCTTAGCGCGTGAGTTGACCACACACTTTCTAAACTGCCGCGTCCATCTGCTCAGCCCCCAGAATGTTTGCCTTGGCTGCTGTGGACGCGCAAGTGTACAAAGGACGTGATCACAGCAGGTTTAAACATTAACCCGGGTGAAGTGGGGTTCGGGCTTTGCTTTCCTTTCCTCCTTCCTTCCTCCCTTTTATCTGTCTATCTGTTTATCTCTTTCTATTTTTTGATAGAGGAAAGCTCTGCCGAAATGCTAAAACCTTAAATTAGTGCTGGCTAAGTAATTTACCGTACATGGTCTCTAATAGAGTAAGCCGTGTACTGTTATTTTAAGACCATAAACAGCAGGATTTGTAGAAACTAAATGAGTCTCCTCTGTAAGGAAGAAAATAAGTCTTAGGAAAAATGTTTTGTGACCACAGGAAAGATCTCTTAAGATTATAAGTTGTTAAGTGAGGTTATTTTTATTATAAAGGACTTAATGTGTTAGAAGTGACCACATTGCTACTTTTCTGCTCTCATTTAATCATATTAAATCAGGATTATTGTAAAGGATTTTTCAAATAGCCACACTGAAATTTGGGGGGGGGGGGAGCAAATTTGTTTTTTTTTTTTTTTTAATACTTTGCTCCTTATTTGTATTTTGAGACCAGCTATATAGGTTGTTTAAATACAGTCCCATAACCTTAGTACTTCAGTACATTTGGTTAATGTGCTTGGCCTAGAGCTGCAGAAAAGCAGTTTGTGGTTTTCTTCCTAATCCCCTTTGCACAGAAACACGGGCACAGATGGCTTCAGGGATGTGGCCTGGCCGTAGATGGCATGAACGCCGGCCAGGAGGGGAGCCTGGTCTGCTGCGGGCTGGAATGGGGCGGTGCCGTCAGAACAGAGCTGGTGGGTGGGGGCCCCTCCAGACCCAGGTAGGCTGGGCGTCCGGGGCGGGGATGGTCTACACGCTGCCCCTGTGCACAGGGTGACCTCTGCACCGGGCTTGTACCTCGAGACCCAGTCTATCCAGAACCCCACTGACCACCTGCCCTTGGAGTGTGACCTGTCACAGCGTGACCCGGTGCCTCACATGCCCTGTGGGTGAAAGTTGTCGTCTCTTTGTCTATTTTGCCATTTCTAATGTAACAGTGGGCTTCGATGTTTGAGAATTGAAGGGAAGTGATAGGTGTTTGAAGGTTTTATTCATCTCTGTCTCAGCACCCCATACCCTGTCCAGGGAGCACACCTGTGCAGGGAACACGGAAGAGCCATGTGGTCCCAGCGTCACGATGGAGATCTTGGACGAGTCGCCCCACAGTCTAGCGTCCCCATCCTCTTAGCTGTGAAATGAGCACGACAGCCCTGGGACTAACTCCTCTCCTGGTCCCCCTCTCCCTGGAAAACCTCCGTGCTATGTGCTTTCTTCACTGATCTCACACAGTCGCAGGGACGGATGGGCTGATGACTTTGGGACTTTGTTCTGGGAAGCTACAGTTGCGTTTTCTCCCCTCCCTTGCAGGACATCTTAAACACCATCGTAAGGCACTGTCCGCCCCGCTTCTTCTCCCTGGGTTTGCCCGGCTTCTCCATGCTGATGGGGGACTTCATCACGGCCGCCGCCAGGGTCCTCAGCGCAGACATGCTGGCGGTGAGTGTGGCGACGCTCGACACCCCGACTCCCGGGAGGCTTCGCAGGGCTGAGAGGTTCAGATTTCTCCACTCCTAACAGGTGTGGACTCATTAGTGCAACGTGAAACCGGGCTCTCGGGTAGAGGCCCCGGCAGCTGATGTGTGAGATTGTAGGCTGAGATGACACAGTGCTGGTGGGAAGGCGTTTCATCAAAAGGCCAGAGTGTGAGAAATCATATCCCCACGAAGACCTCAGCGCATTTACACGGTCAGAGCCAGGGCTGATCTGCTAGATTTTATTAGCATTTTCAGTCAGTGGAAGCACAGGCATAGATGTGGTGGAGAAGAGAGAATTTTACCTGTACATTGTCAGTAAGGTTTTTCTCTATTATTTAGTCTTAGTCATTATAAGTCCAATAGAAAATATTTTCTTAAAATATTAGAATGAAATTTTAACCAGAAAAATTAATATATATGTTCTTATTAATATGGCATAAAATTCTGGCAAAATTTCTGTACAAAAACATTAGAAGCCTGGAGTTCCCGTCATGGCTCAGCAGTTAACGAACCTGACTAGTATCCATGAGGACATAGGTTCAATCCCTGGCCTTGCTCAGTGGGTTAAGAATCTGGTGTTGCTGTGAGCTATGGGGGAGGTTGCAGATGCAGCTTGGATCTGGCGTTGCTGTGGCTGTGGTATAGCCTGGCAGCTACAGCTCCAGTTTGACCCCTAGCCTGGGAACCTCCTCCACATGTCACAGGTGCAGCCCTAAAAAGACCCCCCCCCCCCAAAAAAAATTAGAAGCCAGTGGACTACATGTGCATTCAGGGCTACTGAAAGAATTTATTTAAAATCTAACATATCATTATTAGGGCAAAGTATTAAGCCTTTTGAGAGAACTCCTACAGGTTTAAATTTAGAGGCCTCTTACAGTTGTGTTTTGTACAACCGTTACCTGTTCAGACCCATTTTTTCCATCTGCACATGCTGTAGATAGAATGAGCTTTACTGTGTGCCAAGGACTTATACTAAAACCCATGCGACTGTGTAGTTGCCTAAATGTTGCTTGACAGCGTTGTTACTTTTTCCTTCTACTTACTGCTTGCTTAGTGCAAGGTAAATTCAAACTTCAACCCTGGGTTTTAAATTAAATTCTTTTTTAATACTTTGTATAGCTGGTACTTCATGCTGGTTATTTTCAAGCACTCTTTGCTTCTTATAAGGATAAATTAAAAAGCAAAGGACAAGGACGAGAGACAGGAGCAAAAGGCAAGAATGAGTGAGGAAAAGGAAAGAAGAATGAAAATGTCGACTTGTTCAACTTCTTTTGTAAAGACTGACAGCTTTTCATACTTATTTCTGAAAAAGGTTTCTTGGTAGTCATTCTCAGAGAAACTTCATATTTTTAGCCATTCAAGTCAACATTGAAAAAACATTTGAAAAGTTGACAAACGTTGAAAAAAACATTTAAAAACAAGATGTAGGAAGGGAAATCATATTTTATTGAAAGTTTCCTTACTTGCCCTGAGAGTTGCCTGTAAAAATGCTGGAACCCTATTATGCATAGTGTTCATTCTCTGTGGACATTTATCTTTCAGTTAGATGAGCTTTAATTAAAGAACCCTTTTAAAACATATTTTAAAGGGGAGTTCCCATTGTGGCTCCGGGGTAACGAACCCGACTACTATTCATGATGATGCGGATTCCATCCCTGGCCTCGCTTAGGGGGTTAAGGATCCGGCATGGCCATGAGCTGTGGTGTAGGTTGCAGACGAGGTTGGGATCCTGCGTTGCTATGACTATGGTGTAGGCTGGCAGCTGAAGCTCTGATTAGACCCCTAGCCTGGGCACTTCCATATGCCGAGGGTGCCGCCCTAAAATTTAAAAAAAGACAGGAAAAAAAAAAAAAACCCTCAAAAACAACCCACAACAAACCATTTTTTAAAGAGAGGTCAGATAAATGAGAAGCTGTGGGCCTACCAGCCAACTTTGGCAGATTTGAACATTTTGCTGTAGTAGTTGCCAGTCTTTGTATTTAAAAAATGAAATATGGAGTTCGTGTCGTGGCACAGTGGAAATGAATCCAACTAGGAACCATGAGGTTGCGGGTTCGATCCGCAACTGCTCAGTGGGTTAAGGATCCAGCGTAGCTGTGAGCTGTGGTATAGGTTGCAGACTCGGCTCAGATCTGGCGTGGCTGTGGCTGTGGCCGGCAGCTATAGCTCCGATTAGACCCCTAGCCTGGGAACCTCCATATGCCGTGAGTGCGGCCCTGGAAAAGACAAAAGACCAAAAATAAAATAAAATAAATAAAAATAAATTTTAAAAAATGAAATAAAATAGTGAACATGCAATGACTCCCCCCTCCCCATGTGATTGCCCCATGTGATCCCCATGTGATCTTTATCTCAATGATAAAGAAGTAAAACATCTGATCCTTTTCTAATAAAAAGAAAAATGTGTATTGTACTTCCCCTCTTTGTGTATAGGCCCCTCGTTCGGAAGCCCTCACCATTCTGGGGTCTCTGGTCTGCTTTCCGAATACCTACCGCGAGGTCCCTCTGCTGCAGTCACTGCCGGATGTCACCGAAGTCGTCACAGGAACTGATGATGTCAAGGTACGTGACTCTTTGACCTGGTCCCAGAATTAGCATTTTATAATTCTAGCTCTGCGGGTCTTCCTTCCATCGCTGTGCTTCTTGTCCTGGAAGTTTTGCTCTGTCCCTTAAATGCATCAGCAGCAGTTGTGTTTTTAGAAGGCTGGTTTGGGGGATGAAATGAACTACGCTGAGAGCAGGTTGCGGTTACAACCAACTGTTAGGTTCCTCAGGTGTTTTTTATTAGATCTGTTTCTCCTGCTTGCGGATCATAATTATAATGAATCATTCTTTGTAGTAATTTTGTTAATTATACTGGATTAGTACATCAGATGAATTGGTAAGAAGTAATTGAAATAAGCAAAACCTTCAACCCCGTTGCTGGCCTGATTAAATGCTACTAATATCTGAAGTTCCAGATTACTCCTTGGAGAATAAAATTAAGCTTTCTCTCCTCTGCTGACTTTGGGGCAAACAAAAGTGTATTTCAGATCAATCAATTTATCTGTCTAGAGTACACAATTGCAGCGTGAAGTTCAGTGTACAATGTATAATCCAATTAACGAGGAAGAAAACCAATTTTCCTATCCAGAAGTCTCATTTGCTCTGTATATCTGGAAACGCACTTTTCCGGACTCAGTTACTCAGGGAGCCCCTGGCTGAGACCACCGTGCTGCTTCCCTGGCCTGTGTGTCCTTCCCCAGGCTGCCCCTGATGGGAGTCTCTCCATAGCCCCGCCCACTCCCCCCCACCCCCACCCTGTCCTCAGGGGCCCCTTGACTGCCTGGATCAGGGACAGAACATGTGGGAAACCAACTATTAAGCAGAGTTTTAATTTTACTTAATTTTTTGTTTTTAGCATTACCTCATAAGTATTTTACTGAAGAATGCCACCGAGGAGCCAAATGAGCATGCAAGGTAAATGTTGACTCAAGGTAAACTGTTTTAGATTTTGAAGATAGCACGTTTATGTGTGATCACTTAAAAAAAAAATCGTTCTTTCGCACTGCTTTTACACTAATATGGTAAGAATTGTCTGGGGAAAATGCTTTATTATTTTTTTTAAAGATGCCGTTATTAAGTGAAAAGAGTAAGATGCAGAAGATATGTCGTGTGCTACCTTTTGTGTAAGAAAAAGCAAGAGTATAAATACATGTGTATACTCCCTGCTACTTTTAATGAGGATGAAAATGGAAGAATAAACCACAGCTTATAAAAAGGATGTGTATATAGGCTAGTGGGTCTCAATGGGAAGTGATTTTGTACCCTAGAGACATTCAGCAATGTCTGGAAACATTTTGGTCACTTCTGCCAACATCGGAGGTTGCTGGCTGGCTGTGACCAAGAGAAGAGGTTTTCTGGGCCACCTCCATAGTGATGAGTCTCTGCTCTCCTCCCAAAGTGAAGCTCAGAAGTGGGATCACTGGGGAAGGGGATGCCAGTTTCTGGTCCCAGCCGCCATCCCTGTAAGGTCACCAGAAGCCCAGCTCCACCTCTTGCTCTTGACCTGCTCCCTCCAGACTGGTTCCAGGAGAGCAGCCATCACTCAGCATTGTCTTATTAGCTAGCTCTCTTTAGATGATCTGCAAAGTTTTTTTTCCTTTGGTATCTTCTCTAATTTCTTTACTTATCTTCAAGGGATGGTTTAGTCCAGATTTTTCAGTCTGCCATTACCAGAAGCTATAAATTCAGGATCAGGTTGCTGACATTAAAGTAACTTTACATTTTGAAATAAACCCAACTAGATTTATACAACACTGGATCTGATTTGACTAACATTTTGACCAGGAAAGTTGCATGTATATTCATGGCCTGTGATTTTCCTTTCCCATCCTGTTCTGCTCGGGCTTATTTACAAAGTTAGATCGTCTCACAAAACGAGCAAAGAATTGTTTCATTGTGTTTACTCAGCAAGAGTTTTTGTAAAATTGGAGTTAATATTCTTGTGGATTTAGTAGACCTTGATGGTAAAACTATCTAGGTCTGGTATTTTCTTTATGAGAAAGTTAACTACTGATTCATTTTCTTCAGTTATTTTAAGAATATTAAGGTTTTGTTTTTTTTTTTCTTTTTTGACAGCTTAGATAATCTAAACTTCTCTAGGACTTGTCCATCCCATCTAAGTTTTGAAATATTCTGATGCTCATGATGTCTCCATTAGCCTTTTGCTTCCTTTTACCTATTTGGCTTCCATAACTATAGGCATTTTTTTTTTTTTGGTCTTTTTAGGGCTGCACCCATGGCACATGGAGGTTACCAGGCAAGGGGTCGAACTGGAGCTGTAGCCACTGGCCTACACCACAGCCACAGCAATGCCAGATCTGAGCCATGTCTGTGACCTGCACCACAGCCCACTGCAATGCGGGATCCTTAACCCACTGAGCGAGGCCAGGGATTGAACCTGCATCCTCATGGATACTAGTCAGATTCGTTTCTGCTGAGCCATGATGGAAACTTTATAAACACTTTTTAATCTTTGAAACTTCTTATATATTTTCTGATTTTTCTCATGAGTCTTGTCAAGGATCTGTCAATCTTATTAGTCTTTTCAAAGAATAGAGTCTTGTTTTTGTTCAAATTCTCTGTTCTATATTTATTTTTTAATTTTCTACTTTATGCTCTTTTTCACGTTTATTCTTTTTTCTATAATTCTTTTTCTTTTATGTTGTATACTTAGTGTATTATTTCTCAGCCTTTCTTTTATACATATATAAACATCTAAGTCTATATATTTATTTTTTATTTTTTTATCTTTTTGCCATTTCTTGGGCCGCTCCTGCTGCATATGGAGGTTCCCAGGCTAGGGCTCGAATCAGAGCCATAGCCGCCAGCCTACGCCAGAGCCACAGCAATGCGGGATCCGAGCCGCGTCTGCAACCTACACCACAGCTCACGGCAATGCCGGGTCCTTAACCCACTGAGCAAGGCCAGGAATCGAACCCTCAGCCTCATGGTTCCTAGTCAGATTCATTAACCACCGAGCCACAACGGGAACTCCAGTCTACGTATTTATTTCTAGGTGCTAGTTTATCTGAGTTCCTGAGTTCTATAGGTTTTGTTTTGGGTTTTTTTGTTGCTGTTTTGTTTTTTTTTTTTTGGTCTTTTTACCTTTTCTAGGGTTGCTCCTGCGGCATGTGGAGGTTCCCAGGCTAGGGGTCGAATTGGAGCTATAGCCACCGGCCTACACCACAGCCACAGCAACACAGGATCCGAGCCGCATCTGCAACCTACACCATAGCTCACGGCAACACCGGGTCCTTAACCCACTGAGCAAGGCCAGGGATCGAACCCACAACCTCATGGTTCCTAGTCGGATTCGTTAACCACTGAGCCACGACAGGAACTCCAGTCTATATATTTATGTCTAGGTGCTAGTTTTTCTGAATTCCTGAGTTCTATAGGTTTTGTTTGTTTGTTTCTTTTTTAAGGGCGCGACCTGCGGCTTATAGAAGTACCTGGGCTAAAGGTCTAATCTGAGCTACAGCTGCCAGCCACTGCCACAGCCACAGCCACAGCAACATGGGATCCAAGCCACATCTATGGCTCATAGCAATGTCGGCTCCTTAACCCACTGAGGGAGGCTAGGGATCAAACCGCATCCTCATGGATAATAGGTTTATAACCCACTGAGCCACAATAGGCTACTCTGGGAACTCCAAAGTTCTATAAGTTTTGATATGTAATTATTTCTCCATTACAAATTTTTCTAGTTTCCATTATGATCATTGGGTCATGGTTTATTTAGAAATATGGTTATTTCTGTTTATCTTTTTGCTGCTGCTATTTTAGTTAATTGCATTGTGGATCAAAAATGTCTTTGAAATTGTTGAGATTTGCTTTATGGCCTAGTATGTAGTCTGTTTTTGCAAATGTCCCATATATGCTTGAAAGTAACGTATACGCTATTCTTCAATTTTTGGGTTTAGTGTTCTAGATGTGCCCATTAGATAAATTTTTTAAATCATATGCCTCAAATATTCCATATCCTTCCTAATTTTTTTCATCATCTTGATCATTTACTGAGAAAGATATGTTAAAATCTCCCACTATTTTGGTGCACTTTTCTATTTCTCCTTGCATTTCTGCGAATTTTTGTTTTATATATTTTAAAACTATGTTATTAGCTGCATGTAAGTGTTGAATTATCCTATCTCTATAGTGAATCAAATCTTTTATATTTATGTAATGACTCTCTTTATCTCCAAGGATGATTTAAGAAAAAAATTTTTTTAATTGTTGTTCCCCAATACAATTTTTTTTTCCTGTTATACAGGATGGTGAGCCAGTTATACATACATGTACACATTCTATTTTCTCACATTATCGTGCTCCCTCAGAAGTGACTAGACATCCCAGTGCTACACAGCAGGATCTCATTGCTAATCCATTTCAAAGGCAATAGGTTGCATCTATTAACCCCAAATTCCCAATCCACCCCCCTCCCTCCCCCTCCCCCTCCCCCTTGGCAACCACAGGTCTATTTTCCAAGACCATGATTTTCTTTTCTGTGGAAAGGTTCATTTGTGCCTCATATTAGATTCCAGTTATAAGTGATATCATATGGTATTTGTCTTTCTCCTTCTGAACTTACTTCACTCAGTTTGAGAGACTCTAGTTCCATCCATGTTGCTGCAAGTGGCATTATTTCGTTCTTTTTTATGGCTGAGTAGTATTCCATTGTGTATATATATCACATCGTCCTAATCCAATCATTTGTCGATGGACATTTAGGTTGTTTCCATGTCTTGGCTATTGTGAATAGTGCTGCAGTGAACATGCGGGTGCCTGTGTCATTTTTAAGGAAAGTTTTGTCTGGGTATATGCCCAAGAGTGGGATTGCTGGGTCGTATGGTAGTTCTATGTATAGCATTCTAAGGTACCCCATACTGTTCTCCATAGTGGTTGTACCAGCTTACATTCCCCCAACAGTGCAGGAGGGTTCCCTTTTCTCCACAACCCCTTCAGCATTAGTTATTTGTGGACTTAATGATGGCCATTCTGACTGGTGTGAGGTGGTTTCTCATGGTTGTTTTGATTTGCATTTCTCTAATAATCAGGGATGTTGAGCATTTTTTCATGTGCTTGTTGGCCATCTGTACATCTTCCTTGGAAAAATGTCTATTCAGGTCTTTTGCCCATTTTTCATTTGGGTTGTTGGCTTTTTGTGCTGTTGAGTTGTATAAGTTGCTTGTGTATTCTAGAGATTAAGCCCTTGTCACTTGCATCATTTGAAACTATTTTCTCCCATTCTGTAAGTTGTCTTTTTTTTTTTCCCTAAGGATGATTTTTTTATCTTAAAGACCACTTGTTTGATATTGATTCAGCTGTATTTTTAAATAATGTGTTCTCTCCTTTAAAATTTAATGTTTCTATATTTTTCTCTTTTAAATGTCTTCACAAAACTGTACATACTTGATTTTATGTGTTTATCCTGCCTGATCTTTGTCTTTTAACTGAAGCTTTAGTTCATTTACATTTATTGGTATATTTGGTATATTTGGATGTATTTATTTTAACATTTTATTTTTTTTTTTTGTCTTTTGTCTTTGTTGTTGTTGTTGTTGTTGTTGTTGTTGCTGCTATTTCTTGGGCCGCTCCCGCGGCATATGGAGGTTCCCAGGCTAGGGGTTGAATCGGAGCTGTAGCCCCCGGCCTACGCCAGAGCCATAGCAACGAGGGATCCGAGCCACGTCTGCAACCTACACCACAGCTCACGGCAACGCCGGATCGTTAACCCACTGAGCAAGGGCAGGGACCGAACCCGCAACCTCATGGTTCCTAGTCGGATTCGTTAACCACTGCGCCACGATGGGAACTCCTATTTTAACTTATTTTAAACTTTGTTATTTGTCTTTCTCAAAATTTCATTTTCTCCTGTTTCACACCTTCATTTTATACACTCTTCTTTCCTCTCTTTCTTCCTTTGGATTGTTTATTTCTATATTCCATTTATTACCTTTATTTTGTTTAGAAGTCATAGACTTTCTTTCAGTTCTTTTATTTTATTTTTTTCTTTTTTAGGGCTGCACCTGCAGCGTATGGAAGTTCCCCAGGCTAGGGGTCAAATTGGAGCTGTAGCTGCTAGTTTATGCCATAGCCACAGCAACACGGGATCCTCCATCTATGACCTATACCACAGCTCAGGGCAATACCAGATCCTTAAGCCACTGAGCAAGGCCAGGGATCAAATCCACAAATCGACATCCTCATGGATACTAGTAAGGATCATAACCCACTGAGCCACAATGGGAACTCCTTTTTCAGTTCTTTTAGAGGCTTAGGATTTTTAATACGCATTCTTACCTTACTAGTTCTACTGTTAGAGTTATCTTTACCCTCTTCCTGAACAATGCCAGTTCCTTAAACATGCTTTTTTTATTTTGCTCCTTTTTCACTGTAGCTCTTCCTTATCTGTCTCTTTTCTCTACCTGATTCTGGATGTTAGAGTGACTTGGGGTCTAGGGCTGGTTCTCTTCATTCTGCATGACTTTCCTAGATGCTCTTATTCATTTAATTAGACTTTAAATACCATCTGCTTGCTGACAATACTGAATTTATTGGCCCCTTCTGTTGTACCCCTTATTTATTCAGGCTTATATATATTAAACTGCCAACCTGATATCTCAACTTGGATGTCTTAAAACATCCAAACTTAACACAACCATAACTGAAGCCCTGAGTCTGCTGTCTGTCCCCAGTGCCTAACTGTCCTCAGGCTTCATGTCACCATCATCTGCCCAGATTTTCAATCCAGAAGCTTGGGGAAAAGCCTTGATTTCTCATTTAGTCATACCCGCTACATTTAAACCTTCAACAAGTCTTGGCATTACCTTTTCTCCCCTTTTTCCTTAGTGTAAAAAACCAAATTTCTGTGGAGTTAGAAATGGAATAGAAATGTGTATGATATGGTCAGTCTCTCTTAGTTGTGTATTAAAGGAGCCCAGCAATAAAATTAAGGTTGTATAAGTATAGATATGCAAGCAGACTGAAATATATGATCAAGATTTCAAATAAACAGAGAAATATTAAGAGAATATAGTTTAATCGTGAGTGATAATAATTTAGAAAAATTAAGAAAAAGTAAGTTTCTGTTGCATAAAATGGAGTGGTGTGAGCTGTCCTAGTAGCAAAGAGCATTCAGAGAGTGTACTAGGATACAGTTTGAGAGTAAAGTGGAATTGCCATTAGCTTTAAAAAAGAGTCTTGATAGATAAACCTCATTCACAGTCACAAAGGACATGCTGGGGATACAGAGAAACTTAACTGGCAGCAGGTCCTGGGCATGGGGAGTCACTGTGAGTGTTAGAATAGGAAGATGCTTGATGGGAATGTTAAATGATGAACTTCAAAGAGAGAAAACAGCACGGGAGACCTGTTACAAGCGAGTGTGGTTAAAGCTCAAGGCAGGTGAGTAGCTTAGGTTATAAAACCACTTAATGGGTAACAGTGTTCTCCATAGTGCATGGCTAATAGTTACCGAGAAATGCAGGTGTTCCTAGGAATGAGAGATCTTTTCATGGGTTGTATTAAAAAAAAAAAAAAAAGTGTAGAATACACACACACACACACACACACACACACACACACACACACACACACACACACACACACACACACACACACACAAAGGAAGAGCTCTTAAAATGGTAAAAATATGATTGGGGAGTTCCCATCGTGGCACAGCAGAAACGAATCCAACTAGTAACCATGAGGATGCGGGTTCAATCCTTGCTCAGCGGCTCGGGGATCTGGCATTGCATTGAACTGTGTGTGGTATAAGTAGAAGACACAGCTTAGAGCCCACTTTGCTGTGTGGCTGTGGTGTAGGCCGGCAGCTGTATCTCCGATTCAACCTCTAACTTGGGAACTTCCATATGCCGTGAATGCAGCCCTAAAAAGCAAAAAAAAAAAAAAAAAAGGCAAAAAAAGGCGGGGGGCATAATTCCAACTTCTGTAGATTTCAGTGGGTTGAACAGTCAGAGTCTGAGTTAAGCTGAGGGAAGAAAAGAGGCTTTGGGAACAAATACAGAATATGTGGGAATGACTGCAAACTAAGATACCAAGTGCAGTTTCTAGATTGAGGATAAGTGTAGAATAAGCTAGAGAGAGAGAGAGAGATGTAGACTGTGTGTATACTCAGGAAACTGGGGGGGCTCTTAAATAACCCTGGTGCCTGATAAACCGGAAAGACCCATGCACCTTGAAACCCAGTGGCATCACTTTTACCGAGTGAATTTTGGTAGAAGGTGATGCAGTTAACTGGTTCTGAAGCACTTAGTCCATTCTGATTTAAAGGGGTGAGAATCCAGTGAAATACAGTGGTTTGAAAACCTCGAAATAGATTGATTTTAGTTGCTGAATGTAGTATATTATAATATGCTGATTACAAAGGGACTTTGGGTGTGGAGAGCTGTGCTGTCTGTCCAGTTTCATTGGCATCAGGTGTGACCTCTTAACTACAAAGAACAGCGTGTACATATTACAACAGTTGTCTGGTTCCAAGTAGTGGATTGAAGGACGCTTTTGTGCTGAAAGTGAGCAGGTTTGGGAACAAGCATTTTAATGTTATATATGGGCATTCAGAAAAGAATTAAGAAGCATGTGATTTTTTATCATTGCAAAGATAATGGAGTATAAGTTCCAAAGAGAATTACCACTTAATATTATAATAGAGGAGTTCCCGTCGTGGCACAGTGGTTAACGAATCTGACTAGGAACCATGAGGTTGCAGGTTTGGTCCCTGGCCTTGCTCAGTAGGTTAAAGGATCTGGCGGTACCGTGAGCTGTGGTGTAGGTTGCAGACGTGGCTCCGACCTGGCGTCGCTGTGGCTCTGGTATAGGCCGGCAGCTGTAGCTCCGATTCGACCCCTAGCCTGGGAACCTCTGTATGCCGTGGGAGCGGCCCTAGAAAAAAAGGCAAAAAGACCAAAAAAAAATTATAATATAGACTTATGATAGAGAAAGGTTATTTTTAAAGAACTATTAAAGAATATTTTGTCTTAAGCACACTGCTTAAAAGAAATAACAGCAAAACTTATTTTGAACATTGTACACAGATAGTCTTTACAATGAAATACAGGATTTGTCTTCTGTTTGTGGTAGGTGGTATGTATTTTGCTGTAAGGAAAACAATTATAAACTCAATTTCCAACAATTTTCTAAGATTTATATTTTTGATTCTTCCTCAAAAATATCCTGAGGCAATAACACGTAATAAAAAATAGTTTCAGCAGAAATAAGTGATATAGGGAGTTCCCATCATGGCTCAGCAGTAACGAACTCAACTAGTATCCATGAGAATATGGGTTTGATCCCTGGCCTTGCTCAGTGGGTTAAGGACCTGGCATTGCCCTGAGCTGTGGTGTAGGTCACAGACGCAGCTTGGATCTGGCATGGCTGTGGCTGTGGTGTAGGCCAGTAGCTACAGCGCCAATTTGACCCTTAGCCTGGGATCTTCCATATGCAGCCCTAAAAAGACCCCGAAAAAGTGATATATGTGCTCTGACAATTATCAGAAAACATACTATTTATTTCACTAAATATTTAGTTACTAACCGTTATCAATCTGTCCTGAAAACTCGTCTATTGAGGGTACCTTATCTTTTTTCTCAAGAGGACATTTTTTGTTAATGTATCTATAACTTTTACTACTTTGTAAACAAAGTTTAAAATATTTTGTCATTTGAAAATACCAAGAAAATGCATTCAATTTCATGAGCGTTTTCCTTGTTTTTCGAAAGATGCATTGCCATTTGCTCCCTCGGGGTCTGGATATGTGAAGAGCTAGCACAGTGTATGAGCCATCCTCAGCTGAAAGAGGCCGTCAACGTGATAGGCGTCACTTTGAAGGTATGGTCACTTCGTCATGTGTATTTGACATTAAGCTGCATCGCAGGTATTCCACCCCTTTTCCTTTGCATTAGCCCCATCTCTGTTTTCCCCTCCTTACGCCACCCATATCCCAGTCAGGATCCTGAACAGCCCTCCCACTCCCACAGCCCTAGTCGGGACCCGCAGGCTGCCCTATTACTGCTGCCAGAGAGCTGCATCTGCACACAGGCCTGCCCTCGTGCACCACAGACTAGTGCGCCCAGCACGGCTTTAGGGATGGGCACATGTGCTCCACCAGGCTCTCGGCTTCTTCACAGCAGGGCCTGGATCACCCTGTACATCGCATCCTCTCTGCTTTTCATTCAGTGCCAGCATGTTGCCAGTTCTCCATGAGGATGTACTGGGTGAAAGAGGGGGGATTTATTTCACCCTGTGTTCCTGAGGCCCTCCGCAGTCAGTAATCCCTCCCCATCCGTAGTGCTCCGAGGCGGCTTTCCCTGCCTCAGTGCCTGTGTCTGGGCCGCCTGCCTGGAAGGAAGCTCCCCCACTACCCACGACGTTCTTCCAGGCCCAGCTTGGCCCTCCCCTCTGTCTGCGTCTGTCACACCTCATCCCTCTGCCTCCTCCTCTTGTTTTGTCTGCCGTATCCCTCGTCTCACTCCGTCACCTTGTCTGTCTCCAGCTGACTTGACCAGCCTGATGCAGCAGAAATGCACCTTGCCCACTCGCATTCTCCCCCCCCCCCGCCCCCACCAATGCTCCATTGTCCCCACAGACCCCCTCTGGGGCTGTGCTGGGCATTAGGAATAGGATGGTGAACATGGTGCAGGAAAATAAACACACAGAAGAACCAGCAGCTAAACCCAGCTGCTGCGATCTGCTGTGATGGCCCCTAATACTGTACAGAAACTCCCGCAGGTGACTAGGAGGGAACTGAAAACGATGCGCCCACGCCTCTGGACAGGCATGGTGGCCTCATGGGGGAGAAGACATCTAGTGGCATGATTAAAAGGTGTGGCGGCACCAGCCAGCGGGAGGGAATGAGTGTCCCAGGCAGAACCAGGAGTGGGTGCAAAGGCCCTCGGGCAGAAACAAGCCAGAGCGTTTGAGGAGTAGACAGAGGCCCATGAGGGCCAGATCACCAGATGTCTGGGTGGTTGGTGAGGCTGAGCAGAGTCCCCTGGTTTCCTTGTGCCCGTGGGGAGGGGCAGTCAGGAGCTATTTGTTCTGCAGAAGGAAAACTGATCACTACTCCTTTCTTTTCTCGTGGTTTCTTAACACAAGGGGTGCTAAATGCTGACTTTTCTGTGTTGTTTTCATGACACTCTGGTCCGTTGGCGTCAGCTTCATGCGACCTCGAGCTTCTGGAAGAAATCCAGAGGTCTCCCTAGACAGGGACACAGGGACACAGGATCAGACAAGGCTTTCCACCCTCCATCATGAGGCACAGGTTGTCCCTCACAGTGGTCCCCAAAGGGATGGATGGCCCTTTGCCAAGTCATCCCATGAGGAACGGAAGCATCCAGAGAACCCTGGACACAGGCCAGATACAGAAAACATGCTCAAAGTTGAATATCCCATCACTTTGAATTGTGTGCTCATGGTTCCACACTTTCCATCTTTCTTAGAATGTTATACGTGTGGGTTAAGTTTAATTCCATAGGATAGAAAGTCTTTTGATCAATCTTTGTTTCTCCATGTGTAAAATGAAGGTAACGTCCACCTCACAGAGCTGTTAGTGAAGAGCTAGCAGGGCGCAAATGAGTAAAATTCTTTTAAAAGGTTCAGCACACACGGGATACTCGATAATCTACTACCTTTTTTCATTTCCTCCAGTTGTCAAAACTATCATTTATGTGCTCTGAATAGGGCATTTGAAATCATGGCTGTGATTTCCAGGCGATGTCTCTATCGTGTTATGTGCTTTAGTACAGCTCGTCTAGACACAAGGCAGCTAAGAGTGGTGAGTGCGGGACCTGTCTGGTGATAGGATACGTTTTTCACATAGTTCATGCAAAACAAGGGCATGTATTCCTAAGTGGAGCTAGACAGAAACAGTACGCGGTAAGTGAGGTTACTGATTTGGGGGTGTTGTTTTGTCTCCCTGTACAGTTTCCCAACAAAGTCGTGGCCCAGGTGGCTTGCGATGTTCTTCAGTTGCTGGTTTCCTACTGGGAAAAGCTTCAGATATTCGAACCCTCTCTGCCTCGGAAAATTGCCGAAGTAAGTCTTTTTTCCCGTAAGGCCAAAACGTAAGCGTTTCCTTTGTATTAGATTTGATATTTAATTAATTAGAGATACTCAAATAATTGTCCGAGAAGCAACCATTAAATTGCCACGTGAGTCACCCATTTTCAGTTTAAATTCACTGGCTCTTCTCAGCTGTGATTTCAGGCACCACGTCAGAAGCCACCAGTGTTCCCGGGCAGCCTTACACCCAGGGAGTTTGAAAAGCAGACACGACCACAACAAAGAGGCCTTTTGTCAATGGGCCTGCATTCACCCAGAGTAATTTGGGTGGTGCCAGCGAGGAGCAGGCAGCTGGTTATGGTGCCCGGTGCATGGGGGCCAGGGGCTGGGGGGAGTTGTGTATAAGGAATCCCTCCCAGACAGAAGGCTGGACGCTGCTCTTGGCTGTGGCGGGATCGCCAGCTATAATCAGCTCAGGACCCTCCTCCTCTCTGAGGCGTAATGTGGGTGAGAGTGTCGTCAGCAACAGGGAGCAGCTTCTCAGCAACGGTGGCCAGAGGTCAGTGGCATCAGGGGGGCGTGGCTCAGATGGGGGCCTCTGCCCTTGCCTTGGAGGTGCCAGTGGTAAAGCTCCCCCCTCCCTGCCACGTTTTTTGTTTGTTTGTTTCATTTGGCTTATTTTAGGGCCACACTCAAGGCATGTGGAAGTTCCCAGGCTAGGGGTCCAATCGGAGCTGTAGCAGCCAGCTTATGGGATCACAGCCACATCAACCCAGGATCCGAGCCATGTCTTTGACCTACATCACAACTCACGGGCAAAGCGGAATCCTTAACCCACTGATTGAGGCCAGGGATCAAACCCACATCCTCACGAGCACTAGTTGGGTTCATTACTGCTGAGCACAATGGGGACTCCCCTGCCAGGTTTTGAGCTGCCCTTCCCTACCCATGCCCTACTCCGTACACATTAGCGGCAGCTCTGAGGAAATTTGCCTCCAGGTAGTATCTCGGAGGAGTGATGCTGATGTATTTTCTTTTGGCCCTAGACAGATTTCACCTCTGAGGTTGCTTTGTTCTCGCAGATATGTCAGAAATCACCAGTGAAGTTCGACCTTAAGGGACCTAGAGTGGAACAGAGCTTTGGATGATAGGGACATAAGATGTTGCAAAGTGTGACGTTGGGTTGTAGGTCCGCTGCGTGCTTCAGCATCTCATCTGGAAGACCTCTGGAAGGAAAGGGGCTGCAGGTGGGAGGCAGGCCTGGGATCATTTATAAGAACAGTACCCGGGAGCATTTGCATCATTACTTGGAAGTATTTTTTGCTTCCACTGTGGAAAGTGTGTAGACGTGATGGAAGTTGTGTGACTCCAGAGAGGAACCCTCCTTTCTTTGGGACCCCGGTTCCAGCGCCACCTGGGAGAGTGGAAACTGGCCTGGCCTGTCACCTTCTCCCAGTTGCCACGATCCCACCAATCTCTAAAATGACCCTTTGCTGTTGTCCCCTTCCCCTGGGGGTTGGCACCAGGCTGGGCTTATGGCAAGGCCATCCTGGGGTTCTTCATGTGGCTCCTAAACTGTTACTCTGATCTGTCTGATTGGGAATTTATCTTTTTGCAGATCCTCGTGGCCACAATTGCTTTTCTTTTACCGAGTGCAGAGTATTCCTCAGTGGAAACAGATAAGAAGGTAAGCAGCCCATCAGCTGAGTTTTCTGCAGGGGTGGTTTTTTGGGGTTGTTTTGTTTTTTGGTGTTTTTTTTTGTTTTTTTTTTTTTTTTTTTTGCTTTTGAGGGCTGCACCTGTGGCTTGTGGAAGTTCCCAGACTAGGGGTTGAATCATAGGTACAGCTGCCAGCCTATGCCACAGCCACAGCAACATGGGATCCAAGCTGCGTCTGCAACTGACACCACAGCTCTTATTAGTGCCAGATCCTTAACCCACTGAGCAAGGCCAGGGATGGAACCCACATCCTAATGGATACTAGTTGGATTTGTTTCCGCTGAGCCAGGACAGGAACTCCTAGGGGTGTTTTTTAAACATGTAGTACAGCTGCTAAGTACTGTCACATGTAGGAATATCCTCTGTGACACATTCTGTCAGGACAGGCCCTGTCTGTCTGTGAAAGCCTTATTCACCCATGTGTCCTGAACAATTATTGTGAGGCCAGGGCAGTTCTTCCGGTGGTGGTCACACACTTGTAAGGTGCTGGTGAAGAGGCTGCAGCGGGAGGTGCTGGGTGTGCTTCCTCTTCCAGCTCATCGTGTCCTTGCTGCTCTGCCTCCTGGACTGGTGCATGGCCCTGCCACTGAGCGCCCTTCTCCACCCCGTGGCTACGGCAGCCATGGAGGAGCAGGCCTCGTCCCGAGCGCCACTGCTGGATTACGTCTACAGGGTGAGTCTCCCTGGGCCATGGGCGCAGAGCGTGGACAGGAGCATCCGGGAATTCCCAGACCGTGTTTTGTGCATTTACTTAGGGATCTTTGCCCTTTTGACAAAGGGTTTATGGAGGTCAGACATTTTAAAAGAAGTGAATGACTTAAGGCATTAAAACAGAACAGTAACAATTTCAGAAAAGCAGCAATGACTCAGTGCAGGGTCCACGCATTTTACCTGACTGTCATCTCTAAACAACTGCAGCTTGCTCAGGGTCCCCCCATTTTCATGGAACATGGTCTATATCTGCTTCCTTTTGGAAAGAACTGTTTATATTTATAGGAATATCCACAGCCTTATTTTGACAGAATCTGTTTATCAAAGGAAGAAGTATAATGGTCCCAATAATAAAAAACTTTTGAAAAATATTTCTTGTATTTATGGCATTTGACCAATAGAAACTGATTTTCTTGATGACAAAGCACATATCTTATATTAATGAGAAAGCTCCCATTATTTTCCTACACTACTTTTTTGCTGGGCAGAGGGCACACTCAAGTGGCTGTCCCCTGCTGACTACAGGTCTCAGTCCTTTCCAGCTGTGTACAGAGGTCACATACCCCGCCTTCTCCTCCAGGAAGCCCCCAGCAGGCAGCACGGGTAGAAAGAACTGAATCTGTAGCTATTCAGCCTGACCTCAAGGCCTCCTGCCTGTGGGGCAAATCAGAGCTGGTCCTCTAAAAGCAACCTTGCCTTACTTATTAAAGCAGTACTTTCGTCTTCATAAAAACCACTTTTTTGAATTCATGAACTTGAAATTATGGTAGAAAAAGTAAACTTTGGTACAGTTACTAGCTCCCTTGTACACTTTGGTACACTTAAGATGGTCTGTGCTCGTGGCTCGTAGGGCTTCAGTCAATGGCAGTGTATAAATAAGCAGTGAGCTTTTGGGAACCCATCACATGAAAATAAGAATACTTTTATGATGTGTACTAAATTTCCTTCATTAATTATATTTTCAAAAAATGTATTAGCCCTTCCAAGTCACTGGGTTGTAAGTTAATGGATTCAAATCTGCAACCACTCGTGACAGTCTGCTAGTGGCTTCTATCTGCCTACCCCCGCGGGTGGCAGGTTGTCTGTGACTCAGTCTGGGCTCACCCCCAGGTCCTAATTAGGCCCCCTCCTCGTGCTGCCTCTGGGCTGGAGCAGGACCAGGCTGTGTGGCCACTCAGGATGGCCAAAGAGGCCCTTGTTGACTCTTGCTTTCCTTTTGCCTTGAGAATGTATTCACTGGCATTGATGTAAAAGGGGCAGGAAGGACGTGCTAATGGCAGGAAGATGTTCAGGAACGGGAAGGGGCAATGGTCTCAGGAATCACCCAGCAAGAGTCCTGCCCCCTAAGTGCCGCTGTCGTTTGACAGATCACCAGGGCGCGGGAGGTTGGTGGCATCCAGGGCACGCGCCCCCTTCTGTTTCCGCAGGTTCTGCACTGCTGTGTTTGTGGCTCGAGCACGTACACCCAACAGAGCCACTACACCCTGACCCTGGCTGACCTGTCGTCCACGGATTACGACCCCTTCCTGCCACTGGCAAACGTGAAGAGTTCTGAGCCGGCCCAGCATCATTCATCAGCAGAACTGGGCAACCTGCTTACTGTCGAAGAGGGTGAGAGTCTTCGGAATATCTATTCCCCTGGGCAGATGGTAGCCTCCTGTTCATCCTTGCTGTGTTCTTTTTTGAAAACCCAGGTGTTAAATCCAGGTTTCTAGAGCGCTCAGTGCAAGCACACTCTTCCTTCCTGGGTTCTTCTCTTTTTCTGTCTCCTCCCCTTTCTATTCCCATCTTGGATAAAATTGAGGACCTGTATGTGTTAGGCCCATGGGACCCACAGGACAGTTCGTTTTCTGCCCCCCAGGAGCTTTTCCTCTCATGGGAGAGGCGGGATTAGTGCAGAAGGACTGCGTTCCCACGGAGAACCTAAGCCAGACTTGGAAGGATGGGCTGATTTTGCAAGGAGCTGGGAGTGTCTGGCCCAGGAGGACATCAGGAGAAAGATGGTCTAAGGACCACTCTGCTCCCACGGAGGGCCCGTCGTAGAGTGTGGGTGTGGTCAGGACTCAGGGGCTGCTGTGTCCCCCCCAACCACCTTTCTCCTCAGAATGACAAGAGTCCATCTCTAGGCCTTGGACTATGCACCAAAATGTGGGTGTGTCATCCCTGTGTGATGAAATGCCTAGAATCACACACAACGCGCGCACACACACACACACACACACGAATGAATGCTTGTGAAACTAGTGAATGTTGAATACTGATGAATCAGTGATGGTTGGACCATAGCTATTCAAGAGTTTACCGGTCAGGTGAAGGCTGCTCCGGCTCTCTTGGTATTATTTCTTTTTCTTTCTTTCTTTCTTTTTTTTTTTTTTTTTTGATTTTTAGGGCTGCACCTGTGGCATCTGGAGGTTCCCAGGCCAGAGGTCTAATCGGAGCTGTAGCCACTAGCCTACACCACAGCCACAGCAATGCCAGATCCTTAACCCACTGAGTGAGGCCAGGGATCGGACCCACAACCTCACGGTTCCTAGTCGGATTCGTTTCTGCTGCGCCACAGCGGGAACTTCCTGGTATTATTTCTTACATGTGCATGTGAATTTCCAAATTAAAATATATATATATATGGAGTGTTAGATTGTCCATGAAAATTTTATGGACTTTGCAAATTAAAAACCTAGGCCTAAGAGTGGAATGAGGTTGCGGGGGGTGGTGCTTGTAAAAACATCCTTAAAGAAAAAGAAATAAGAGCATGTCACCAGGAAAGCCAAGTCAGGAAAGTGGACAAAGAACTGAGAAGAGTCATTTCTAGGAGGTCAAGGGAAGAAAGAAAGGAGCCCAGGAAGGTTGGTGGGGCCAGGTGCTCCGAAGCTCAGGGAGGGTGAGCCCAGAACAGGAGCTGTTTTCTTTCCCAGCTGAGTGTTTGGTGGTGGGTTTTGCCTGGTACTTAGGGCAGAGTGATTGTCTGTAGCCAGACAGCACCAGCCAGGGATCTGGAAGTGACTCTTGGGAAGGAACCTGAGACAGAGCCCTGTGGGGCCTCCGGTGGAGGGAGGACAGCAGGCAGCTCTTGCTAGTGAGGGTCTGGGGTCCAGGGCTGAGCTGGTGAGACCACAGAGTCCAGAGCGTGGCTCAGGCTGGAGAAAGGGGACAAGAGTGGGGTACCACCCAGGCGCATGGTCAGGCCTCATCTAAAATGATGAGCAGACTGAGGTGAAAAATTTCCCAAGTTAGAAGTAATGTCAATTAAGATTTAATGACTAGGAGTTCCCGTCGTGGCTCGGTGGTTAACAAATCCGACTAGGAACCACGAGGTTGCGTGTTCGATCCCTGGCCTTGTTCAGTGGGTTAAGGATCCGGCGTTGCTGTGAGCTGTGGCGTAGGCCGCAGACACAGCTCGGATCTGGTGTTGCTGTGGCTATGGTGTAGCCGGAGGCTGCAGCTCTGATTAGACCCCTAGCCTGGGAACCTCCATATGCCACAGGTGCAGACCTAGGAAAGATAAAAAAAAAAAAAAGATTTAATGACAGGTTCCTAAAGCATCAAGTTATTTGCTCTGAGGTGTTGCTGTGGAGGAGGCCGAGGGCCGTGTGGGGCTGTGGGGCTGGTGGGCTGCTCCGTCTTGTCCCATCGCCCACCCTCCGCTCGCTCAGCCTTTGCGTCTCTTCAACTGGAGTCCCTTGTTCTTTCAAACTGTTGTATCTTCTTGACTTTCTCCCTGCAGTTGTAAATTCAGAACTTTTTTTTGAAATGACCTTTGATCTATTTCTTTTTGTTGTTGCCTGCCTTGTAGTCCAGGTCATAAGAAAATTAACTTACATTTCCGCCAAAGTCATTAATTTACACTCATCCCACATGGCTGCTCCGAAAATGGGTTCACGCTTACTGGGACTCGTCACTAAAAATGGCAAAAGATGAATAGGTTAATGAAAAAGGATAAGCCTAAAAATGGCACATGTACTTTTTTGCGCCCCTTTTCTTTCAATGTATAGCAGTCTTTGACTCGAATAGTCATTCTTCAGAAAAGCTTAGGACTGTGCAAACTTGTCCTAACATAGTTGTGTGTTACCACAAATGACAGTTTAAGCTTCTGTGACAGAGGAGTTTTACATTTTTCTAACATGTTAAATGAAAAAGCAAAGAAGCTCAAAAACACACTGGCATGCACAGACTCTCTCGCTGGGTGAGGACAGCCTGTTAAGAAGGAAGAGGAATAGGGAGTTCCCGATGTGGTGCAGGAGAAACGAATCTGACTAGTATCCACAAGGATGTGGGTTCAATCCCTGGCCTTGCTTAGTAGGTTGGGGATCTGGTGTTGCTGTGATCTGTGGTGTAGGTCACAGATGCCACTCGGATCCGCGTTGCAGTGGCTGTGATGTAGGCCAGTAGCTGCAGCTCCACTTCAGTTCCTAGCCTGGGAACTTCCATAGGCTTCAGGTATGGCCCTAAAAAGCAAAAGAAAAAAAAAAATGAAGAAGAATAATAAAGATTAGTATTTTAGGGTAAATGGAAAGTGCTCATTTTTGACGGTTTTTTTATTCTGTGTCATTAGTTGATTATTTATAACCAGACGGTCTCTACTCTGATAAGCATCTACTCTGATAAGCAGTATTATATTTTTAGTATTTTCAAATGATTCTGTCATAGACCCTCGCCCATCTTTGATAACATTTACTACTTTGACACAAAGTTATGCACAAGAGACATGCACTCACCTTGAGTTGAGGTGGAGGCCAGCCCAGCTCATGGAAGCGCCATTGACTGGCCACAGGACACCTGCCCACGTTCCTCATCATTCATACCTAATTGCTTCGAAGGAAGGGACGGGAGGCGCTTTAGAAGATGACAGTGAAAGGACAACCTAAGACTGCCGCTCTTGTATTTCATCCGTAAATTTAGAAAGATAAATGCTGGACTGTATTTTTGCACAGTTTCTGGAAGTCACGAGCCTGTTTCTTCATTAATGGAGTCAAGATCTTCTCCTGATTTTCCAGGGCACCCCACCCCCTCCCCCAGCAGTCGGTTCAGCTGAAGTCCACCAGGGAAGAATAGTTCTTATTTCGTGAATGTTCCCTTTCCTTACTTTTCAGTACCAAAGATATTTTGTTGGGTGTGTCACAGCTTATGGCTTGGTTAATGTGACTCCAGGTTAATTGCTCACAATAGAATTCAAGCACATTCATTAAAATACAAATATGTATGTATCTCAGGTCGAAAGTACAGCCAGTGTAGGTAAAAGCAGAGCAGAGTTGCTTTTCCAGTTGTTTTCTGCTGTGGGCTTTATCCAGTCAGACCTTCCACCTTAGCTTCGCAGCCTGCGATGCTGTCTGTCTTCACCACGTAATTTCTTGCATTATGGATTCCTGAGCCCCTAGCCAGCTGCACCTTTGTTGCTCGGGCATTGAAACATTTCTGATGGAGCATGCGTTCGTATGGGATGATAAGCATGCATTAAAAGCATCTGTAACTTTTGAGAATGTTAATATGGACACAGATGCAGAGGCATTCATAACTGATTTCAGGGGAATTAGTTGAGGTGATTTAAATTTCTCAGCTATGTGGAAATTGTACACCCTTATAACAGGAAGAAGTGTTTAATTTCAGAGACAGAGGTGACCTCTTCTGCTTCTAAAATAACTAGGGTTGGGGTTTTTTTTGTTTTTGTCTTTTTATTTTTTCTAGGGCTGCACCTGTGGCACATGGAAGTTCCCAGGCTAGGGGTCCAATTGGAGCTGTAGCCTCCAGACTACACTAGAGCCACAGAAATGTGGGATCCGAGCCACGTCTGCAACATACACCAGAGCTCAGGGCAACGCCAGATCCTTAACCCACTGAGTGAGGCCAGGGATTGAACCTGCACCCTCATGGTTCCTAGTCGGATTGGTTAACCACTGAGCCACAATGGGAACTCCTAAAATACTAGGGTTTTAAATGAAATTTTATTTTGCATTATTGAATCCAGGTGATTTCTTGTTCCTCAAAAAGAAAAAAATTGAGAAGAAAATCCAAGAAAAGTCAGGACATCTTGTCCTCAGTCATGACACAGAATTTCTTAGATTCTAGTATTTGATTGTTTCTAGGATTTTTACATCATGAAATTGTTATTTTACAAATAAGTTGATTAAATTTCTAGTGTCAGAGAGGATGGTTTAGCATGAAAAGCATATTTATAGTTATTGATTAATATTTGATTTTTCATTTTGTGAACTCAAGAAACCAGTGTATCCTAAACCTTTAAGCCCAAATTAGAGATCCTAGTTTATTTAAATATCTGGTGAGTCTTTTTTAATTAAAAAATTTCATTTTGACTGGTTTTCAGGTGAATGCACACTTCTTTTGTAAATTTGGTACATGGTGATTTCCCTAACTGCTTTCAAGCTTAATTAGTCATTTCAGCCCATACTTGTGGATTAAGTCTGTTTCTCACTTTTACATGCTATTGTCAGTCTTTCTGTATATCTGAAGTCTTAAAATTTTTATCAGTTAGTTGCTTTTGGGCATTTAATCATCAACTACAAATTTGGTTAAAGCCTTCTTCATTCCATGAATTATTAATATGTCAGATTCTGTTAAATATTTAAAATGCCCTGACAGCAAAACATAGTCACCGTGCTCCTAAAGCAGATTGCCTCAAATGTATTTAAGGGGTCAGAGGCCTGATGCCTTCTCTTATCAGTGTCTCCCTGTACCCCTTCGGGGAGTGAGGCCCTCTTTCGGGCCCCTGGCCTCCGTTTCCAGCCCTCAGCTCTGCCACCCACTCCAACTGCAGGCTTCCTCCTCCCCAAACTCCTAGAACCGCCTGCTCTGTAAGGACCAGGACCTTTCTCTGGTTTATTGCTGGGTTAAACATCCCTTTCAGAACGAAGTCTTCACCTGGGTTGGTTCTTTTAGCCATCTGTTTAAATTGTGCTTTTAAATTCAAATAGAAAATTCATGTCAAAAAGAAAACAGGTGAAAAAAATCTCAGACTGAAAACATCCAACACACTAAGGATGGATTGAAATCTGGTGTTCCGTTTTCACCTTCCTTCTCCACTTTTTTTTTTTAATTTATTTATTTATTTTTTTTTTGCTATTTCTTTGGGCCGCTCCCGCGGCATATGGAGATTCCCAGGCTAGGGGTTTAATCGGAGCTGTAGCCGCCGGCCTACGCCAGAGCACAGCAACGCGGGATCCGAGCCGAGTCTGCAACCTACACCACAGCTCACGGCAACGCTGGATCGTTAACCCACTGAGCAAGGGCAGGGACCAAACCCGCAACCTCATGGTTCCTAGTCGGATTCGTTAACCACTGCACCACGACGGGAACTCCTTTTTTTTTTTTTTTTTAAACCGAAGCCAATCTCTTTTTGTTAAGAATCTTAGGAACCCTATCCTTATTTTCATTTTTATTTTATATTGGAGTACCGTCGATTTACAATGTTGTGATAGTTCCAGGTGTGCAGCACAGAGATTCAGTTATGTATATATACACACATCCTTTTTTTTTTTCCAGATTTATTTTTCCCACCTAGGTTATTGCAGCGTGTGGAGTGGGGTTCCCTTCTCAATACCGAAGGTCCTTGTTGATTATCTGTCTTCTGTATATACGTATAGTATATAGTCGCCTGTATCCGCTAACCCAGCCTCCTCCTCATCGGTGCGCTGACTCCCTCGGTCTCTGCCCTCTCCTGGCAGAGCGGAGGCGGCGGAGCCTGGAGCTGATCCCGCTGACGGCCCGCATGGTGATGGCGCATCTGGTCAACCACCTGGGCCACTTCCCGCTCTGCGGGGGCCCCGCCGCGCTGCACAGCCTGGTCAGCGAGAACCACGACAACGCGCACGCGGACGCCGCGGAGCTGTCCCCCGAGGTCTTCAGGAGCCCCAACCTGCAGCTGTTCGTGTTTAACGACAGCACCCTCATCTCCTGCCTTCAGACGCCGGCCCAGGAACCTGCAGACGGGTCTCCATCGGGCGCCCTCTCGGACGTGAGAGTGATCGTGAGGGACATCTCAGGGAAGTACTCGTGGGACGGGAAGGTGCTCTACGGGCCCCTGGCCGGCTGCCCAGCCCCCCAGGGCAGATGTCCCTCTTCTCTAGTTTCGGGCTGGCCCCGCCCACCGTCTGGACCTCAGAAGGACCTTTCCCAGACGGACGAGGGAGAGGACGTCCTGGACAAGTTACTTGAAAACATCGGCCACACAAGCCCAGAATGCCTTTTGCCATCACAGCTGAACCTCAATGAGCCTTCCCCACCCCCGTGTGGAATGAACCGCGACCAGGAGAAGGAAATCATCCAGGCCATCCTGCGGCAGAGCGCCCAGGAGGACGCCTATGTCCAGAGGTGCCACTCAGACCCGGCCCTGAGGGTTGCCAGCCAGGAGCAGCCGTTCCCTGTGGAGCCCCGGGGAGCCTTCTACTTCTGCAGGTTGTTGCTGGACGACTTGGGGATGAATTCCTGGGACAGGAGGTACGAATCCACTCTTGACCTTCAGTCGTCCGACCATTACTTTAACGTGATTGTTCTTTCTCTCTGTTTGGGGAAGCAGAGAGTGGAAGTGGAGATTCTTCTCTGTTTCAGCATTCATAGCTTATTTTCTGCTGCTAAAATAATGCAGGAAATGAGACTAATTGTGCTATACTGTTGCACAGATTGAATCCCAGACATCTGTTGTATATTCTCAAAGTTACCAAGTATTTACTCTGTGTGTGTGTGTGTGTGTGTGTGTGTATGTGGTTTTGTTTTTTTGTTTTTTCGTTTTTTTGTTTTTTTGCTTTTTGCCCTTTAGGGCTGCACTTGCAGCATAAAGAAGTTCCCAGGCTAGGGGTCTAATCAGAGCTACAGCTGCCGGCCTATGCCACAGCCACAGGAATGCTGGATCCTTAACCCACTGAGCGAGGCCAGGGATTGAACCTGCAACCTTGTGGTTCCTAGTCAGATTCGTTTCCACTGCACCATGACGGGAACCCCCCATGTGTGTGTCTTAATTACTGCTCTGTCCATGGCTGTGCAGCCTTCATGAATGATGCCAGTGGACTTAGAAAGATGAATAAACCACCATTTCTCCTTAGCTCTGGTGAGGGAGGCCGACTCAATACAACTCTGATGAAAGACAGTGACTCAGGAGTTCCAGAGGGGCAGCCAATCCATTGGAAAGTGTGGGGCAGTGGAGAGACTGAAGGGGTGGCCTTGAGCTGCAGAGGTGGGGAAGGGGTCTCACAGCAGAGCTGACAGCGGAAACGGACACAGGCACCACCCCAGCCACACACTCAGTGACCACAGCCACCCAGCGTCCCTGGACAGTAACGGGATGAGGTGGAATCATGATGCCTTCGAGTCTTAAGGATGAAGTTCAGTCTGTAGAGCTCAGCCACAAATCTTTTATGAATGAGGTGGTTGTGGATGGACGGACAGCCAGGTGACTAGATGGATAGGGAGGTTTGAGGTCTGCTTGTAGCCTCATTGGAAAGGGTACAATTGATCTGTGATTACATGACTTTTCTTCCATCTCTCTTTCTTTATAGGAAGAATTTCCATCTGCTGAAGAAAAATTCAAAATTATTGAGAGAGCTAAAACACCTGGACTCCCGACAGTGGTATGTGATAGTGTATCAAACCACTTTATTCCTGTCTATCTCTGTGTGTGTTGGGGCCAGGGACAGAGCTGGCTGCAGGAGCGAATGCACCGGCTGAGACCTTGGAGCAGGTGGCGTTTGCACAGGCGGTACGTTTGGTAGTTTGATCCTGAGGAGAAAACTCACATGCTTACCACACAAAGAAGAAGTCACTGCTCCCCCTCGTCCTCTCTGCCTTTGACCGAGGACCTTGTCTCAAGGGGGGCAGCCAGCAGACAGTGGTTCTCTCTTAATCTCCACAGCCTCCTCTTCCTCTGCCGAGGAGCAGAGGCCTGCCCAGGCTACACAGCCCATGCACGCACACCGTGTGGTTTGCATCCAGTGAGTCAGGCTTCATAGCCTGCAGTGTGCACATGGGCCACCATCCTGTGGTCTCTGCTCTGCAGAGTTGGTGAGGTTAAGGCCCCTGCACTGTAACAGTCACTCCCTAGTCCTCAGCCTTGTTCTCTAAAGCCAGTTGGATCTCAGATCTACCTCTTTTCCGCAAAGTCTTAGAAGCAGTTATCAAGAAGAGCCCATGACCCGCATTTGATGTGGGGAAATGTGTGCTTCCAAAAAACATCTCAGTGCAGGATGGGTGTGGTACTGGGTTCATAACAGGTGCTTGGAAGTCTTCAATAAACTGCTTCCTTAATCGTGAGTTTTCAAAAACTCAATTTTTTGAAAAAGAGCTTTCTGGGAGTTCCTTGGCAGCCTAGTGGTTTAGGATCTGAAGTTACTGCTGTGGCACAGGTTTGATCCCTGGCCCGGGAACTTAGGCATGCTGTGGGCATGGCCAAAAGAGAGAGAGAGAGAGAGCTCTCTGTCCCTCTTGTGTCCCCTTGAGGAGCATCATTGGCGTCTCAGCCCTGTGAAGCCACTGCCCCCACCCCCATGTCTCCCCTCCCAGTTATTGTGCTGCTTTTTCTCCCAAGGAGGAGCCTGAGTCCTTGGGAGATTCGGGGGGATTTTTACTGAGAAAATTGGGAATCCACATCCCTCTCCCTCTTGTTGTCCAGAATGAAACAAGCAGCCAGCCGCATGGGTTCCAGGTCAGGTTTTTGAGCATACGCTGAATTATTTCATGCCCCTTATTAAGTGAATACATTGGCATCTTGTCATGGTGGCTGATTTGTTGAGGGTTAATGCAGTTTAGCCACATGGATTACAGTGGAGTTAGCACTCTAGGGTGCTGTTGTAGTCAGATATGGCTTTGGGGAGCTGATTGGCAAACCCCCACCCCTTGATTAACCTTCACTTAAAACCCTAAATCCTGGATTTAGTGTCTTTTTTTTTTTTTTTTTGGTCTTTTTAGGGCTGCACCTGCTGCATATGGAGGTTCCCAAGCTAGGGGTCAAATCAGAGCTGCAGCTACCGGCCTACACCACAGCCACAGCAACACCACATCTGAGCCATGTCTGTGACCTACACCACAGCTCATGGCAATGCCGGATCCTTAACCCACTGAGTGAGGCCAGAGATTGAACCTGTGTCCTCATGGATGCTAGTCAGATTGGTTTCCACTGAGCCATGATGGGAACTCCAGATTTAGTGTCTTCTTAATGTCTACAAAGATACTCACTTATTTTGTGGTAAAGGGTGCTTCAGGGTTTTCTTTTGAATTAAAGAAAAAAAAAAGGCAGAAATAAGTTGGGGACTCTTTAGCACTGAGAAATCTAGACTATCTGGCGTATTGGTGAGTTAGTGGGTAAGAACCAACCCTGTCCCTCAACTTCTGGTTGGGATGTTTCTGTTTATTTCTTTCTTTTTTCTTTTCTTTTTCTTTTTTCTTTTTTTTTTTTTTTTTTTTGGTCTTT
The DNA here is from genome assembly GCF_016906955.1 of Phacochoerus africanus. Taxonomy (NCBI): domain Eukaryota; kingdom Metazoa; phylum Chordata; class Mammalia; order Artiodactyla; family Suidae; genus Phacochoerus; species Phacochoerus africanus. The sequence goes on from NC_062546.1 coordinate 34,756,823, forward strand.
TCTAGGGCCGCACCTGCAGCATTTGGAGGTTCCCAGGCTAGGGGTCTAATCAGAGCTGTAGCTGCCGGCCTACACCACAGCCACAGCAATGCCAGCCAGATCCGAGCTGCATCTGTGACCCATGCCACAGCTCGCAGCAACCCCGGATCCTTAACCTACTGAGCGAGGCCAGGGATCGAACCTGCACCCTCATGGTTCCTAGTCGGATTCATTAACCACTGAGCCATGACGGGAACTCCTGTTTCTATTTATTTCTAATATCAACATATCGCTCTGTCGGGACAGGGTTTCTGCTTAGCATGTCCTTAGGAAAAGTAGAGAGCATCTCGCAGCTGTGATTTGGATACCGTGAAGTTAGCCAAAATGTAAAGAGCATGATGAACATACATGCAAATTAAATCAGAGGCATTCACTATTAATGCCTCTTGCCAATCACATGGTAAAGTGAAACTTAACATCATGTTTCTTTGTTTTGCTTTTTAATGTGACAGCGCAAGGAAACTGGGCTATTCTGGGCTGTGCCTAATAAGAAAGAGAAAGGCATTCTGATGGGGAAGAGGAAATTGTCGGTTTTCTGTGTGTGTTTTCTGTGTGTGTTCCTGAATTACCTGCTGCTTCATGCACCAGTCCTTCAGCTTGGGGATGTGAAATGCTGTTGATGTCCCTAATTATCATTTCAAAAGCCTGGCTCTAATAAGGCCAGACACAGCATCAGCATCCTGGAAGGCTCTGCACAGCACTAACATTTTGGAGGCTGTGAAATTTGATGAGTGTTTACAGCTAAAGGTCCCCTTTGCTCACACCTCCATCAGTCAGGCAGTCACGGGGCTGGGCACTCTCGGCTCCGTGTTGATGTCATGAGAACACAAGGACCTGTAAACAGCTACCACGGAAAAGGCTTGGACTTGGAGACAAAACAAAAGCATTTCTGATAAGCCTGAGATTAGTTTCTATATGGAAAGTGTATAGAAGAGAGAAAAATTAAATGCTGAGGGTTTTAAAATACATAGAGCTGCGCAAAGAGATCAAGTCTGTACCCTTTTTATTCCATTTGTTGAAAGAGTCTTCTCGTTCATAGGTTATAACCTCTCTTACCACCCGAGCCCCAAATTATTGTAGATCTTCGAATAAGCTAGTCAGAGTCTAGACTGCCTGTGTGCCCGCCACGGCTCAGGGAGGAAGTGATGCCACAATTTCTGGGCTCCAGGTGAGTGAGGACAAGGTTTGACAGGTTGAGAGCACAGGGTCTGCACTAGACACCAGCGCCTGGGATCTGTCACCACAGAACCCCTCTCTTCATGGCCGGTCCCACGGAGAGCTACCCCCACCCCGACCCCGAGTGTGCTCTAGCCACCCCAGCCAGGGCCTACGGGATGCCTGCCTTCTCTGCTGGCAGCAGGACAGGGCACATGAGAAGCCTTAAAATTGACAGTGACCGAGGGTTCATTTGCGTGAGTTTTTTTAAAGGACATACCAGAGATGACGTGAAAACATCTTTTGAATGGAAGCACCCTGAATGTCCCAGAGCAAGGGTTTGGGATACGGTATCTGGATGTAATGGGATGTCACACAACCACCAATAACTTCATTACACAAGCACATGGTAGAAAAGTGTTCACACTCCAGCGTGGTTTACATGGTGACTTTTATGTCACGGATATTTTACACAATTTTTAAAAAAGTGTTCACGAATAATTTAAGTGAAAAAAAAAATCAGTTACAAAACCCAAGAGAGTAGCTTCTCCTTTTGTAGGTAAAAATGCATCCTAAAGTGGTAACCCTTGTGGTTTCAACATATGAGCAAAGAACATTCTTTTCTCTCCTCTATCTTCTGATTTTTCCTCTAAATGTGGTCATGACCTGGAAACCACAGAGGATGCAAATACGCTGTTTGCACAGCTAGGAGGAGCGTGTTCTTCCCCTGGGTTTACTGTTACGACCTTTTCGTTGAGTTTCAATTCATTCTGCTAATTAGGTAGAAAAACAGTATCCCTGCAGGAGGAAGTATTGGAGAATATGATAAAATATGGAGCCCGGATTCCATCCGTATAGATGTCTCATCAGGTGAACATGTGAGCTATTGAACGATGAGACAACGGAAACATTTCCATGTTGTTTACGTGCTCGGTAGTTTTTCCTATGAGTTTTCTTTCTTTCTTTCTTTCTTTTTTTTTCCCAGAATACTAATTGTAGAAATAAGGAGAAGAGCGGAACTGCTCTGGAGATAATATCCCAGAATTTTACCGAGTAGAGACTGGACTCGCCCTCTTGGGTGACGGAGCTGTGGACTGAGTTCTCGGTTCGAGCTCTGTTTGAGTGAGAGCGGGGGCTTTGCCTCTGAACTGTCACCGCATCTGTAGGTCTAGTGACTTGGACACTTTAGGGTATAGTTGATAGAAGGGCTTCTCGGTACGTTCAAGTATATCATCGTATCGCTGGTCAATTCAACAGAGATGTAACGGAGCAACTTCTCTGTGCCAAGGACCGTGCTAGATACGCACAAGGTTAAAGGGAGATCCTTTTCCCCAAAGTGCGTGTCACCTTTACTCGATTTAGCAGTAGAGTGTCCCAAAACCATCAAGGAGGAAGCAGGTGAATGGTTTATACAGCCAAAGAAGTTTCCCTGGACAGCTGTCCACCTACCAGGCACCCTCAGATCCATCAGAGCACAGGGTGGGGACAGCCTCTCACAAAGACCGTGCCTAAGTGTGTCCTGCTGCCAAGAAGCTGTTTCCATGTCTCATCTAGTCTCAGCATATTTTCCAGCTGCAGTCGGGGAGCTGCCTCCTTTCCCATCTCAAAGTGTAGACAGTGAAATAGGGCTGGCCACGTAGATCTGTTCACGGTTGGTATCCATCTGCAATGCTTTCAAAGATTGTTTTTGAAAACCAAAAAATGGAGAGAATGTGTCAAATGGTGTGTTCTAACATGCTGTCAGGTATGTCATACGGAGAGCCTCCTTGCCTGCCTGCTTGCATCTCTCACAGGCGCCTTATCTTAATAAATCTATTTCCTGCCTTAAAAAAAAAAAAAAGTATGTCATATGTCTGAGAGAGAGTGGTCTCCAGACCATCCAGTCCTGCCTCAGGGTCCTGGTTCCCTGCCTGCTCCGTGTGCTTTTTGTGTAACTTTCTGTGTCTCCTTTCACCCATCTCCACGAGGAGGTGATACTGAGACTTGTCTCATGGTGGTGTCTGCAAGGATAAATGAGGTCACGTGTTGGACCTTCTTGGACCAGTGCCTGACCCCGTAAGCTCTCAGTAAATGTAAGCTGGATGGTAAACGTACAGGTGGCAGCGGTAAAACAAAATTTTATATGTAAGAATTCTAATTCCTCTGAATTGAAACATTTGTAGCCGTGAAACGCACAAAATCGCCGTGTTTTACATTGCCGAAGGTCAAGAGGACAAGTGTTCGATCCTTTCCAATGAAAGAGGAAGCCAAGCATACGAAGACTTCGTTGCCGGACTTGGATGGGAGGTAATGCATGTCGTTCAGCACCACTGAAGGACGTGCATCAACTAAACGTTGATGGTCTGAGTTTTTACATTGTTTTTATGTTCACATGTGGCACGGGTAGAGGTCTGAGGTTGAAGAATATATAGAATTTGACATCTTCTGTTTATTTTCGTACTTTATACACAAACTTTTGTTTCCCCTTAATTTTCGTCTTCATGGTATTTCATTTGCTCTTTTGTCAGAACTGAATAGTCAGATGGGCTCCCCCAGCCATAGACTGTTTGCAGTCGGGGAAAATGTGGGCAGGGAAGCAGTGGCTGTGGTCACAGTGTAGAGATTGGAGAAGAAATGAATGACTTGGGTGAAGAGTGAAGGGTTGGATGAAGTCAGAAGTTGACTTGGTCGTAGCCATGATGGTTTAGCTATCAGCCTGTTTCCCTTCGGGAAATCCCAGATGGCTGATACGTAAAAATTCTGTTTTTTCTTCACTAAATGACACTCTGGCAGAAAGACGTTTACACACACACACACACACACACACACACACACACACACACACACACACACTTTCTCTCTCTCTCTCTCTCTCCATTCCCAGTGTCTCAGAGAATTCAGAGGAGTTAAAATGGAGATCAGCACATCTGAAATAATTTCCTTACTTTTCATTGCTTTGGGTTTCTTGGTTATCTGTGCTGTGCCTAAGTGAGGCTGGCTCTGAGAACTGAGTGTTATTGAAGGGACTGATGCAGCCGTGGGGACAGGCTAAGGGCGCATCAAGGTGAAGACCATATACTTTCCAGAATGTCAAGTAGGTTTTAGTCTAAAAGAGTTACTGCCCTTTCAATAAGTTGTTCTTCTTAGCAGTAAGATAACTCCTTATTTGTCATAGAATACACTTATTAGTTAACAAACATATTTTTAAACAATACGTTTCTTTAACTAGAATTTTAAGAAAAGACCAGACCATTAATTCACTGTATCTATTGAGTGTATTTGGCACAGAAGGGAATCTTCTATTTATTTTTTTTTCAGTTGTGTTACCACAGGTGCTTTACTGAAAGAATACTAGTTTTTGAAAGCGGAAAAAAAAAAAAAAAATCTGAATCCAAGCCCTGAGAAGTAAACCTTCACGCCATAGCTTGAAAAAGAGTTATGACTCAGAGGCTTTTGGCAGTGGTATAGATGGAAATAACCCTTCTGAAAAGCAGTTTTGGAATGGCTTTTAAATTGGGGAATATTTGTACCCCTTGACTTGAGACATTGCATGGAACACTCCTTCTGGTTTGACCCCACCAGCACTGGTGGAGAAAGCAGAAAAAGCCCCAAATGCATCAGTAGGGGAACTCTGTGTGTGTGTATACATATGCGCAGAAGGGGATAAGGTAAAAGAAACATGCATCAAACTTTTTTTTTTTGTCTTTTCTAGGGCCGCACCCATGGCATATGGAGGTTCCCAGGCTAGGGGTCAAATCGGAGCTGTAGCCGCCAGCCTACACCACAGCCACAGCAACTCAGGATCCGAGCCTTGTTTGCAGCCTACATCACAGCTCACAGCAGCTTACCCCACTGAGGGAGGCCAGGGATTGAACCCGCAACCTCATGGTTCCTAGTCAGATTTGTTAACCACCGAGCCACAACAGGAACTCTGCATCAAACTTGATAGTGGTTTTCTTCACTTAGTAGGATTTGGGAGCCCTTTTCTTTTTTCTTTTTTTCTTTTTTTGGTTTTTTTAGGACTGCACATGAAAATTCCCAGGCTAGCAGTCATATCAGAGCTGCAGCTGCCAGCGAACACTACAGCCACAGCAGCAGCAGATCTGAGCCAAGTCCGTGACCTGCATTGCAGCTCGGGGCAACACCGGATCCCCGACCCACTGAGCAAGGCCAGGGCTCGAACCCTCATCCTCATGCATACTAGTCAGGTTCTTAACCTGCTGAGCCACAACGGGAACTCCCAGGAGCCCTTTCACTGTTAATGTTTCTCTAATACTTCATTTTGTCTAGCTTTGTGTTACATTTGTTTGTAATCAGGCAGCTCTAAAATTGAAAATACTTATATTTTTTAAAAAAACATCTGCATCCCTGCTTAGTGACCCCCCCTTTTCCTTGCTGTGTCCTGCATCAGGTGGACCTGTCCACGCACTGCGGGTTCATGGGTGGACTTCAGCGCAATGGCACCACAGGCCAGACGGCCCCCTACTATGCCACCTCGACCGTGGAAGTGATTTTCCATGTCTCAACTCGGATGCCATCAGACTCAGATGACTCTCTCACCAAAAAGGTAAGGGCTTCCTTGGCGCCCGTGCTTGGCCACCCTGGTATGAAGGCGTGGCTTTCCCGGGGGCCTCCCGGAGGCCAGGGTGCGACATACAGAGACTGGCTTCCCCTGGGTGCAGCCTTGGGGTCACTCTCTTCTCAAGACACTTGGAGTCACTCTGAAATATCCAGATTGGCACACACTAGATAAAGAAATATACAGAAAGTAATCAATCATTTGAGTCTTAAATCCTGAGATAAAGATTTAGGAAAAAGGGAGTAGAAGTGAATTCAATTAGTATCCATGAGAATGCAAGTTCAATCCCTGGCCTTGCTCAGTGGGTCGGGGATCTGGTGTTGCCATGGGCTGTGGTGTAGGTTGCAGACGCTGCTCAGATCCTAAGTTGCTGTAGCTGTGGCATAGGCTGGCAGCTGTAGCTCCAGTTTGACCCCTGGCCTGGGAACTTCCATATGCCTTGGGTGCAGCCCAAAAATTTAAAAAAAACATTAAAAAGATTTAGGAAAAGGAAGGGCCTTAAATGTTGTTAATTGTGGATCTTCCCTCACATGACAGTTAACTGTGAGAAAGTGACATTGATGGCCTCTTGGGTTGGCCAGGGTTGTCAGACGTAATGACCCCATAGGGATGGGGTCTGACGATGTAGGTACCTCCCAGGCCTGCAGTGGAGCAGCTTGGCCAACGACTGCCCAAGGCCCCACCTGTCTTCTGTCCATGTGGGGTGGGGGCTGGGTGTCTAGCATGGGGGCAGTAGCCGGGGTTCAGGTGTGTATCCAGGTGCTTCACCACCCCGGGCCTCAATTTTTCCATCTATTAAATGAGATTAAACACACAGCACATATCCCAGGGCTGCTGTGAAGCACGTGGATAACGCCTATAAATTTGCTTAGCGGGAGCTGGTAAGATCTCCACCTAGCAGCCCTCGTCATGGCTCCACGGGCTGCTGGACTCTTTCCTCCCGCCTGTCAGGCAGGTGACTGGCACTGGCCACAGGGCCTCAGGGCACCTGCCTTGTCCTTTCCTCTGCAGTTCTGCTTGTCATGGCAGCCGCAGGTGTCTGGACCACGGCAGGCAGCAGCGCTCATGGGCCCTCAGCAGTAAGGTCAGGCCACGATGACCAGACCCCTCCCACAGTGGCTGGGGGTCTTGGGGGTGCAGAGCACAGCCAGCTTGCCCTCTGTGGCCCTCTGCTGGCTCCCGCGGGCACCAGGAGCTGCCTCCACATCTTAGGTTTTGGTGGCTCTGGTCTAGTGAAGGGACCCTGCCTGAATACCCAGACCCTAGGCAGACTGAAACCTTTTTATTTGCTGAACCTTGTAAATCACTGCCACTCTGCAAACATGTCACTATAGTCTATGATTTTTCTTATGACCAAGAACTGCATTGTTAAGAGATAGCTTTATGTTTAAAATACTTTTAAAAAGTTATTTCCTAGGTAAGATTGTCTCTTTTATTTTTGGAGAAACGACATCATGTTTTCTTGCTGCAACCCCATGTTGTAAATTGCTGTTCTGAGTCTTGGCCTGGTTGAAAGATTCCCTACCGTAATAATCAAAATTCAGCTGATACCTTTTGCAGCTCCGAGATTTAGCATCATTAGTGACAAACTCTCTCTATCAGGTGTCTCACAGCAAGACTCAAAATCAGTCACAGTAACAGCAGCCCGCAGTTCCTTGTCTTATTTTGACTAAATTGTCCCTAACAGCTTAAAAATGAGCTGCAAAATCCTCAAGTGATTCATGCTCTCCTCTGCCCCTGTCATGGGGGCACTTTTTCAGCCCTGCAATCTGCTTGCAACCTCACACTGAACTCTTGATCCTTCACTGCAGAAATTTGTTAGCTCCAGCTAGATTAGATTTTTCACAGCTAATCTAACTGCTGTAGGGCTTTGCAGAGTGGGGACAGGGCTGTGCTATTGGATTTGTCCAATTCATTTGACTCCAGGACTATAATTGCACTTATGTCTTACAAGGCTTTTATAGCCTCGGGCTGGCCAGCCACATAAAAAACAAATTGGCAGTGATACAGCGCGAGTGGAAGGGATGAAAGGCCCACATTATCAGTCTCCAGGCAGCACTGTTCTGGCAGGAAGTTTCTTGGTTAATTGACAAATAAAACTTAGATTTTAGGATGGGCACACTGTCAGCCGAACAATGGAGATGTCAGGCCTGACTGTTACTTAGTAAAAGTAGCAGCCGGGCCCACTGAGGAGCAGGAATTCTTCAATCAAACAGACGACTCCTTCTGGAGCCAGCTGGCGATGTAATGCAATTAGTCGGGAAAGGAGGTCAGCCTATTAGGTGTGTACCATGGCCAGTGTCACCAGTGCCGGCCGCCTGGCAGCAGCGGGCCGCCTGTCCGAGGCGGAGGGACGTCCAGGCTCCGTCAGGATGGAGAGTGGCAGGATGTGGATTGAGTTCTCGAGGCTCAGACCCCAGCGTTGGCGCTGAGCCTCTCGAGCAGTGGAAGCAGTAGCTGGCATAAAGGGAATTAACACTCCTCCTGGGTCACGCACGACTCAGAGCAAGTGGAGTTTCGTGGGTGACGGCCTGTCACCCAGATTCTCCCAAACTCACAAGATGACGCTCCTGTAATGAAATCCCCTTTAAATCGAGCAATACCTTGAAGCTTGTGGAGTGTTCCCTCATGTTCTAGCGCGGCTGACAATCTGGCCAGATTAATTCTTGCTGTGACCCCCTCCTGTTCTTGGTGTGGGCAGAGAGGGTGTGAACTTGGTCTTGACTCCAGATTTATCACCCATCGGTGCTATGGCCTCAGCTCTCAAGTTTTGTGCATTGGCTAAATAATCTGTGCCGTGTGCAGAGGCCAGAGGGCCGAGCCCTTGCAGGCATCTTTCTGCTGATGCAGATGGAGTTGTTTCCACCTATAGAATCGCCATGCAAGGAGGGCGGGTCTGTTAGCATGGTACCATCCTCCCCTGCTGATCCTGAGGATACAGTTGCCAACAGAATTAGGAGAACTTCTTAGGTTCTGTGATGAGGAACCTAATCTTGGAGAGCGAGGCTAACTGTGGACCTCCAGTAATGAGCGTGCTCCCTCAGAACCAATGCCCTGCCTCACTCGTCTGGGTGGAAGGAGCTGCACAGGTCCTGGGGTGCTGGCTTCTGGCTGGTCAGTAGCTGTGCTGGTCCCAGTCAGAAGTCCAGGCCACCACTGTGTCCACCCAGAAGGTTGGCTTTCTCTGCTGGGTGATAGCTCTCACGGTTTTACCTGCTGCCGCTCCAGAATCTTCCTGAAGTTTCCACTTGAAACTCCTCCTGTTGCCCTCAAAAGTGTGCCTTTATTGTGTTGCTTTTAAGCTGCCACCACATTTTTCAGTCCAGAAGGTTTGAATTTCAGGAGTGTGTCATGAGATCTTTGCATCATTTATTGAAAAGGAAAAAGACAAGAAAGAAAAATGGAAATAGGGACATAGAGAGCTGCCTAGGATTACTGTGAAGTTCCAGAGTCTTTTTTTTTTTTTTTTTCCAACTATTAATGTACTGGACTGGCTGCACCTTTTGCCTGCTACTCTTTTAGTCTTTACACATAGGAGGGGAGGAAAAAGGGGGAAAAACGTGTACGGGTGACTTTACGTTAAGAAAGTCGTAAGCACCATTGACTTTTTCTGCATCTTTGTGCCTTGTGCTCGGCACCCAAGGCAAGGTGTGTGCCAGAGCCCATCTTCAGCCACAGCTCCCAGAGGGGCTGCCTAAACCCGCACCGCTCCTCACTGAGGGTACGGGGGTGCGGGTTGCAAGTCTCTTATTAGGCGTCCCCAGGAGAGTGAGGGAGGGAGGAATAAGCAGATACCGCAGCCAACCAGCCTCCTGTGATCTTGTAAATGGACCCGCTGGGGTCTCCTTGAGTTTTTTCCTTCATGGTCAGAGAGTCTACAAAGAAATCATATTTATATTAACATGATTTCAGAGCATCCTTTTTTATTTGCTGAGATAAAACTAAAGCTTTAGCTTGGACACATCTCTGTTTTCTTAAAGTGCTTCTGAATTTAGTGATTTTGAAGGTTTACCTGTTACATAAATTAGGAAGCAAGACACGCTTTCACTTGGCGGTGGACAGCCTCCTTCTGCAGGCGGGCAGGGCCAGAGCCTCACACTCAGGCACCAGAGGGCCTTCACCAGTCAGCCTGCGTCTGGGGTTTTAGGGCCTCAGTGTCAGCCTGCACTTGGCCTTGGTCATCGAGTTTGCTCCCGTCAACTCTCAGGCCTCCTTAGATGACACGTGTGTGCTTTCTCGAGCCCAGGATGCGTGGTTGTGGGGCAGAACTTCCTCCGGGTGCTCTTGTCTGACCGCACTTGATTCTGAAGGATGCCTGCAGGGTCCCTTCCCCGGAGGCATGGGAAGGCCTCCCAGAGAGGCAGGTCTTGGACCCTGTGACCTCATGTGTAGAGGGCAACAGGCAGGAGGCTGAGGAGTGGAGCTGGGGCAGGACAGTTGCCTAAGAGCAGCATCGATGGCCGTGGGCAGGGGAGGTGGCCTGGATCAGCCACCCCAGCTCAGCTCTCGCGACCCGCTCTGCCTCCAGCTACTCCCCCACCATGGGTGGGAGTGCCTTGCCCTCCTGAGCCCCGTCCCCTCCTTGTTAGGTAACATAAAGATACGGGGCCTAACTCGGAGTTAGTGGAAAGATTAAAGGAAATGTACGTGTGAACAGACCTCTTATAGGGCAAGGCACTCTGTAAATGCTAGGTACTAGCGCTAGGTATTCGTTTCTTTGTAAATTTGTGGTAACATTTGTTCATTTCTTAAACCCAGATAATTTTACACATGCTTTTTCTTAAAGGATTGTCACAAGTCCAGTTCTTATACATTCAGCAATGATTGCGTTATCATGGCTTCTGTTCTCTGATACTCATCTTTTTTTCTTAATAACCATTGAACTGAGTCTTATGAAGCTCTATTGTGATATGGAACAAAAGACTCTTACTGTCAATTGTGTAAAAACACGCTCAGCAATATAAAGCATAAGGCTTTGATGCAGGAGTAAAATTCAATTAAAAAAAAAAAAAACCCTGGAAAAGGTCTTTTTCCCACCCAGTGGCAGTGTACCTGCGATGCCTAAGAGGCATCTCTTAGTCCCAGTGTGTTTCGTCGACAGGGCCCTGGGTTTTCGTGCACTCGTGCTTTTTTAAAATCTCCACGGAAGGCATCAGTATTGTAGCCTTTTTTTGGTGGTGAATTATTTTTGCCTCTGAGTATCATCATTCAATTTGTAAGCCACGACCCCTCATAAACTGCTGTTATCACTCTGATTAATAAAGAGCCAATTTGCCGTTGCAGCTCCGTCACCTGGGGAATGACGAGGTCCACATCGTCTGGTCTGAACACTCCAGGGACTACCGCAGGGGGATTATCCCCACCGCCTTTGGAGACGTTTCAATCATCATCTACCCTATGAAGAATCACATGTTCTTTATCGCGATAACCAAGAAACCCGAGGTATGTCTTCACCGTGTTATTCCTCTGGCGCGTACAGCATTTGCCAGGTGATTCACTGCTGTGAAAAACAGTGATTAAATACATTAAAGCGGACATTGTGCATTTATCTGAATTACACGTGCTACATAGGAATTAAATATCAATTGGGGGAGTTCCCGTCGTGGTGTGGCAGAAACGAATCCGACTAGGAACCATGAGGTTGCAGGTTCGATCCCTGGCCTCCATCAGTGGGATCAGGATCTGGCGTTGCCGTGAGCTGTGGTGTAGGCCGGCGGCTACAGCTCTGATTAGACCCCTAGCCTGGGACCCTCCATATGCCGTGGGAACGGCCCTAGAAAAGGCAAAAAGACAAAAAAATATATATATATATCAATTGGGATTTTCAAAGACTCTTCATAAGCACAGAGTTCTGTATTTTATTCCTGAGCATCTTTGACATTTTTCTTACAGAGACATTGATGGTTTGTAAAATGTTTTTAATTTTTCAAACTTTGTCATTAAGAAAAGCATTAAGACTTGGGGCATTGTTGATTAACGTTAATAAGAGCTGAATGGGCCCACTTCGCATCTAGCACTTTGGGGGTGGCTGTGGGTCTGGGGTCCAGCCTTGCCTGACCACTGCTAATGGGGAGTCAGTCTTGGAGAGGCAGCTCCAAGGCCCAGCCCGTGTGGGGGTCTCTAGCAACAGAAGCCCCTGCTACAGTCAGCACAGCGCTCTCTTGGTATTGACCTCGCAACCCAGTGCTCGTGCACGGGGATGGGGGTTGTCCGTTTCCGTCCTTGCTGTGCCTTTGGTGACAGCCCACAGTGCTTCATACAGTGACCTGTTTTTGTTTTGGAATTCATAAGCCTTTCCTTTTCAGTTTTTTAATTAAACATTTTTTGTATATTAAGTCTCAAAAAATGACTTGTGTGTTTCGGCTTGATATTAAATACAGCCCTCATGTATTCCAAAGTGTCCTCCTGAAGGAGCTGAAAGTTACCATTCTGCATACTCCCTAGTTTTAAGCTTTAAAATAAGAGGTAAAGATTTCCTGGGATTTATAACCTAAGGTGTTAAAGTGAGGATTAAAGGAGCTAAGAAATGCAAGGTGTTTCAAACAGTGCCCGGTCCAGAGGAAAGGCTGTTTAAGTGTTAACTTATGATTTTTCTTGCTGTTATTATTTCATTGTAGTTACCTCCATGAAAATACAATAAATAATGACAATGTGGGTCAACTCCTGAACTTAGAACCAAGTCCCCCTATGTCTGATGAAAAGCCTGACATAAAGGGGACCTTCTTTTCTAGGGAGCAAAGATGCCAGAAGTTCTTCATGTTAAATATTTGTGTTTTCTTTGATTCAAGTCTCTGTGCATGTGATGTTTTCACTTTTGTGTAAGAAAATGGCTCTTCATGCTAATAGTGTTTGTATCCATGAAGAAGATTAATTTCAAGAATTAAACTGAAAAACGTAATATTAGACAATTAATAAATTTAGTATCCCGTAGCTTTCAAAACTAGAAAATGTGTTTCCTTAATATTTAGTATGGATTACCTGACTTTATTAGTTCATTTTCACCACCGCTTTCTAAAATGTCATTTCATGTCCTAAAAATGTCACCTTTATTTTTATAGTAAATGAACGTAAAGCGTGTTTCACTTGGCTTTGTAGTGCCAAAGTGATTTTTTTCCAAAAAAGATGTACTTCATGAAAACGAGTATCAACACCCCTTTCAAAATTTCTTTTAAAAAATGAGTAAGTTTTATAAGTTTGGCCATCAGTCCTGGCAAGATGAATTGCACAGCTCGCTTTCTCAATATTTCAATTCACAAAGCCTGAAGGGAAGAAGAGAATAATGGCCAAAGGGAAATTTAGTGTTAGCCCCACATTTAAAGTACAAACCATTACAACGTAATAAAATTAATCCAGACATTTCCAGGGCAAGTGTGGCTGACCTTTTCTTCACCAACCACTGACCCCAGGGTGAATGCAAGAGGCTTGTGGAGGGAAAGTCTGTTTGTTTGGCTTCTGTCCCTGGTATTTAAATTGCATTCCCTAATCAAATGAAAAGGCCGTCCTCTCTATCAGGTTACAGAATCCATGGCAACATTTGGCCTTTTATATCCATAATGTTAGCCTTTTTGTTTGCGTCTAAGTCGAGACACCTGGAGCGATGTTAACATTAACCGATTTAGCATTAATAGCTTCATTATATAAGAATTTCTGATCAGATAGCTGTTACTTTTGTTATATTGCTTCAGCTTGTATTGTTGTCATTTTTTATCTCCCTGCTTGGCAACCAGGCAATGATTTGCAAATTTTTTTTGTCTTGATTAATTAAGCAATATAATTATCAGTAACCATGATGCAGTCTTTGCCCAACAAAGCTTCTGCGAGAAAACAATGGTAAGTCTGTTAGCATGAATGCATTCCACGCGTCCCAGATGCACGAGGATATTACGGACAATGAGGGGAAAGGCCGCCTGGGAGCCGGGACAAAGGGTGCCACGCAGACTTGACACACTGCACATACCGCCAGGGACACGCTGCGGGCTCCCGGGGACACAGACGCCTCGTTAGATTACAGCCAGTCAGCAGAGATTAATTCTCAGCCATTTGGTGCAATAATTTACCCATTCCCCAGCCTTTTAACTAGCTCTCCCTACCATGGACCTGAAGGCTTTGTGCACAGAGGTCTAGTTAACCTTGCCTGCTTCGAGACGTCTCCACCAAAATCAGTACTTTTGCTTTGAAATTGTCATGACATAGCTGCTTGAAGGGGATGGACATTTCTTTCGGGAGGACAGGGGAGCATCAGGGCCCTCCACCAGGGTCTGTCTTTCATCCGAACGTGCCAGGACGCTCTGGTCTGAATACACTTTTCTGGCCTCTGGGTAGCCATACTTCTCCAAGAATAATTTTAATCCTTTTTTTAGGAAGAGGGGGGAGGGAAAAACAACCTCATCGGGACACAAAAGTCCTGCTCACTGGACAAAATCATGCATATTCAAAGCGTGCTCTCATTCACTCGGCCTCATTAATAGCCTCTGTAATGATGTAGGGCTATTTGTAATACAAGCTCACAGGCAGCACTGCTTCCAAGTCCTTTGAAATTTAACATATTTTGCTTTTTCATCCATACACCTCCCTTAAATATACAAATTATGTGCCTGGTAGAATCCGCCTCCTCTTAATAACACAGCCGTGGCGAAAGGGTGTGTTGAAGGAATGGGGGGTGGGCTCGCATGAGTGCGTGCAACCCTCGCGTCCCAGACGCTCCCTTCTTGAGCTCATTCCTGAACTTTTAGAAAAATAAATCCTAAAAATCAGTGTGCTGTGCAACACCATTTCACTGTTAGATTGCTTTCAAAGTCAGTCCCCCTCCGTAAGTATTGACACGATAGCCTTTGGTCATGGAAACCTGCTGTCGTCAAACATGTGTTCTTTCCTCCGTGTCACTGAGTGGTCATCAGGGAGATGACACAGGGACGGATGGGGCTGATGTGAAGGGTTTCTTAAAATGCCCGGTGTGTCCCCCAGAGGAGTGATTCCTAAAGTCTCTGAATCTCAGGAAGTACCTTGTCACTTTCCTTCTTCCAGCAACTGGAAACGGTACTGGTGCTCAGAACGTTAGCTTGTCTCAGCCTGCGAAGGCGAGGTGTAGCGTTGCTGTCACGTTCATCCCCAGGCCCATATCTGACCAAAGGGAGGCCGAGCCAAAGCTAGCTTGACCAGGAGTGTTTCGGAGAAGAGGGAGCTTTGGGGAAGTGTCCTCCTCGTCACCCCAACCAGAGTGTCCACTTGGTAAACAAAAACCAAGATAATGTCATCCAACCTCCCTTACGTGGCCCCAGTAGCTGTGGCTGTGGGAGAACCACGGGTGAGGGATCAGGTGTTTTTGAGAAGCTCAGGCAGGAAAGAGTGACAGGATAGGAGACGGGACCCCAGAGTTCCAGGTCCTGTGCTGTCACAGCAGGGGTGGCTTGGGCATGTCTCTTAATTTCTTTGGACCTTAACTTCCTCAGCTGTAACATTCAGGTTGGGGCCCAGGGTCTCTCAGTCCTCCCAGGGGTCCTTAGCGCCCTATTAAGAGGACACGCCCCAGTGGGATCTTCATGTTCGTAGACGCCTGTCCTTCCCCTAAGTTGCTCTGAGGCTGAAGTTGAGGTAGTTTCTGGCTCCCTTGCAGGCTCTGCATCTATTGTGACTATGTGTGTGTGTGCATGTTCACATGCACGTGTGCACGCCTGTGTCTTCAGGCTGACAGCTAGCCCAGGACCTTCTCCTGGAACAGGTGTTCAAAACTCTGGTTCAGGCTGATGCACCAGAAGCCACAGGAGCATTTGCACACGTGAGGTCAAGAGGAACCAGTGTTGGCACCTGTGTTTGGAAAGCCGTCTTTTACTGGTGTGGCTTTATTGTAAAAGGAGTGTGCCCAACAGCAGCATTATTTCACATGTGTAGTTTTCTTAAATATTTATCTCAAACCCAACCAAATCACCTTTTTGAGATTAGGTCACACACTTTAAAATACCTTTAAAATACTATGTGTGTATTTTAGGTCACTGGGACAGTCTCAGGGAAAGTTAAGTTGTTGGTTTTGAACATGTAAAGAATCATTTATTTTGAAAAGAGAATTGAGAGTACTGAATAACCAGAATTCACTGAAATCCATTTTGAAATGGATTACTGCAATATGTTCTGCTTTAGTGATTTATTATTATTGTTATCGGGGGTCTTTTTTTAGTAAAGGAATGACATTGAGAACTTTGTGAAAAGGCAGCTGTCATTTGCAGATGTTATATCAAAATCAAATTTCTTCTCTAATTCATTGCCACTCCTAATTAGAGGAATCCCCAGAATACAAGAGATCTATATTATTCCTTTTGTCCAGTTTTGAAAGGCTGTCTGAGTCACCCACAAGCAGTTGCCAAAGAATAATAAAGAATATTTATTTATAAGATAAGCCCCAGTACAGATGGAAAAAAAAAATCTATAGCCTATTATTAACTCCTAGCTCCTGTTTTATCTTTCACAACAATTTGGCTCTTAAAAATTCCTTCTCAATTGATTTTACTCAAAAGTTGCCATTGTTTCCTCTTTTTCAGTTGGTCTTTGATATGTACTTCTTACTGTCTTTGCCTCAGCCTACCCTTTGGCCAGAGAAGCCTGTGTAAAGGTGCATTGAATGGCCAGCAGAAGAGCCCACTATGCGTCAGAAAGTGGGACAGTATTCATCCTCTGCCCACAACTAGGGGTGTACCCACTGCCGCAGAACTAGACAGGTACCGACTGCCCAGAGCTAGAGGTGTACCCACTGCCCTGGAACTAGAAGTGTATTCACTGTCCAGAGCTAGAGGTATACCTGCTGCCCAGAACTAGGGGTACCCACTGCCCCAGAACAAGAGGTGTACCCACTGCCCGGAACTAGAGGTGTAACACTGCCCCAGAACTAGAGGTGCTCTTTCTGAGCTGTGCTTTAAGTTGACTAGTTTTTTGTTTGTTTTAGTTGAGTTTTTTGGTGTTCAGTTTTCTTTTTCATTACAGCTCCATCTCAGTGATGACTGGACTGCTTTTAGTGTAAGTCATTAGAGGAGGTGCACTTACTTTTTTTTGGGGGGGGGGAGGTTGCCAGGCTAGGGGTCAAATTGGACCTGTAGTCACTGGCCACAGCCACAGGCACAGCCACAGCCACAACAGTGTTGGATTCAAGCCCCGTCTGTGACCTACACCATAGCTCACAGCATGCCAGATTCTTAACCCACTGAGCAAGGCCAGGAGTTGAACCTGTGTCCGCATGGATACTGGTCAGTTGCGTTTCCACTGAGCCATGAGGGGAAGGAACTCTCACACTTACTTTTTTGAGAAATATATAAAAAAATTTCTAAAATATGATGTTGCTAAGACAAGAGGAAATGGTTATTCTTTCTTATTTGTTTGTTGCCATTGTTGCCTGGACCAGGCAGCACTGAATGATTTTAGACCACAAGTAGCTCCTTGATTTTCCCTTTGTAATTAAGATGCACCCCCCCGCCGACCCTGTACCACCATAGGGGAAGCACCCTTCATTCACCATCACCAGAACTAGCAGGTCCATCCTTTTTTGCTCCCGTTTGAATTTCCTCAGGTCTGACTGCTTCCTCTGTGCTGTAGGTGCTAAGTGCAAAACAGCTTTAACCCATCTTTGCAGCTTTTATATCTCTGTGTTTTAACTGATGAGCCCTGTTCTTAAACCCACCAAAGAGAAGAAGTGTGGCAGCAGAAGACCTCTCAGGACCCCAAGACCATGCTGTCACCCTTTCACCTCCTTCTCAGGCATCTCCTTGAAGCAGGAGACAGACAGTCACAACAGACCTTGATCTAGAAAGTGAAGAGGGACAGACTTGTGGAGTGACCAGCAGTCAGAGCCTCTGTTGCTGGAGGCCTTTACTCAGTGACTCAGGCAGCTTACATCTATGGAAGCTGCTTTGTACCAGACGCTGGGTCAAGAGCAGCGGATCTCATCCTCCCAGAATCTGGATCTTAGAAAGGGATCTTGTTTACTTACTTAGCAAACAAGGAAGTAAATGGTTGAACTAGAGATTCTCAGATAGGAGTGGGTGTTATTAAAAATAACAGCAAAAACAGAGTAATAGGATGGACAGAAAGGAAGCCGCTTGAATTCAGGTAAGAGAACTTTCAGTTTCCAGTCCAGCATGTAGAGAGCCTGGAAGTCCTCACTCCATCCTTACAACAAAAAAATGAACAAACTGAAAACCAACAACTTTCTTTTGCTCTATCAGAGAAGAATCGAAGTCACAGGACTGCCCTCCCCTCCCCAAATTGGAGAGATGGGCAGACATAGAGATCACAAATCACAACTTGCCAGAGCAGAAATGTCTAGGAGCACTAAGACCAGGGCAGGAAAATAGCAGCTGGGACCAACCAATTGCTGGAGGCTCAATGCATGCATGTTCAAGAGTTAAAGAACCTAGAGGAGACCCCCACACTTGCAGTTTCCCCTCCAGGACTCCTACCAGGTTCTCATCATGAAGACTGAAGGAAAAAACCCTCATGCTCCAGCAGTTGGAGCGGAAAGTAGTTGTTTTGAATACACCCGGAGCATTCTGCTTTTCTTAGCAGGCCGTTTCTCAAGAGATACTGTTTTACCAGCCTCAGTAGCTGGGGTTTTGACAGAGACTAGATATCCATCCAAAGCTTCCTCTAGTCTTGCTGTCTTACCTAAGGAGGGACAAACAAACAAACAAACAAACAAACTGAGACGCACTTACAAAGGTCTCAGTCCAGGGACACAGGTTCACTGGGGACACACAGTCCAGGACATAGGCTCACTCAGAGACCAAGGCCTCATGACGGGTCTTCTTCCCATGCCTCACCATAGCATTGATAGGACTTCCATATAGTAATGGGCCACAACAGAAAGAGCTACACACCTGAGGCCTTATCACAAAGTCTCCAGGGAAACCCAGGAGAGACCAAAACAGGGACACCCAGGGAAGTTTTAGCCCCCTAACTCCTTCATCTACAGCTTCAGCCTAGCTAAACCTAATAAACACAACCTAACTTCCAGACAGACAAATATAAAGCCTTACACTAAAGGCCTAGTTACTTCAGTTCCTCTTACTTGGTATATATCATGTTCAGCTTGCAACAGAAAATTACAAGGCCTACTCAAAGGCAAAACCTACCATTTGAAGAGACAAAACAAGCATCAGAGTCCGACTCAGATATGGTAAAGACTTTGAAATGATCAGACCAGAAATTTAAAAGAACTATGTTTAAGATGCTAGTTAAAGGCTCTAGTAGAAAAAGTGGACAACATGCAAGAAAAAATGACTAACAGAAGCAGAGAGATGCACACTCCAAGAAGGAATTAAAAGAAGATGCTAGAAGCCGAAAACACTGTCACAGAAATGAAGAATGGGTTCATCGATAAACTGAACAGGTGAGGAAAGGAACCGTGGGCTTGAAGAGACATCAGCAGAAGAAACTTCATAACTGAAATGCAACAGGAAAAAGGGATGAAAAAAACTGAACAGAGCGTTCAAGATCTGTGGGATAGTTATAAAGTGTAATAGAGAAAGGAACGGAAGAAATATTTAAAATTATAATTTAAATAGTTTTTATATTGTATGTATTTTGATATATAATTTTACTATGTGAAAAATTTCCAAATTAATGAAAATACCAAACCCCAGATCCAGAAAGCAAAGACAACACCGAGGAGGATAAACACCAAAAGATCTACACCGAGACATAGCATATTCAGGATATATGTTATAGACTGAATGTTTGTGTCACCCCTCTACCAGAATCCATCTTTTGAAATCTCACCCCCAGTGTGATGGTATTTAGGAGGTGATTGGGTCCTAGGGGTTAAGCCCTCAGGAATGGAATTGGTGCCCTTACAAAAGAGGCCCTGGAGAGCCCCCTCACCCCTCCCTCATGTGAGGATGCAGAGAAAAAGTGATCCATGAACCAGCTTATTATGACCATCTTATGACCTCTTGATTCTCAGAGCATCCAAATCTGAGAAATAAAGTTCTGTTATTTATAAGCCACCTGGTCTATGGTACTTTGTTAAAGCAGCCCAAACAGACTAAGACACCACCAAAGATCAAAAGTAGTGGGAAGAAATTAAAAGAAGCTAGAGTGGAAAAAATAACAACTATAGATAAGGAGCAAGGGTAAGTATTACATTGGACTTGTAGCCAGAAAATAATGCAAGTAAGAAGCAAATGAAGTAAAATAGGTAAAGTGTTGAAAAAACAAAACAAAAAACAAAAAATACCAACATAGAATTCTGTATTCTTCAAAAGTGAAAGAAAAAATAGTTTCTTAGACAAACAAAAATTGGGAAATTTGTAACCAGTAGACCTGCCTTGCAAGAAATGTGACAATAAATTCATCAAAAAGAAGGAAAGGAAATAGATCAGAAACACAGGAACAAGAGCTTTAGAGAAGGAATAAATCAAGGAAAAGTGAAATCCTTTGTTTTTCTTATTCCTAGTAGATCTAACAGTTTGTTCCAACCTGTTAGAGTAGCAGCAGAGTATTCAGTAATTATAACTTATGGGTAAGTGATGAATGACAGCAGTGTCATAAGGACAGGAGGGAAGAATTAGGAATATTCTGTTATCAGGTATTTGTGCTGCCAGTGAAGCAGTAGAGTGTTATTTGAATGAGAACTTGGATTATTTATAAATGTACATGTGAAACTCAAGGGCAACCACTGAAGTATGTATATAATATGTGTGTGTGTGTGTATGTAATATGCCAAGAGAAGAGAAAAATGGAATGGTATAAAAATGCTCAATTAAAATTAGAAACAGCAGAAATAAAGAACAAGTGAAATACAGTAACAAATATGGTAGATACTAACCTAACTCTCAGTGAGCTCTTTAGGAGTTCCCATTGTGGCTCAGTGGTAACGAACCCGACTAGTATCCATGATCAGTAGTAGGTTTGATCCCTGGCCTTGATCAGTGGGTTAAGGATCTGGCATTGCTGTGAACTGTGGTATAGGTTGCAGACGCACCTCGGATCCTGGGTTGCTGTGGCTGTGGTGTAGGCCAGTTAGCTGCAGCTCTGATTCAACCCTTAGCCTGGGAACTTCCATGTGCCTCGGATGCCCCCCCCCCCCCGCCAAAAAAAGAGCTCTTTACATGTCAGTGGCCTAAATACACCAATTAAAAGACAGGCTGTCAGGAGTTCTGTGGTGCAGCAGGCTGGAGTTGTCACTGCAGTGGCTTGGGTTGCTGCTGTGGTGTGGGTTTTTGATCCCTGGCCTGAGAATTTCCTCATGCCATGGGTGCAGCCAAAAATATATATATATTCACCTAATAAAATGAATGGGTTTGTTTCCCTTATCTATGCAGTGGAAGTTTCTCTAAGATAATAATTATTTGTTCTTTGAAGATTTTGCAGAATTTACCAATAAAGCTATCTGGGATGGCTTCTCCTTAAAATAGTTTTTTTTTTCATTGTGATTCAATTACTGTAAAGCTTATAGAATTGTAGTTTTTATATATGATCTTGTGTCTATTTATTTGCTAAGTTATATGTTACTGGGAATTTAGCAGTTTGGTCTAAATTTCCAAATGAATAGGCATAAAGCTACACACATTTTATAGACATCTATAGTTGTGTCCCTCTTTTATTTTTAATATTTGTTTGTACCTTCTTTTCTTGATACATCTTACCAAAGATCTATCGATTAATTGTATTAGACTTTTTTCGAAGAAGCAACTTTCAATTTTGGTTATTCTCTCTTCTGTGTGCTTGTTTCTATTTTATTAATGCTTACTTTTGTCCCTCTTTTTCCCTTTCCTTTCTATTTTTTTTTTAAATTTATTTTATTCTTTTGGCTTTTTAACACTTCCTGCAATAGTGCCCATCTCATTCAGTTGTAGCCTTTATTCTTTCTAATAAACATTTAATCCTACACATTTCACCTAAGTACTGTGGTGACATAGAAGTTATAATATCTGCTATTTTCATTATTATTTAGCTTAGCATATTTTTAAATTTCCATTTATTTTTGTTGGCCTCTGAGTTATTTAGAAGTATTTCTTAATTTCTAAGCATAGCGATGTGTCCTTTTGTTGTGCATTTTTTAGCTTACTATCTCTTAGGTCACAGAATATGGATTCTATGGTTTCAACCCCTTGACATTTTTTGAGACTTGCTTTATGACCTAGAACAGGGCTCAGCAGACTTTTTCTTTAAAGCATCAGGTCATAAACATTTTAGACTTTGTGGCCCATACAGTGGTTGTCATACTACTGAGCTCTGCCGTTGCTATGTGAAAGCAGGCACAGGTGATATGTAAGGGAAGGGTATAGCTGTGTGGCAGTAAACTTAATTTTGAACTGATTTCGAGTTTCATATAATAATCATGTCACAAAAATATTTTTCCAACCATGTGAAAAATTAAAAACCATTCTTAGCTTGCAGGCCATACAAAAAGGCCACCAGGCTGGAAGTAGGCCCAATACGCTCTATCCTTGGCCTAGAGAATATGGTCAATTTAAAAAACAACAAGAGTCACCATTGTAGCTTAGCAGGTTAATAACCCAGCATTGTGTCCTTAAGGATGCAGGTTCCATCCCTGGCCTCACTCAGTGGAGTAGGGATCTGGTGTTGCCACAAGCTGCAGTATAGGTCACAGGTGTGGCTCGGATCCGGTGCTGCTGTGGCTGTGATGTAGGCCAGCAGCTGCAGCTCTGACTCAGTCCCTTGCCCAGGAATTTCCATATGCTATAGGTGCAGCCCTAAAAAGAAATAATAAAAATAATAATAATAAAAATCAGCAGCCAAAGAAACAATTCTATCCTTGCTTGAAAAGAATATGTCTTCTGCAACTGTATTTTGTGTGTTTCCATTAGGATAAATTTCTCTGCTGTGTTGTTCAAATCTTCTATATTTTTGCTGGCTTAAAAAATATTTTCTAAAAAAGAAAAACATTTTTTTAATAAAAAATATTTTCTTTGCAATAAACGTTAATAAAGAAAAGGGCACAAATTGTCAACGTGCAGCTCGTTGAATGTTTTTGAAGCAGATGATTTAACACTACCCAGATCTAAACAGAGCAAATTGCCAGCCCTCAGAAGTGCCCTCATGCCTTTGCAGTCACTAGTCTCTCAGAAAAGTGGCAATTATTCCAGCTTCTGTCATCATTGACTAGTTCTACATGGTTTTGAATTTTCTATTACTGGAATTACACAGTATGAACTTTTTTGTGTCTGTTTCTTTCACTCAGCCTTATATTTGGGCCATTCCCAGAATGGTACAGTTGTGATTTGTTCATTTTATTACTGTGGAATATTCTATTGGGTGAATATGCCAAAAAATTTGATTCATTTTTCTATTGATGGGTCTTTAGGATATGTCCAATTTGGTAGAATATATGTAACTTGCCTTTTTCACTTTCATGATGAGCAGACTTTTTAAAATGTCTATTTTCCTTTTTTTTTCTTTTATGATTAGTAACTTTTATACCCTGAAAAACCCTTGCCTCATCCAAGGTTGCAAAGATTTTTTTTTTCATGTATTTCCTTCTAGAAGCTTTGTGGTTTTCACTTTCATATTTCAATCTGTAATCCATCTCAGTTTTGTGTGTGGTGTGAAGAAGAGGCCTAGGTTCACTTTTCAGTATGGCTATCAAGTTGTTTCAGTGTCGTTATGGAAACGGACGTTCCTTTCCTCATAAAGTTGATGAGATATCTTTATTACCGATCAATTATATATGTGTGTGGCTCTATCTTGGACTCTGTATTTTTTTTATTGATATAATTGCCTATCTTGGTTCTAATATTACGTTATATTAATTATTATAGTTTTATGGTATTTGTTTATATCAGGTCATATAAGTCTTGTTATCACGGTCTTGGCTAATTTATGCATTTTTATTTCCATATAAATTTAGAATCAGCTTGTCTGTGTATATAAAAGCTTCTTAGAATTTGTACAGAATCTGTAATTTGCTTTCAGAAGGCATGACATTTTACAGTATGGAAACATCTACTCCATGAACATTGTACATTTTTCCAGTTATTTAGGCTGTCTTTATTTCAACAATGTATGGTAGTTTTAAGTATAGATATCTTACGTATCTTTTGTCACATTTATTTTTAGGTATTTGAGGTTTTTGATGCTATTATACGTAGTATTTTTTAAATGTCCTTTTTCAATTATTAGTTGCTAACATCCAAAAATACATTTGGTTTGGACGGTATATTGTATCCAGTGACCTTTCACCATTCACTTATTAGTTCTAATTAAAGTCCTTTGGATTTCTGTACCTAATCATGTTATCTGTGAATAAAAATTACTTTCTAATCTTTATATTCCTTTCTTTTTTCTTCCTTTCTTTCTCTTATTTTTCTTTAGTTATGACTTGGACCTTCAAAAATGTTGACTAAAAGAGGCAAGCATAGACATCCTTGCCTTTTCAGGTCTTTAGGTAGAAAACATCTATTATTTTACCATTAATTATGATGCCATAATTTTTCCCTCTAAAATTTTGTCATACTGAGAAAGCTCCAGTGACGTTTCATAATTCACTTGCTAGTTCTAGTGAAAGCCCTTTGGATTTCTGTACCTAATCATGTTGTCTACGAATAAAAATTACCTCTTTCTAATCTTTATATTCCTTTCTTTTTTCTTCCCTTCTTTCTCTTATTTTTATGACTTGGAGCTTCAAAAGTTGACTGAAAGAGGCAAACGAACATAGACATCCTTGCCTTTTCAAGTTGTTGGGTAAAAAACCTCTATTATTTTACCACTAACTATGATGCCATAATTTTTCCCTCTAAAATTTCATCATATTGGAATTCCCATCGTGGCGCAGTGGTTGGCGAGTCTGACTGGGAACTATGAGGTTGCGGGTTCGATCCCTGGCCTTGCTCAGTGCGTCGAGGATCTGGAGTTGCCATGAGCTGTGGTGTAGGTCGCAGACATGGCTTGGATCTTGCATTGCTGTGGCTCTGGCTGTAGGCTGGCGGCTACAGCTCCAATTCGACTCCTAGCCTGGCAACCTCCATATGCCACAAGAGCGGCCCTAGAGAAAGGCAAAAAGACAAAATAAATAAATAAATAAATAAATAAAATTTCGTCATATTGAGAAAGTTCCAGTGACCTTTCCTAATTCACTTATTAGTTCTAGTTAAAGTCCTGTAGATTTCTGTACCTAATCATGTTATCTGTGAATAAAAATTACCTCTTTCTAATCTTTATATTCCTGTTCTCTTCCTTTCTCTTTATTTTTCTTTATAGTAATGACTAGGACCTTCAGAAAACTTCTAAATTATTAACTGCTGTGTCCCCAGTGAGTAGAACAGTGTCTGTCACATAGTATTTTTTGACCAAATGAATAAGTGATTGATAGAAATAAATACAAGATTATAAGGGAGACCAAGTCCTTGACCTCATGGAGCTGACAGTCTCCCTCATAATGAATGGAGTTGAGGAAATTCTAATAAAAAAAAAAAAAAAGAAAGGAAAAGAAGAAAGAAATCCAAAAAAGACAGACACCACACCTTGTACATGGCCCACGTGGCAGCGGTGGGTCTAGTGAAGGAAAGCTGAGTCTCAGTTAAGGAGTAGAAGGAAATGCAGATAATGTACTATCTCAGAAGCAGAGGGAAAGAAGGTTCGGAAGGAAGAGGACTGTACATAGAACCTTGTGGTCATTGGGGAGATCTTTGTCATCTCCTTTCAAGGCTAACATCATGCATCAGGATCCAAGCAAAGTACTGCCAGTTCCAAAGTGGGTTTGAGCGCGCAGCCAGGCTGGAGGCACACAGGCAGAGCGTGTAGTCTGCAGAATCTGCTTGGTGGAGAGGCTCAGAAAGGACAGTGCCACTGCCATGAGTGACAACACAGGGAGAAAAAGCACCGGCTGATAACTTGTCTTTGAAGTTTTTACCATAGCGAAGAGGTTGTGAACAGTCCTGTGTTGTTTGATTTGAAAGCCCTCCACTGTGGCCCGTTAGATCCGGCATCCAGCCTGTGGATGGCCACCTGCCTGGTCGTGACAGATCTGAGACATCAAGCAGCTGTTCTCGTGTCTTTGGTTTGACTTTGACCAGTTTTTGAAAAGTAAGTGCGTGTCTGTTTTGTTTTGAATGGACAGGTTCCATTTTTTGGGCCCCTGTTTGATGGAGCCATCGTGAGTGGGAAGCTGCTGCCAAGCCTTATCTGTGCCACGTGCATCAACGCCAGCAGGGCTGTGAAGTGCCTCATCCCCCTGTACCAGAGCTTGTATCTTTTTGCTTAAGTATGTAACGTATTAGCCATCCCGACATCCGCTTCCTGACACTGTCTCCTGAGGGGTGAGTATGAACAACAGCTGGGTTGAAGAGGGAGGCGGAAATTTGTTTTCAGTCCATGTTGAAGAAAACATAGTGTGATTTTCATAGCCTGCCTTAGTATATATTAAATACAGTGATTTTGTGCTGCGTCAGACCTAGGTGAGTCGCAGCCGTTGGTGCAGAGAGGCTGTGCCTGTCCCCAGATGCTCGTTCCTCCTGGGGTGTTTCCTGCTTGAGTCCAGGCTCCTCTTCCTCCATCCCTGTCTGCTAGTCTCTTGTGTGTAAGGTGAGATGCTGAAAAGAAGTGACAAGGTCACTCAGAGTGCCTAGCGGAAACCAGCCGCACATGAAATGATGCTGGTAAATCAGAGAACATGGCAAGTGCCAGCGGAGAGGCATGGACAGTGTTGTAGGAGGTACAAGGAGGGAGAACTTGCATCTGGCCAGGAGGATCCGGAACGGCATCCTCCACAAAGTTGTGTTTGAACTCCTCCTTAAGAACGACTAGAAACCCTTTTGTAATTTTCCAAAATCATGAGTGTCTCCTTCTCTAATTTCTGATCTTCTCTCTAAAAAGCAAAGACATTTATCTTCCATCATGTTC
Source organism: Phacochoerus africanus (assembly GCF_016906955.1). NCBI lineage: Eukaryota > Metazoa > Chordata > Mammalia > Artiodactyla > Suidae > Phacochoerus > Phacochoerus africanus. The sequence goes on from NC_062546.1 coordinate 34,783,416, forward strand.
TTCTCAAACATTTCGTTAGCATGCTGTAACCTCTAACTTCAGGCGTGGCCTCTGGTGATAAGAAAAGGAAATTAGGGCACCTTCATAAATTGCTGCAAAAGGCATCAGACCACCTCGTACAACTTGGGGTCTCTCTGTTTCTAATTAGTATTGATAATGATTGTAAGCATATTGTGTCTGACCCCTCTCTCTGTACTTCTCCCCAACCTCACCGTAAATGATGTGTTGCTGGAGGGTGGGGGTGCGGGCTGGGTGAGAACGATCACATGTGAATAGATACAGTTCATGAAAAATACCTTTCATTAAAACCCTGGTCACTTCATTGACTGATATTCTGTCTTTAGATTAAAAAAAAATACATATGCCATGTGGCAACTCAGAATTATCATAGAAATTAGTAGTAGAAAAGAGCCATTAGGTCCCATCTGGTCCCTCCCTGGGGGCCTGGTTAGTATTATTCCCCCAGCCCACCCCCTCCCGCTTTGTCCAGGCTGGTGGTGCCTGTGTGGGAAGTGGCGTTCTTTGCAGTGAGCCCCACAGCCCGTTAGACTCAATCTTGCTCCTGGTGTCGACTCAGCCTTCAGCACAGAGTTTTTATCTCATGTGCTGTTAGAAGGAGGTTCTTGGCAGAAATGAGAAAGGCTTTTTTAGCAATTGGTTCATGAGTTCCTATGTCTGCTAGGATGAGCTGAAGCCTTATCAGTCAAGTATATTGGATCAAAGCAAGAAAAAAATCATTTGCAAACCAGAAAAATTCTGATTTATATAAATCCATTTTGATTTTTGTCACATCACCGCCCCCACTTATGGAACTGCTCGTTACAAAATCTGTGCTTTCTTTGTAATGTAGCACGCTGCTTTCTCAGATCACAATTACTGTGGCTTCAGAGCAATCAGGGTTAGGGGAAAACAATATTTTTGAAAGTTGAAAGGATAGAAATCAGCATCACTTTAAAAACTTTTGGAGTAATCACATTGGACTAATGTGGGTGCCAGCTTAGGGCTGTTGATGGTAGCGTGACTTGGTAAAGCCCAATTCCAAAAGAACTCATAAAATAGTCAGGTTGACATCTCAAAGAATAACTCAGTACAGAAATTAGGAAAGCGAAAGAAACAAAATTTATTCTGTTAATCATTATAAAATTTTAAACATTTTTCTTTTGCCTCTACCTTGAGAAGATTTAATGTGCTATTCAAATAAGTTACTAAAATAAGAAATAAAATATTATAAATTGTATAGAGATGTAGTCAGTGGGGAAAGATTTGTAATCCCTTAACTCCTTGGTTCTTTAATGTCTGCCTGCAGAAGAGCTAATATTCCAGCCATAAACCAAGGGTATGAGTAGAAGAAAAGTTGGGAAAAGTGGAAGATTAAGAGAAACGGTGTGGGTTGTAACTTTGTTTTTCAAAAACTAATTTCTAATTTTTTTAAATACTTATAAATATCTGCCTAGGCTATTCATGATTAACTGCTCCTTTAACAACATTTGTTAAAGTGTTCTGGTCTTTGCTTGCTTTAGTAAAGTCTAAACGGGTTTGTATCCCGGCTCATGTCTGGAATCCGCTGCTTCATCGGGATAAGCTGTAGGTAAGCCTTAAATTGGAATCATGAAAAATACTGAATAACCTGACATGTCCTAATCATGGGTGTCTCCTTACATTTATTCATTTACCAAACAGTTGGTGTGGACTTGGGATCTACCAGGCCCAGTCATAGGGGCTTGGGATACACAGAGTGCAGGGCAGGTGAGGTCCTTGCCTGGAGCTACCTGGAGAAGCGAGAAACTAGCCAAGTTCTAGGGCAAGGAGGGAGCGTGGCTGAGGCGGCCAGGGAGAGAGCTGGAGGCTGAGGCTGGAGGGAGGCGAGAGGCCCTGTCCCCAGGGAGCAGGACAGCGTCCTGGCCGGAGGGTGCAGGCAGATACAGGGACTCTGGTGTTGTCCAGTGGGAAATGTGTGCTCTGCAGGATTTTATGCATCGTCAGGTCTAACGGGGTGCCGGTGACAAGGGAATGAGCTTCCATCAGAGATGGTCTTCTTAGTGGGACCAGAGGGCCTGAAGGGCCCCTACCTCTCACCTCCCTTCTGTCTTAAGAGTTCAAATCCTAGGACAGCATCATGGCTGCCTGGTGCCAGGGCAGAAGGTGGTAGGGGTTGAGGGTCCAACACCCCAAGCCCTCCATGAGGGCTGAGAATGTCAGTAGTACCTCGGACACCCCTGAAACCATGGTTCACGTGTTAACCTGTGGGTCCCAGTGCAGAATGAAAGTGTGGGCCCCTTGATTCAAAAAGCAGGAAAAGTGCCTTTTAAGAGGCTAAAATAGGAAGCTTTTTCCATTCTTCTGAAGTTTTTCTCTGACCTATCATAGTGTTCTTTACTTTCCTATTTAATGTCATTTTAAGTAAAGAAGTACTAAAAATTTAAATTATTAGCATTAATCTTATCATCCTTTATATTGTGCAATGTCTGTTTAACATGCAAATATAAAAGCATTTAACTTACACCTGGAGTCATTAAAATTACATGGCTCATATTTGATAACTTGTAGGTAGATGTATTTTATTTTTACCAGGGTCATGGAAACACTGCACAGAACTAACTCACCCATGTTTATTTCACTCTTCTGTGCACATAGCGCGTCAACACTTACCCTCAGTATATAGACGAGTCAGGAGAGATTAACGGGAAAAGGAGCTGTGGGCCACCCTGTTCTCCCCTCCCCTCTGTGTCATCGTATTTAGAGCACATTGCTGGCTAATACAGGGAAGTAACACAGCGAAGGATATATAGGGTTTCGTGGTTGTTCACGTTTCTTAGGACACCGTAGCTGTGCTGCACGCAAAGCAAGTTCTATTCAGATGGAGAATGTGACTTCGCAGGGCAGCCAGCTCCCTGCCCCAGCTAATGATTGGTACTCAGCTGCCTTAAAATAGTGGCCATCAGGGAGTTCCCACTGTGGTGCATCAGCGAGTTAAGGAGCGTTGTCTCTGCAGCAGCTCAGGCTTGGATTCAGTCCCTGGCCCAGGAACTTCCATCTGCCATGAGTGTGGCCATGGTAAAATAAAATGTGTGTGTGTTGTGTCCACTGGGAGTCAGTTTTATGTAATATTTAACTAGAAGTAGAAATGTGGGCAGCTCCACATCAATTTCACTCAGTAATGTCCAAGGAAATACAACATTTGTTATTAAGCTGAGGACCAGGGGCAGTGCTGGCAGGAATTTGCCTTTTGGGGATCTCTTTGAGCAGTTAAGTCCAGCTTAGAATCAGTATCAAAAGAAGCCTAGTTTGGGGTGCCCTGGGCTGGGTGATCAAATAGTCGAAAACCATGTGCCAAAGGTTCACAGAAGACTAGAAAAAACCATTGTCTTACTTGATCTGAAACAATGGGAGCACAGTAGGGACGTGTCTGGAAAGCACCCCCTTTACGACAGCCCTTTGTGCCTCCTGGGGTTTCTAGCACCGTCCTCCATGGGCTAAATCCAGTCTGTCCAGTGGAGCCTTCGTCCTGTGGCCGCTGCCCTCCTGAGTGATGGGGGCCCTCTCACCTGCCATCTGCTTTCCTGTCCCCTGTGGGCACTCAGAGGACTGTAAATGGGAAGCTTGCCACATGTCATGTTTACGGTTCCCAAGCCAAGCCAACTCGGGGTTCCCAAGTCAGATGACCACAGTCAGCTGAGAGAGGTTTCCGAGACCATCGGGCCAGCCAGGGCTCCTACGCTCCTGCCTGGATGCTCCTTTCAGGAAGAGGCTGCTGCCCAACACGCAGTGCGTCTATTGGGCGGGGTTCCCCATGAATCAAGCAGATGGTGGCCTTTTAAAATAAACGTCCACTTCAGGAGCACAATGGCCTCAATGGCATTCCACATCCCTCCTCTTTGGAACTATCAGCATCTGATGGAGAGGCCAGGGCTGCCCAAGAAAAAGTAATGGGGTAGCTCATTCTCTCACCAGTGAAATTTAGTTTCATGTCTAGTTAGCAGATAGACTTGATGATACCAGAGCTTCTCTCTCAGACGCATGACTTCTTTGTATCATTGCTAAGTTTTGTTCTCAATTTACACACTTTCAGAAATGGTCCCTCTTCTAAAAGCTGTAACGATCCTGTTTCTCTCCTCTCCCATGGCATCGTCGGTTCTTTTTCTCGGGAAGACCTTTTATTTCCTCCCTTTGTCTTCATACACGTAAGGAAAGTGTGGGGAAGGCAGTCAGACACGCCCAGGCGGTGCACCTCGCCACACCAAGCCAGTCGTGTGTTTGTCCATGTTCCCTGTGTCCCTGCCTCGTGCCTGGCACTGTCCTGCCCATCGAGAATAGAATATGAATAAGACATCCCGCAGGAGAGACAGCATTTGCTCAGGACCAAGCTCGGAGAGAACACAAGCACGTTGGAGAACCGCGGATGCTTCCATACACACAGCAGAGTGTGGGACATATGCACGTGTGTGTGCACCTGCACGCACACCTGGGGAGGACAGAGGTGATGAAGGCATTTACGGGACAGTGGAAGGGGTTCTGAGGGGAAGTGAGGGCCTGGTCTAAGTGGCAGGGGGAAGGGTCGGGTTCCTATGTAAACCAAGTGTGGGACCCGCTAGGTTTGCTGGGTGTGGAGGGTGATGGGAAGAGGGTCAAGGTCATACTCACTGGGGCATCACATTGGAAGACCAGGCTTGGGAGGAGGGGGGGATGTGGGGAGACTGGTGGAGGAAAAGGAGAGGATAGTTTCGCCAAAAAGCAAGGAGCAGGGAAGTGAAGGGTCGCCTCAGCAAGGCAGCCAAGCCAGACGCAACTCCCTGAGGGTCTCAGGCGTGGCTGGAGCATCTCCAGTCTTCACCGGAGACCTGGGTAAAATAGGACCTAGAGCTGAATCCCTTCAGGAAAGAGGCAAGAACATATCAGACAATAGCAGCACTGACAAGAAAGAAGACACACCTAGGTGGGATGGGGGCATTTCAGCCAGGAGTCCCAGGCCATGTGGGGACATGGACAGTGCTTTTTTAACTCACCTTCCAAGCAGGTCTGGAGGCAGAATAGAGCTGTAGTAATGGGGCTTAGGCTACTGGGTAGTGGCTCCAGGTACCTTCTGCTGATGGCAACAAGCATTTGACAGACTCTTGGCCAGCAAACCCTCTCTCAGAAGACAGAAGGCACCGTCTTGGACCCATTCCTCAGCGATGGGAAAAAGTCGTAGGAAGAAATGGCCTTTACTAAAGTGGGTATAAAAGTAGAATTCCGAGGAGGAAATGGCATATTCTCACAGGTGGCTTGCGGCCGTAAAGAGGAATAAGAAATGAGATGTATTTTGTTAGAAAGTCAAAACTTTCTCTGAAAAAGAACGAGGGAAAGTCAGGCAGAGGGGCCAGTGTCGCCTCAGGGTGCTGGCCAGCCAAGGCGCTCCCCATGATGCTGACGCAAAGTCCTCACCCTCATCCCACATCCTGCTTGTCCTCCAGCTCCCTCCAGGAGGCGGCAGAAAAAGATCTTGGCGTATGAATTCAAACTCAAAGCACTGAGAACACAATGGGAAAAGAAGAAAAAAAGAATTGGTCTGTTCAAGTCAGTCTGACCTCCAAGGTCACGTACATCGATCGTAGAACAAATTTACAGCAGCAATCTCCAAACCACAAGAACTGTTTTTTGTTTTTGTTTTTTTTTTTCCGGAAGTCATGTCAAATAAAGGATGCTCCCAGAACTAAAAACAGGAAAAAATTTTCCTTATTTTTCAAATAGGCTTAAAGGATGAGTTTTAGACGTTGGGTGGGTGCCTTGTAAAATTGTTAGACTTGATAATATTAAATAGTTTGTGAGAAAAGAATGAAGTTCACATAGAATAAAATATCCCAAACACATTCCCTGTGTTTGGTAAGACTTCTTTTCAGAGGTTAGAGAAAGCTTATAAACCTTAATTTTGGTAAAACACAAGATAAAGCGTCACAACCATTTGGCAGATGGGAGAGGGAAGATTGGGCTTATGGGAGCTGGGTAACTTCACTGCGGCCAAACCTAAATGCATTCATTCAGGGACACCAGCTGACCAAGATCCGTGTGTCCAGTCCCCTGTGGCCGAGGCTTTGTCCAAGCCCTCTTCCCCCCAACTTTCACAAAGGTCTAGAACACCTGTTTATCAAAATGTCATTGGTAAGAAAGCTGGGAGGGCTAACTTGACCCCAGGCAAAGTCAGAAATTGGGATTTCCTCAACTGAGGGGACTTCCAGACCCAGACCAGCCCCACGAGGCTGAGGCGGGTAAACTTCAAAGTCATGCCTTTGCGTTTAGCCAGCCAGGCCGAGGGTGACTCCGTGTAGCAGAGGTGGTCTCTGAACGAACGCCCAAGGATAGTGGTCAGGAGGTTTGGGGTGAGGGACAGGAGCGTGAGACCTAGGCACGGAGCACAAAGGCCCGTCCCTGCACCCCCACATCCCCAGGCCACATCTTGAATGTCGGATGCCGCTCTGCGACCGCATTGTAAGAGAGCCCCACCCACCTCGTGTCCATCCAGGGCAGTCATGGCCTTGCACCTTACATCTCAGGGAACCGGTAAAACCAGGAGGAGTGTCTCAGGAGCCTGGAGGGTTAAAGCAGAGACAAGGCTGTAGAAGTGGGGCGGTGGGTGAGCAAAGGCGGCCAGGAAGCAGGTTTTAGCGCAGTGTCAGAGCAAACATGCAAAAAACAGAGCCTACAGACAGCCTCCTGCAGGCCGAATCCAGCCTGCAGATGGGCTTTGTTTGAACTGCGGTGGCCTCCAGCATTACTTATAAAAATTGAGTTTGTCAGCCACGCAGAAAAGGTAGGAGATTTGCATTTTCGAAAATTTAGATATCTGATGTCTCTTGATGAATCAGAACCTCTGACCCCACTGGGCCTCCTTTGCCGTTGGCAGCAGTCGGCCTCCTAACCAGCTGGCTGCGTGCTCCCCCTGTTCACCACGGACCCCGGGGCCACCTCTCCCTGAGCCCAGGTTGGTCTTCCTCCAGGAGGGGTGGGTGAGAGGGTCCGTGGGCCACGCAGGTGAAACAGCATCTGGTCCTGGGTCAAAGCCCCGTGATGTTAATCACAGTTGTTCTTATACTGCCAGCATGGACCCCAGAAATATCAGAGTTTCCAACCTCTGTTGTAAAACCGGGAGCCACCATCTCCCCCTAGGTTTCCCCTCTCAGCCACTCTGGTTCCCCCCCCCCACCCCCCCGCCAAGGACTGCCCTCAGGTCTCTGCTGTGACACAGATGTCCCCTCCCGTGGCAGGCTTGCCCCCTAAGCGCTCCCTGCCAGACCTGGCCTCCTCTTCTGCCTCCTGCTTGTACTAGAAGCTGCCCCTCCTGTGCTGTCCACGTGTACTTCCTGGTACCTTACAAGTATGTGCGTGAAGGGACAGATGGAGGGAGAGGGTTAATTTCTTTGGAAAACAGAAGACAGAAGCAGCTCATATTTCATACGATTACACTTTTTTCAAAATTGAAAACCTTTATTTTCCAAGAAATGTAGCTCTACATATAGAATATATATCGACGTATGTCTCTACAGGCACACTTTAAGTCCTTTTTCCCCCCATTTTTTGTGTGTTTATTTACAGCCGGGTCCCCAGCACTTGGCACAGAGCAGGTACTCATAAACATTTCTTGAGTGAACCACACTGGCAAAAACACCTAGATAGTAGTACTCAGGAGAAAAACGTGTTGGCGTTTTTGCTGAAAAATTGGATTTTGTTGTGTATCTTTATTTTGATCTGTGCATGTTACTTTTCTATCGCTAAGCAATAATGCTCCCATCACTACCCCACAAAGTCACGGAAGGACGTGTAGTTGGAAATCCCCACAATTAGAACGATGACTTTATAGTTGAGTTTAAAATTAATAGAATTTTATTGAGAGCCATGACAAGTAAGTGAAGCTATTCAGGATTCCCATTTTCTTAGAGCCATACATGTAGTTAGAGAGATGGATGCAAACAGCATTAAGGGCAGAAAACAGCAAACAGGAAGGAAGTGGGAAGGCAAGGTAAGGTCTCCGTGAAAGCCAGGGCCCGAGGGAGGGGGCGCCTTCTAGTCCGGGGGGAAAGGTGCATCTGGAGACCTTAAATCGTGCAGGTCTCAAAGTCTGTTTCTAAATCCTAGGGACTGGATTGTAGGGTTGTCGGTTTGGTTCGTAATTGTATGTAAATTTCATACCGTAAGTGACCCGCCCGGGAGCCTTGGGGAAACCCTCACAGCCTGCTGAGCCTGGCCTGGACCAGGCAGGCCAGGCTGACAGCTGAAGTCACTTGTTGGGGAGTCCACAAACTCTGGTTACAGCTGCATTTGTCAGTAGCTTTAAGGGAAGTGTAATCAGCCAGAGAGATTAATTTGCATCTCAATTAGAAAAGAGTGGGGAGGAAGCAGTAGGGTCTGGTGCTGGAAGGTTATGGAAGAAATCTCACCAAGCACAAAAGCCTGCGTCGCCCGTCCTCCAGCTGAGTGGAGGACAATATGGGAGGTTGCGTTTCCATAGGGACCAGGAGCCTGCTGGGCCCCAGAAGAATCTCAGTTTGCACCGTAATCATTTGGTCATGATGACACAAATTCCGCTGTTGTTCCCAAATACACTTTGCTCTTGGAAAGATGTTCGAAAAGTGGACATGGCCATCCTGTCAGAAGCAGGCAAGAGGGTATTTGCTGCCCCTACTCACTTTTTTCACCATGCTGCTAGGATTTCTAGGCCCTGAACATTTATTACTGTCTGAATATTCAAAGAGCAAAAGGTCATTCCATAAATGACGAGATTTCTTTAGCATTCAGATGGTTACTTTGGGAATGGCCCAGCTTCAAAGAGACCCATTATTCCTGACTCCGCCACACTCTTCAGCAGTAGGCAAACAGGAGGAATTTTAATACGCAGGCGAGGAAGAAATACGGACTCTTTGGGCCAAGGAACGTGGAAAAGATCCTGGTCATTACAGGCCTGTTAATAATCCCAGCGAAACTACAAGAAGGAGCCCTACCCCACACTGCAAAGAGCACAGAGTGGTTGTAATTCAGATTTTTCCTTCATGTATTATCTAGTGGTCATTTTCACAGGCTTTGATATTTATACCTTTCAGAGGAGGCCTTGGTAGTCTCTGAATTCTGCACTTGAGCTTGGTGAGAGTTGAGCCCACCAGTTCCATAACCAGGGGACTCATGCTTTGCATTTGGGAAGAAAGACTTTGATTTCTATTTTATTTCATTCTCTCTCAGTTAATTCATTGGCTCCAGCTTCAAAGTGAGCAAACAGAGAAGAGTGACAAAAAACTGAATCGTGCTTTACAAACTGTTGAATACAAGCTGAACTCTCTTTAAAAAAAAAAAAAAAAAATCAGCATTTTAAAATCCATCCTCCCATCCTGGAAAGGGGCTGGAATGAGTTTCCTAAAGACAGTCTCTTCCAGGGCCCCCAGACTGAAATAACACAGGGAGACATCAGAACCTCTTAATCCAACATTAATCAAATTTCAGTTGACTAATTATCAGTCCCATTTTGAAAGGAACTTCATGCCATAAACAGCATCCCAGAATGTTTAGTGGACTCTGGGATTATAAGCAATATATTTGAAAGTGAGACTTTCTGTTATTCACATCTCCAAAAGGGATAACACGTGCCTTATTATAATAAGAGATTGTGCAAAGCCAAAGCAGGACAAAGCAGGCTGGTCCACACCATGACCCCTTCTGGGCCCGTCTGCCTCAGCGTCTACAGCCAGCTCCCGGCAGGTCTCCTGCTGGAGTAATTTGCGACACACTCGAGCAAATTTTTAATCAAAGCAGAATGCTTCTTTGGTCATCTGAGGGTGAGAACAACCCAGATGCCATCATGTTAGCCTCGAAAGGGTGTCCTTTTAGTTCACTCCGTGGAATTGTACCCAACTCTATGATGGGTACTTTGTTGTGCTTCAAACGTGTTTCTGGGGTCCTGTGCTTTGAAAGCATTTGACTTTAACCCCTGGGACTTGAAAGAGACCCTTGGAGCCGGATGGGGAAGGATGGGAGCTCTGTGTCCCAGCTGGTGCGCGCATCACTCCCTCCCCCGCCGTGATCAGGTGTCCCATGTGGGAGCCACTAGGGAGTCACGATGGACTTTATGTTGTATGAGGCTCGTGCCTTCCACTTGGAAAGTGCACAGCTGCCTTGGTTTCCAACAGAGTGGCATGTCTCCAAAATGCCTCAATATTCTAATCAGACACCTCCTAGGACATGGATCCCTGTTACTCGCAGCCCCGCATCTGGTGTCACGGATGTCCAAGTGATCTTGTCATTTTCATCGGAATCACAAAACTGAAACAATGCAGCATCTAGTCGTTGGTGATATTTCTCCCTCTTCAAAGTCTTTCTTCTAATGCTTCCTTCTGGTCTTTGATCTTCCTCATTTGGCCTGAGGAGGTGAAAGTGCAGAGTGTGTGGCCCTCTGCCAGGCCCTCCTGTTTAAACTCTCCAATGCAAAGCTTTCGTCCTTAATCCATCAGTGATCAATGGAGGAGCTGCCTCCTAAAAAAAGCGGGGGTCTGCTGCTTATGGAACAAGCCAGCTCCTAAGATGCCAAGTCTCTTTGGTCCTCCCTTCATTTGCCTATGAAGTGGGATGCGCGTCTCTGGGCGCTGCACCCCAGCGCGGATGGGCAGTGTCATACCTCCACAAAGCGGGCAGGCGCTCCCTCGCAGACGGAACTCTGAATTTATAAGCAGAGTTCCAGAACTCCCCCAGGGCCTACTTTTCAAAGGCAAATTAGTATGTTTGCAACTTGATCCCTGGGCAACTTTTGACAGTTGTTCTAAGAATAATAAAACAGATGGACGGAATAGATTTGGGGGTCTCCATCCAAACCGCCATCCTCGGTGGAATTTAAAGAAGGCATCGTCTCCAGAGAGCTGCTGCTGTGCAGCATTGTGCTCTGCCCCTAACGCCCCGGAACCAGGACTTTCTCCCAAAGACGAACATTGTCCTCGCCCCGCCTTCACCTGGTGAGAGCGCAGGAGACATGAATTTTAACCGATGTTTCAGATTTTAACACAAGTCCTAGCCTATCCTCCCACACCCCACTTTGCAGGCCTGGGGGAGAACGTCAGAGCCTCTACAGAGGCTGGAAAGGAAAGTGGTGGAAGGAGGACCCCTCTTGTCCTGGCTGACGGGGCTCAGCCAGGGGGTTCGTACCCATGTCTGACACCTGAGCTGGCACAATGGGAACATCTGCAGGCTGGCTGGGCATCCCTCATCTCGGGCAGCCTCCACCTTGGCGAGCTCAGGTCTCCTCACAGCAGCCAGACTAAACAGGCAGCTGCCCAGGGCCCCCAGGTACCTGGCAGAAGGCACGAGGCTTGTTTCACCCTCTGACCTTGGAGGTCCTAGAGCTCTGGCCCCAGCAGGTCCCTGAACCAGTCCAGATTCAAGGGAAAGGGTCTACCTGTTAGGGAGGCAAAAGCCTGCTGTGCAGAGATGTGTGTGTGGGGGGGAGTCTGACCCCCTGGGCAGGGGCGCACCCTGCAGCACACACCCCACTGAACAGGAGCCCCTTGAAGGCAAAAGCCACGTCTTCTCATCTCTCAGACTCCAGCTTCCAACCTAAAACGACCTCAGCAGGTGTTCACTTAAAGTCCAAGATGGATTTCTAATCGGGGGAAAGTGAACTCTAGGACCATTGATTTAATTCACAAGACAACTGTATACTCACAAGGAGGAAATGACTTACAATGGATACCAAAGCACGATAACCCATGGCCAGCGACTTCTTACTCCAAATAATTTAATCATGAAGCGTTAAAACGGAGTTCTCTCTGTCCACAGACACGCATGTGAAGGGTGCATTTTGTTCTTAGCTTAATTTCGTTGGGTTGCTTATTTTCATTTTAATCGGCTTCATTATTCCTGTATTTAATTTTGCATTACCTTCAAGAATCATGAATCGTGAAGTACCTCATACTTGACTTTTCTAGATGGGTTTATGTGTTCATGCCTATGGAAGTTTGTCTCTACAAAAATCTTTCAAAAGCCGTTGATATCATTGGAACGCCCTTAGGGAGAGTATCTGTTTGGGCCAATGCTTAAGTGTTTGGCTTTAAGTGGGGGTCAGGGCCAACTAGAGTGGGAGAGGGTTTTGTTTTCTAACGAGTGTCCTCCGGGCCTTGGGGATGCTCTCAGACATGGAGGGTCATTCTTGAGAAAGGGTATGTTGCTTGGGCAGCTTCTGGACCTGCCCCCAGCAGTGCTCTGTGGTCTTGGAGGGTTGCCATCCTAAGCTTCTGTCACCATGTTTGCTAGAAAAACCCGAGATTCCGCTTGGCATCCTTGGCATCTCTGAGAGGCCCTGTGACCGATGACAGGAGAGGAGGTGGCTCTCAGGCTCTGATGCTTGCTGGATGCACACGGCATGTCACTCTTGCTGGTGGTTTGAAGGAGCACTGACGTTCATCCATCCATCCGAGAGGGAGCTGTCTGCCCTGCCGCTCACCTGCCTTCCGTCCACACAGCTTTGGAGCAGCCGATAGCTCTAATCAGAGGCAGCCCACATCAGGCGATGCAAGCAGGGGCACTCAGATGGCAGCACGGGGACCCTGGGGGCCGCAGCTTGTGGCTCAGATTCACAGCTCCTTCCTAGGGCCACACCACATGGATTGTGTGTCCCTTATAATCTCTGCTGCAGATCGCATATTTCACTCCCTTCCCAAGCTTTTCCAGCTCTCTCTTCTCTGCTGCTTCTGATCCTAACAGCATCCTGGGCTGTGTTGTCTAGTTTTGAGCCTGTGCCGCAATGATTTCTATTCTGGGTAGTTTTTAAACACTAAAGCTTTTAAAAAAAAAAAAAAAAAAAAAAACCTTTGAAATCCCAGTGACTGAAGAGCATTCTTATTCTGGCAACTCCTTTCTCCCAAAAGATCACAAGGAGCTAATGCACATTCTATGACACTGCCATCTTTGAATGTCCGTGACCAGGAGAAGGACTCAGGGATGAAGGCCTGGCTGGCTCTTCCAGGACCACCGATGCCTCAGGAGCACCCCACCTCCCACCCCTCACCTGGGGACCCAGCTCTTGAACTGCTGCTGTTCATCCTCTGTAGGCAGAGGGTCTCCAGAAAAGCCCCTTTTAGTCCTCACTTCCGTACCTAGTTACCCCGATTTCGCCTGTGGAATTCTGGATGCTGCAGAAATTAAAGTCTTGATGTAAAGACAACAAACACATGGAGAATGACAAATCTAAACCAGGGTCAACAGTGGCTGCTGTGAGCACCCCAGCCAGCGGAGCCTTCCTCCGGGAACGCAGCTTTCCAAATTAAACAGGCTTGAATTCATCAATGAACTGCACACTGTATTTAACATGAAGATCTTTAGGATGTTTATCATCGTACTTCCTTAAAGTCAAGTTTAAGTCTCCTGGTAGGTAATCTTTGTTTCCATCTTTACAGCCTCTTAAACAGTGGTGGATCTTCTCACGGATCCGCACACCAGGAAAAGCTTTCCGTTTTTCACAAAGTACAGACAATCACCTTCGGCAGACCCCTGAGCTGAACTGAGTTGCGGGAAGACTTGAGTACCAGGCATTTCTTCATGGTATTTGCACACTCTGAGCCCAGAAAATAGAGACAGAGATGCATTTGCTGCTGGAGCTAATCTTTCAGCAAAGTGTTTTTAACTTCAGAGCTTTAAAAAGAAAAAAAAAAATCTTGGCACAAACGTGATCAACAGATTCTGATAATCCCATTCACACTCGCAGAACCAGATCTGAAAACAACATGGCTGAAAAGCAGTTGTTTTCCTAAGTTTACTCATTCGACAAAACAGCCACTGCCATTTCCTGGACACCAGGAACAGTGCTGATGTTGGGGGTCCGGAGTGGGAGGCGGGGTACTGGGTGCTCAGGGCTCTGTGCTGAATTCGGCAAACGTCAAGGAAAGGCAGAGCTTCCCCGATGGCTCGGATGGAGCTCTGCCCAGAGCCCGGAGAAGGGCGTCCCTCGGAGGGGCCTCCACCCTGGCGTTTGGTGGGGGGTATAAGGAAGGAGCCTTCAGAGGAGGTAAACCTGGAACCTTCAAGACACTTAGCAATCTGGGGACCCTGGATGCCGCTGGGATCCCAAACACACCCATCACCCCAGGATCCACAGGGCCCTGCCCCCATTTCCCTCCTCACCACCCACTCAGCATCCAACTGGTCCTCCAGATGCCTTCCCACCTTGAGTCCTGAATTGCCACTGATAACAGGAAGCGCTTCTGCCTTTCGCAGTGAGAGAAACGTGGCCAGGAGGTAGAGCAACTCCCCTCCTGGGTTCCAGGGAGAGCTCTGCCCTGGACTCTTGAACATCTCTCTAGATGCAGTCACCTAATCCTTACAGCTCCTGTGCAGGAGGTACATTATCATCCTACTGTAATATATTCTGCAAACATAGTGCAGCGTCTTATAGAATAAAATCTGTTAGGTGTTCGATTATATTTGAAAAGAGAGTTGACTCAAGGCCTAGAGAGGTTAAATAACTCGCCTGAGGCCACCCAGTTGTGTGAGTGGTGAGCCAGGATCACTCCCCAAAGAACCTAAAGATGCCTGTGGAATCCTTGGACGTGTCAGTGCAGCTTTTTCAAGCACGTCGGGTCCGTGGGTTGGATTTCTAAGTTGTGACTTAGAGCCGATCCTGATAAACCGCAAATACCAGGATTATGCATTAATGAGACTAAAGGCATGAAAGAGCAGATCGGCTCTCGAGGCTGTTGTGGGGACACAGGACGCTGCCGTCGCCCCTCTGAAGGCCTGCATTGTCGCCAGGCTCATTAGCATCACGCTCGGCCCGGCCGTTGCCGCTCGCTAGCTTACCAGCTGTTCCTGCTGCTCCGCACAATGTCGGATGTGTTCAGCTCGCTGGGTTCCTGTCCTCGCCGCCGGAGGAGACAGCCCTTCCGCTGGGGATACCCACGTGGCCGCCTGTCAGCGGTGGCACCGAATAAAGTAATAGGCCTTCGCATGGCATATGGTGTCTGGATTCGTACAAGATGCAAAACTCTTCTGCCGCTAATGCAGGATGACTCATAGCATTGCTAATTTTTCAGACAAAAGCTGACTTCCACACCCACGCTTTTAACCCCTGCGGCTGAACCGTCTTCCTTTGCGAGGCTCTAGAAAGGTAGCCTCTGGATCGCCCTCTAAAATGTGTTACACTTGCTGAACACATATGAATGTCCTGCTTTGCTTTGGCTTGAGGCTCATTTTAAATTTCTGGACCTTTTTTCTCTCCTCCAGAGAAAGGGAATTTTTAAGCTTAAACTTTTTTTCCTCTCTCACAATGGAAGAGTCAACAGTTAGGCAGATTGACCTCTTTTTTTTTTTTTTTTTTTTAAGCTGTTTATTAGAAAACCAGTCAGAAGGCACTGTATTTGGAGAACACTAGAAACTGTTTATAAATGAACTTTCTCTTTTAAAAATCCCGTAGAAACTCGGGCTGATGCTGCATCCACTCTGTGGAGCGTTTCACTTTAGAATGTCTCTAAGTTACAGGAGAATGTTAATCTGTTTGTGTGATAGTGTGGCCTCTCCTCCTGTATTACGTGCACAGCTCACTTAAATAATCAAATTCTGCCAAAGCAAATTTAGATTATAAATTTACACTGGAATAAGCATTTTTTTCACACTATAAAATAAATATATGGGATCTTCTTTAAAAAAAAAAAAAAAAGCTCCCACTAAATTATTTAGGATCAGTTGTGCTTATATGTCTAAATTTAATCCAAGATTTTATGTACTGAAATAAGGCAGTTATTTGCATTTACGCAATCAGGCCTCCCTTTGAATTATTGATCAAAATATGGGTTCTTTGATAAATAATCCTGTATTGGACATTTTATTTAAACATTTCAGAGTCAAGGATTGCCAACATAAATGATGAGACAGTTTCTAATTATGGACTGAATCACTGAGTGTTTTGTAGTCAGTCTGGCACATGAGAGCTTTTGCAATCAGAATTTGGCGAATGCCTGAATTTTTAAAGGAACTTCACGCTAGGAGGAAAATACAGATTTTTTTTTTTTTTTTTTGGTCTTTTTAGGTCCACACTTTTGACCTAAGATCAGGAGGCCATCAAAGTTATGTAGCTTTGATCTTCAAAAAGTTAAAAATAGAACTACCGTATCATCTACCGTTCCACTTTGGGGAATACATCCAAAGGAAATAAAAATACTAACAGAAAGATGCGTGTACCCCCATGTTCATAGCAGCTTTATTTCCACAAGCCAAGACCTGGAAACAACCTAAGTGTCCATTGATGGCTAAATGGATAAAGAAGATGCGAGATGCATACACACACACACATCATCTCAGGAATGGTCATTCCCGGAACTAATGTGGAAAGTATGTGATATGAACTGTACGATCTTACTTACATGTGGAATCTTAAAAAGCAAAACAAAACTCAGAAGAGATCAGACTTGTTACCGTAGGTGGGGGTGCGGGGAGGGGAAATTGGAGGAAGATGGTCAAAGGGAACAAATGTCCAGGAGTTCCTAGACATTGTGGCCCAGTGGAAACAAACCCAACAAGTATCCATGAGAACGTGGGTCCAGTCCCTAGCCTTACTCTGTGGGTTAAGGATCTGGCATTGCCATGAGCTCTGGTGTAGTTGCAGACGCGGCTCGGATCCTATGTTATTGTGGCTGGGTATAGGCTGGCAGCTGCAGCTCCAATTTGACCCCTAGCCCAAAAACTTCCATGTGCCCCAGGTGTGACTGTAAAAGGGGGGAAAAAAAGGGAAGCAATTCCACTTAATTTTAGCCTATTCTTTCATTATTGTTAACAAGAGGATCTTAGCTCTTTAAACTTTGATTTTATGGACTCGAGATGAAAACAAAATTATCATAAATTCGAATGGATCCATTTTGGTGCCATAGGTACATCCTTCATCCCTAAGTACATGTGGCTTCCAAAAAGCAAATAAAACATAAAGTGTAAATATTCTCTATCTCACAACAGAGTCTAGCTCAAAACTAGAACCTGAGTGGCATGATCCATTGTGCTTCTGCCTTAATGGATGGTTGAGAACACGGTTGTATCCTGGTGATGTTGGGTCTTGCAAGCGAGACCTTGACTTCTGTATGCTGGGTCCTTATATTCTACCTCTTTCAAAAATAGATTTGATGGAGTTCCCATCACAGCGCAGCAGAAATGAATCTGACTAGGAACCACGAGGTTGTGGGTTTGATCCCTGGCTTCACTCAGTGTGTTAAGGATCTGGCGTTGGCTGTGAGCTGTGGTGTAGGTCACAGATGCAGCTCGGATCCTGCGTTGCTGTGGCTGTGGTGTAGGCTGGCAGCTGTAGCTCCGATTGGACCCCTAGCCTGGGAACCTCCATATGCCATGGGTGCCACCCTAAAAAAAAAAAAAAAAAGTTGATTTGAACTTGCGGTAAAGGTCACATGTACCAAGAAAGAGCAAATCAAAGCCAGGGAAGTAAGGACACAGCATCATGACATGGGGCATTGGGTGGGGGCCGCGGCGATAGAAGCAAGGGGTCTCCATTAACTACTATGACCTCTCAGCTGCACTATAGCATAGAGCTGCCCTGTGTCCTTGGTATATATGCCCTTGTCCCAAAATTTGCAGTTTCTGTTAATGAGATTATGTCTAAATTAAATATAATAGATCATTCTAAAGAAATATTTTATTGTTTGACTCAGCCTGTGACAGACGGAAGTTCCACAGGCCAGGAATCAGACCTGTGCCACGGCAGCAACCCAAGCCCCTGCAGTGACAGGGCTGGATCCTTAACCCCCTTTGCCACAAGGGAACTCCTAAAGAAATAGTTTCAAAATGTTATGTTCCAGATAATGACATATATCTGTAACAAAATTTTAACGTGAAAATAATTCCCATTCTACCCGTAAGTCCAGAAAATATATTTTAAGTTGATATACTCAAGTCCATGTTCAGCAGAGGCTAATTAGGACCCAAAAAAGGAAAAAAAATAAAAAAGTTAAGGTTTTGACATAGCTGAAAAAGTAAAGAATTAATTAGTGATGTGGGGGAAAGTATTAAAAAATAATCTCAATGCCCACATTTTCTGGATAGCTGCTTTTACTAAGCCTTTTAGTTTAAAAAGCCCAAGCACCTGACATTTTGCATCTCTGTTTTTCTCTAAAGATAAAAGGAAGCTTGAGTGTCTCATTCTCAATAATGCACTTTATATGTGACAAAAAGGGTTCTGTTCCATTCTTTTCCATAGCCAGGCATTTTCATATTATTGCCCCACTAACTGTCATTTCGTGCTTAACTCTTTGGAGCCTGGACCACTCTCCTCAGCCCCGGGTAGGGGATGGGCTGGGCTGGAATGACCTTGGAGGTTTTGTGTATTGGATGCTTGCACTCGGGCTGGCCTGCTGGGTACCATGTTGTAGGACTTGTTGCCCTGATCACCCAGTGCTCAGGCAGGCTTGTTTACTTGTGATCACTATGCAATCATTCATTTTATGGGGCCTCATTAAGGACGACAAACCTCTGTCCCAATTTAGCGTCGTTCGAGCGTAGGTAGCATCCATCTGCTCCACCCGCACTGTTTAATTAATGAACTTCATCACATGCTCCTTGCCTGTGAAAAGCTCGCCGTCTTCCCAGGTTGTTGATCGGGACCCGCATCCAGGTTTCCACATCGAGATCCTAGGAAACTCACCCAACTTCTGTTAAGTCTTGACTTGAAAGCACATTCACGTCTTCTTTCCTCATGTATTTGTAAACCCAAAGTCAGAGTGCTTTTTGAGTAAGTCACTAATCAGCCTTTATAATTTCTTTCTCTTCTCTTTGGTCAGAGTAAAGACCCACATAAAGAAGCTATATTCCGTTTCAGCGCAGTGAAAATATACTTGTTTTTTCAAGATTTTCCCTTCTGAGATTAAAGTGATAGAAATCCCCATATGCCATCACTGTTTTCCTGTGTCTCCACGAGATTGTTCATCTCTGGAACCCTTGGCTCTTGAACCATTTCACTGCATTTTGAACTGCTTTGGTCTCTCTCTGGAACCATCCTTTTCCTTATATTTCTGTGGCTGGTTTCTCTGGGCACTTTGCCCCATGAATGCTATCTTGTTATTTTCAGTGTATGCAGTGTCTCCAACCCTGTTTTGTGATAAGGGCTTTAAAAATCAGTTGACGAATGAAATACGTCTTAACCTGGGAATTTTTGGTTGGTCTGCCAGGTTAGCCGACTCTTCAGACTGACGCAGACCCCAACAGGTGACCACTTCCTGATGCTGGGCCGTGGGCGGGCCTCCTTCATTTACCAACCCACCAAAAGGGACTCAAACCACCTGTGTGTTATTGCAATAAAAACTGTAACTGGAGGAGTTCCCGTCGTGGCTCAGTGGTTAAAGAATCCGACTAGGAACCATGAGGTTGCCGGTTTGATCCCTGGCCTTGCTCAGTGGGTTGAGGATCCGGTGTTGCCCAGAGCTGTGGTGTAGGTTGCAGACGCAGCTCGGATCCCATGTTGCTGTGGCTCTGATTAGACCCCTAGCCTGGGAATTTCTATATGCCACGGGAGCAGCCCTAGAAAAGGCAAAAAGACAAAAAATTAAAAAAAAAAATAATCTGCAAGTGAGATAATTAAAATACTATCCCCGCCGATCAACTGGGAGACCAGTTGAAATGGGTTTTAAATCATGACAAACGGGCCATCAACCAAAGCCCAGTAGAACCATGGCAGCCACAGAGCTTCGGAGCAGCATCCGGCCCTGGAGCGTGCATCTGAGCAGATCAGTGACTTGTCACTCCAGGGAGGTGACCCAGTGCCCCCACCACCGTCACCCAGACATTTTAAAGTTGGGGGACCTAGTCCAGTCTAATAAGTCACGATATCATTTATGCCAATCCACCAGACACTGGGGCCTGTTTGTCCTCCACACTGCACCTGTGGCAGCTATGTGCCATGTCACCCAAGAGATAGCCGCCTAGCACAGCCCTGCTTCCTGACTGTGTGATGGGTGTATTTCCTGTGATGTCACAACACTGCAGCTGCCCATGCTCCTCTTCTCTCTCCCCTCCCACCTGCCCCTCCCCTCCCCTTCTCATTCATTTCAAAACCTGGCTTGAAGCTGGGCATGTCTCACTGTCTGAAAATGTACTCCTTTCCCAAAAAAGGTTGATAACCTGCTTAACTACATGTTTAACTGATTTAGAACTAGTTGAGAATTGTTTCCTCTTTTTCTCTAAGTGGCTTTATGTGAAATGCTCAAAATGGAGAAATGGAAAGGAAAACTATCCCATATCTTTGTTTTATAACTTTCAGTTTTTAACCCTACACACCTCCTAACTCAAAGCATGTGCACTCACTCCACATCTAAGGAGGTCACAGTTTTGCCTTCTGTAAAGAATAGATAGTTCATTAAGAGCATAAAGTGTTGCTGCCCTTAGCATCTGTCAGAGCAAGGGAAAAAGTTCATTCAGCAGGGAAAATGATGCTTTTGGCTCTAAGAAGAAAATAGACTATATTTGTAAATTCAGTCATTAATTTCTTTAACTTCCCCCCCCCCCAAAAGAGGTGGACATTGTTTTGTGCTAGTGACTGCTTTAGGTTTCACTAGGTCCTGATTACAGCTTTTCAGGAAATGCTTACATATTCAGCTCTCAGAGTGACTTTCCAAGTAGCTGCTGGATTTTGCCAGGTTTTCTTTTTAAGAGCATACTTCTTCACAGGCTGGTTCGCAGAATGGTAAAGACATTGGACAAAATGATTGAAATCTAGTCATAACTAAGATCACACCGAAAGGTGACTCTTAAAGCCCGTTGGACCATTCAAGGTCATGCAAGCATTCGGTACTGTGCAGGGAGGCACTTTTGACAGTGGCCAGGGGAAGATGGCCTGGCCTGGGGTGGCGGGTGAGGAAGGGATGGGGCTTTTCTGGTTTTGGTTTGTTTTCACCACAAGATTTCAGAGGAGCAGCCCTTTTCCAGGAGATGTTCACCAATCAAGGGCAGGAACCGAGCCAGAGCCAGGATGAGGCTCAAAGCTCCCCTGAGTCTCTGATTCCAGAGACTCAGAGAACCTCACTCGGTAGCTGTCACACCCAGAGCCCATGGCAGGCCAGTATATGTGTCCTGTCCCCTGCCCTTCGCCACCATGACCTCAGCCCCCAGGTGTAACAGGCTCCTCTGCCTTTACAAATCTTTCAGGACAGACTCTCCTGGGGCAGCTTGACGTTACATTAAGGCTTCTCAAACTGGGAACTGGTTGGTGAGCCAGGGTGGAGGCGAGTCCCAGGAGAGGCATAACCTGTCTTTGGGGGTCATGGGCAGACAGCCTTTGGTGGTTAATCATTCACAACATCTTTTATTAAAGTAAACGCAAGCCACGAATTTGCATTGTTTTTAAGATAAGAAATCTTGCTTGCAGGCTTCTCAGACCCAACTTCCAGGCCCTGAAGGCCCCACCCTCCTGTTCTGTGCCGAGGGGAGGACTCCAGGGGAAATGCTTGTCCGCGTTGCTTCCAGTCACGGTTCTCCACCCTAGGGCCACCTGGGGAATTGCAGTGGATGCCCAGTACCCACTTCATACTCTAGTGACTGGATCTGCTGATTAAGCACCAGGTGATTCCAGCGCATAGCCAGGCAGCAGACACTGCCCACATCGGGGGTCCTGGACACCTGAGGGATGGGAGGAAAGGCTGCTTGTGGGAGTGGAGTCAGGACGCTGCCGGCTTCTTGCAGATCGAAGAACACTAGACGGGAGCTGCCATCTCCCTGAGGGCTTAGTGTGTGCTGGGTGCTGTACTCAGACCTCCAGTAGGACCACAGCTTTCAGTGCTCACCTGCGAAGCCCGAGGCAGTGCCGGAACACAGCTGGAGAAGTGGGGGGAGCGGTGGGGGAGCTCAGGCCATGTGAGCCAGGAGCCCAGACTCCCCCGCTCATGAGCATCATGTGGTGGGGCTCGAACCCTCAGCTGGGGCCAGCAGAAGGAAGGCGAGGATGCTGGGATGTTGTTTGGAAACTGAAGGGTAGATAGTGCCAGCTTCACATTTAGGGCACCTGTTATGGGACGCAAGGCTCAAGAGGGACCCAGAGTCATAAGGAGAGGAAGATGAGGGAGGGAGGCATCTAGCGACACCAATTTATAGTCCATCCGTGTCTCCCCCCGCCCCCCGTCCCCAATAAGGCAGCCTCAGAAAGGCTGCTGCCTGGATAACCTCAGTTTTAGGGTATCTGCTCGCTGAGAATTAGGGTTCTGCACCCTTCTTTGTCCAGGTGCTGAAACCGATCCCCTTCAGGTCATGTCGCTGTGCCCTTGTAATTTTGTAAGTCCTCATGACATGACTATCTTATCTTTTCAGACCTTTGTTCATTAATCAAAGGGTTAAAGTATAAAAACTATTGGGCTTTAAGGAAGATGCAGATATGAATGCCTTTCTTTAATCTGTAACAATGACTGGTTTTAATCAGAATGCTTTAAATGCAGCTCTTGTCAAGTCCCTGCCCTTGTATCAGTGGTTAAGTGTCCTGGTCCATTGAAACAGCTTTGAAAAGTGCAAAGGCTATGCTAGCACCTCTTTGTCTCCTCATCTTTTAACTATAAAGAAAAAGATGTCCTTGTATCAAGCCTCAGCATTTATGTGAAAAATGAAATCAGGTTCAGTTTCTGCATAGATTTTTTTTCAGGGAGATTAAAGTGGGCATCACGCAATTTTTCTCTATAAAAGGCTGCCTTTGATGTGCGTCCCATCCATTCACGCAGAAGTGTCAGCCATTGTTTTTGAGCCGCAAAAGAGCGTCCGCTTGTCACCGGCACATCCTCATACCTTTATGTGGGGGCCTTGTTCCAGGTGGGCCCCAGAATTCAGAGATAATGTCACGCGAGCTGTACACTGTGACCGGATAGCCAGCTGCCTTGGGAAGATAAATGCCAAGGCAAAGCCAAAGCGCTTATCAAAAATAATCAGGAAGCCAAACTAAAACATTTATTTCCGAGTGTCCAGTGGTAATCGTGCTCTAGGTGTTTCATCAGCCACATAACAGCAGATTGCTCTTGGGTGCTGGCTTGGTCCTGGCCCTGGGTTCTGGTTCGCTTCTGCCGTGGAGGTTTCGCTGCAGAGGCACCCAGTGAAGAGAAGCTAGTGCTCCCAGCCCCATTCAGGCCAAGACCAGGGGAGTGGAGCACAGGTGCTGGAAGCTGGGACCTTTCACCAAGCATCTTCCAACCAGACCCCCCCACACACACATGCACACAGCGGGCCCTCAGGGAATGGGGGGGGCGTGGTCAGCCATGACTGGCAAGGGGGTTGCTGCCCATTCTGCAGGAGGGAGGCTCAGGCACAGAGGGGAGTGGGGTGACTTGGCCAAGTCTCTGGCAGTTGATGGAGAGGAACCCGCCCGCTTAGCCTCCCTGCGCGTCCACATCCTCAGCATCCCAGTGGTGTCATCGTCACTAAGGGCTAGAAATACTCTCACACCGGACTTTGAATTTGCATATCAGCTGAAACGGACCCCTGTCTTCCTAAATTTGTTCAGACACTCTTCTTCCTCTGAAAAAAAACCAGGGTTGTCTTCTTTGAATGAAAGTGAAATCCGGAGTTCCTGTCGTGGTTCAGTGGTTAACAAACCCAGTTAGTATCCATGAGGATACAGGTTCGATTCGTGGCCTTGCTCAGTGGGTTAAGGATCTGGTGTCACCCTGAGCTGTGGTGTAGGTCACAGATGAGGCTCAGATCCCCCGTTGCTGTGTCTCTGGGGTTGGACCCCTAGCCTGAGAACTTCCTCATGCCGCATGTGTGGCCCTCAAAAGACAAAGAAAAAAAAAGCGAAATCCAGTAGCAATTTTTTTCTTTGCTTGACTTATGTTCTTTTGGATCACAAATATATGCTTTAGGGTAATCTGACTTTTTCTTAATGTTTTTGTTAATGCTGTCTACCTCCAAATTAAAAAATAGATATTGTTTTAAGTCAACATCCCCCCCCCAACCCCGCAACAGTTGAACCTAAGGCCTGAGGACGTTTTTTAAACGACTGATCCCCCTGGACCTTTGTTTCCCTTCCGTTTCTTCGCTTTCTCTACATACTCAGTCTGTGCAGCTGTGTGTCTGAGG
The DNA here is from genome assembly GCF_016906955.1 of Phacochoerus africanus. Taxonomy (NCBI): domain Eukaryota; kingdom Metazoa; phylum Chordata; class Mammalia; order Artiodactyla; family Suidae; genus Phacochoerus; species Phacochoerus africanus. The sequence goes on from NC_062546.1 coordinate 34,807,449, forward strand.
CCGGCCTAGACATCTAGCCACAGAACGCTGAAGCATGTGTGAGAGGGAATTGGTGGGGGGGAGGCGCTTCCAGGGACACCCCCAGCCCCCCGGGTTGGGGAGCAAAGGAGGAGAAAGCCAGGGAGCCCCTTCCTGCTGCTGTCCCGCGTGACCCGCCACTGCCCACTGAGGCCCCCTCAAGCAATCCTCAGGTGGGGTGGGAGGGGATGCAGAATTCCACCCACAGTCACCTGCTCAGGGCCTCCTTCCACCTGAGCACATCTCCAACCCAGGGATTCTCAACCCTTCTTCACACGTCCTGCTCGTGTTTCCTTCCCTTCCATTTTCTCCCGTGAAAATGGTGATCCTATAAGAGATCCAAAAATAAGCAAATAAATAAGAGCATCTGATGTAAATTCATGCCAATATATTTGCAAGTCCTCCTGCAAAGGAAAATTGGAATGTGAATTCTCAGTGAAAAGGAGGCTTCATTTTCTGGCCCCTCAATTAAATTCTGCTTTTGTTTGTGTTTTATTTGCGAGGGAGCGTTAACCCACATGAAAATGAAGGCAAAGCTAGCCGGCTCTGTTCCGAAGAAGCATTTGGCCACTCCGTGAAAAAGAGCCAGGATCCGTGTATAAATTATTCAGAAATTTGGTAAATACACGGGCAAACTTCTCGCTGGGGCTATCGCTATTGCATTATTCAGCCCCATAAAGAGAATTTAATTTAATGGGTTTTCAGCAACATTGTTCAGTGATCAACAAAAGGCACGCTGTCCTTTATGAATAACTGATTTTCCCGGGGCCTTCTGAAGAAAGTGGGTCCTCGTTAACCCTAGAATGGCTAGCTAATGTCATTGAAGCGCGACCACCTGGCAGCGAGGTTGCGCGTCAGCTGCCAAGGCCGGGCCGGCCGGGAGGACCAGGTGCTCTTGCCGCGCCGTCTGATTGTTACAGTGGAATAAACAGCGTGATTGCACAGTGGCCGGGGGCGAGGCTCCAAGACTGCTGCCAGCCCGGAGCCTCCTTTCTTCCCAGCTCGGCGACGAGGGCCCCGAGAGCCCCTCTATTGAGAGCAGGTAACGCTGACAAAGCTGCGCCGCTGCCACTGCTGCTGCAATTAGGACAGTGAAAAAATCAGACGAGTGGAGAGCGAGGCCGCCGTGAGCCTCAAGTGCCCGTTCCTGCATCGCCTTTCAGCACAGGCCGGGACATTTCCGCATAGACGTGTCGGAAAAAAATTCTAGAAAGGAGCCGATGTTCAGAGTGACCCCCGCCCCTGCTGCTTCAGGCCCCTTGGTTATATCCGTTTGCAAGGGTCACGCTAAGCCGTCACCAAACGATAAACTTTATTTAGGCCTGAATTCCACAGACACCCCAAGTCCCTAGTTCTTCATTATACTTAATAAAACAGTGATCATTGCTCTCTCTGCCTCGGCAAAGCCCTACCAGCGTCGATGTTTAACCAGCTGAAACAGTCCTCGCCCCTCTGCTGTTGTTTATTCTCAGTAATTTCTCCACAGCACTGCTCCCCGTGTGGAGGTATAAAAGAAAATTAGCATTATTGGACTTCAAAAAATTTAATTAAGAAACAGGCATTACGACCTTTCTAAGGGGTTTTGAATGTGAAACGGTTCATTAAGTTCATGTTAATAGAAAAGTAAAGAGCACTTCCCCCGATCAGCAAGGAAAAAAAAAAAATCCCACTCTCTTAACACATTGATTTATTTCATTTGCTAAGCACGGGAACCATGAGACGTTTCGTCCCCAGCAGCACGTTAACTGTGTGCAGGAGTACAATTACAGCCCAACAGCACCTTGTTCTTTGTACTCGTGATGTGTACATTTCAATAGGCTGAGAGGGGGAAGAGAAAAGAAATTAAATTACCTGTTTTGTATTGCTCTGAAGCTGTGCTTGTGGCTGTTGGTTCAGAGGGTCTTTAAGTGTTGCCTGTAGCTTTTCTATTGGTTAAACCCCCACCCAGGTCAGTATCTGTCATTAGAAAGTAGAAATGAGAAAAATGTCTCCAGTTGGGCACCTAATCATAGTTCTCAGGATTGCTTAGAAGGACGAGTGTTTGCAGTGTTTTCAGTTGCTCAGTCAAATGGCAGTCAGGCCTCTTTTTTTTTTTTTTTTTTTGGTCTTTTTGCCATTTCTTGGGCCGCTCCTGCTGCATATGGAGGTTCCCAGGCTAGGGGTCTAATCAGAGGTGTAGCTACGCCGGAGCCACAGCAATGCGGGATCCAAGCTGTGTCTGCAACCTACACCACAGCTCACAGCAACGCCAGATCATTAACCCACTGAGCAAGGGCAGGGATCGAACCCACAACCTCATGGTTCCTAGTCAGATTCGTTAACCACTGTGCCACGACGGTAACTCCAGGCCTCTTAAGTCATAAATCGGGAGACGGGCTTGAGCCAGGTCAGATCATGTGCCCTGGCCTCAGTTGCCACATGTTTGAGAAGGAATGATAAACACCAGCATGCATAAAAGCCTCCAGGGCAGCAGGGCCCACTTTGGACACTGGCTTCATAGAAAGAATCCCCTTCCTGCTTCCCACACAGGTCTTTCCAGTGGAAAAGGACCCCGTATCAGGCCTTTTTTTTCCCAAAGGATGTATTTTTCAGCCCCCACTTCACATTAGTACTCTGCAAAGTCAAGGGAAACATACATGAAGGTAGTTGCTGGAGAACAGCATTTGTTCAGCGAACATGTCATTATACATGTTATGTGTTGCATGTATAAACGGATGGGTTCTGCAGGACACCCATCTTGCAGAGGCAGCCACGAACTCAGGGAGGGCAGGAACCTGCCCCAGTCCTCCTGCACAGCATCAGATCTCCGAGCCCCCATCAGTCCTCCCAAGCCGGGTGTCTGGGGGGCCTGCCCACCCTGGCGGATTCAAAGACCAGGCCACCAGCCCGTGGTGGTAACTGCTCCGTGGCCTCCCAGTTCTTGAGCACAACACATGCATCTCATCCTCAGAACCTAATGGCCCTGACAAGGCCCAGGCTTTGTCCCTTCTATTTAGATGATCTCGAGCCTCCGGTTTTTTGCGGCACAGTCAACAGTATTAACCCACCGTCACCTTGGAAAGCTGGCCTGCTGTGTGCCTGCATGGCTGGCCTGGTCACCTGGCTGGACACTGGGTCTCATTACTCCTTTGTCGCTGTAGCGCTTACTACACCTTCCCTATCAGCCATCAGCTTGTTTCTACTTCTCATTAGGAACCGCGTTAGGAGAGGAAATAGATAACACCTTTGCACAAGGAAAGATCTGTTTTATTAAGTAGTTTGGCTTAATAAGAGTACTACTTACAAATATGCTGAGATCTTTTAGAATACTCGTGCAAAATTTCCCTGTAAAAGCCTTGAATTGAGTGGATGGGACGTGAAGCCACTAAGGGTTTCAGTCGCTCCATGGTTCCTTTGTGGGGTTTGTCTGAAGGGCTCTGAAAGCAGTGCATACTGGAGGCCACAGGGTTCTCTGGTGGCCTGTGGTCTGAAAACAAAGAGGAAGTCACAGGTCGAACTGCAGCTGCCAGCCTATGCCACAGCAACAGCAGTGCCCGATCCTTAGCCCACTGAGTGAGACCAGGGATCGAACCCCCATCCTCATGGATACTAGTCAGTTTTGTTACTACTGAGCTACAACAGGAACGCCAGAAAGCGTATTCTTTTTTTTTTTTTTTTTTAAACGGAAGTTCCCAGGCCAGGGATTGAACCCGTACCTCCACAGCAACCAGAGACACTACAGTTGGATTCTTAACCCACTGTGCCACAGAGGGAACTTCTGGAAAGTGCATTCTCTATTCTCATTCCTTTTCTGCTCCATCAGTTGCATTGGGGTACATTTTCCTCCCTGGAGGTAGATCGCATGTGTGCTTGTGCCCTCTCCCTCCCCATCCCCAGCCCCACTGCTCAGGAGAAACAAGTTAAATTCACCATCTCCCCCCACCTCCAGGTTTCATGTTTTGCATGGTTCCTCTCCCGCTCCCACTACCTCCCATGACCTGTCCTCCACCCAGGGCTGAGCTGAGGGCCTGGTGTCTCCAACAGCAGTAAGAGCATCTTTGGTAGGCACACAGCACCCTCAGGACGCCATGCAGGGCCTCTGCAAGGATGAGGCTGCAGTGTCCCCTCCCCCCAGGCATCGGGTGAGCCCTTCACACCTCGCAACATGTTGGGACATGTTGAAGTCTGGGACTGTAGGTGAAGAACAGACTCCCCAAAGGAGTTGCTTCTCTCTGACATCCTGTCTGGTTTCAGGGCATCGAGTGGAACATGAAAGAATAACTTGTGTAATCGTTCCTGATTTCACTTTGTTGTTGTTTTAAATTGAAGTACAGTTGATTTACAGTGTTTCAGGTGCAGGGCAAGGTGATTCAGCTGTATGTGTGTATTTTTCAGATTCTTTTTCGTTGTGGGTCATTACAAGATATCCAGTACAGTTCCTTGTGCTGTCCAGTGGGTCCATGTTGTTTACCTGCTTTATGTGCAGTAGTGCATATCTGTCCTCAGTTCACTTTGAATGCCTCTGTCTAGAAGGAGTTTAAATATAGACTCTAGCTCCAAGCGGAGAAAGAGAATGGCATGCTGCTTCAAAACGAGGGTACCCCATTGGGGAGATGGCCCTCCACTGCCTTGTCCTCCCTTCAGGACGTTGAGCCCAAACATCTGTGTGTCCTAGTGTTGGGGTGACTTGCCCTCAGCATTTTCTGGGTGTAGCTGAAACAAAGCCTGCACAACTCAAGGGGGCTGAAGGTGTCTCCACTTGTATCTAAGATGCTCTTGCCTTTTCCCATCTGCTCTGGCTTTGAACTTACTGCTTTCAAAGCCCAGGCCCGTGGCTGACATTAGTTTCCACTCAGCGCCTCCCCGAAAGCTTCACTGTCATAAACACCCGGTGCTTCTCCTGAATCACAAACCCAGTCCTCCCATTTAAAGCAAGCTCTTGCAGAGTTCCCGTCATGGCGCGGTGGTTAACGAATCCGACTAGGAACCATGAGGTTGCGGGTTCGATCCCTGCCCTTGCTCAGTGGGTTAACAATCTGGCATTGCTGTGAGCTGTGGTGTAGGTTGCAGACGCGGCTTGGATCCCGCATTGCTGTGGCTCTGGTGTAGGCCGGTGGCTACAGCTCCGAATCAACCAGATTCAACCCCTAGCCTGGGAACCTCCATATGCCATGGGAGTGGCCCAAAAAATGGCAAAAAAGGCAAAAACAAAAAACAAAACAAAAAAATAAAGCAAGCTCTTGCTAATTACTCTCATAATTAAGGTGTTCTCACTTAAATCTGCTATGATGGTACGGAGCTCCACTGCTGCTCCGTTGTAGCACAGCGCTGATTTTTCTCTCTCTGAAGCTAAGGTCCCTGCCCTAGCTTTGTGCAGATGCGGTCTTCATTCACAGGAAGACAGCCTCACTGTGTAACTTCTCAGGCGACCTTGTCTCTGTTGTCCTTTGGGTGCACGGTGCTGACCGGATTTAAGTGAGAACACATTAATTATGAGAGTAATTCGCAAGAACTTACTTTAAATGGGAGGAGTGGATTTGTGCGTGAATATTTACAGTTGTTAGATCCTATCAGAGAAATATTTCTGTCTTGTGATACAAGCCAAACTCTTGGTGGTACAGTTTTTCAGAAATGCACTGCTTTTTTGTGTGTCATTTCTTGGGGCCACACATGGAGGTTCTGAGGTTAGGGGTTGAATCAGAGCTGCAGCTGTCAGCCTGCACCACAGCCACATCAATGCCAGAGCTGAACCGAGTTTTCAGTCTACACCAAAGCTCATGGTAATGCCTGATCCTTAACCCACTGAGCAGGGCCAGGGATCGAACCTGCATCCTCATGGATACCAGTCAGATTCGTTACCACTGAGCCATAATGGGAACTCTGAGAAATGTGCTACGTTTTTAAGTTGAATCTGTGTTTATTACTCACACCAGAGGGCTTATTCCTGATGTCTCACAGACGAGCAGCCTCTGGAGGTACATGGCCCAGCTTCTGCAAACACTGCGCCCCAGGCTGGGTTTAGATCCCTCTCTCAATTTCATCCCCCTCTTTCCAAAATATTTTGTGGAGGAAGTTCAGTGCCCCACTCCCATCTCTTTGGTTCTGGGCAGATTACCACCTTGAATCATGAAATTGCTAACATTCACCTAATATATAACATCTTTAGAGGCTCGGTTTCTTCAATTTAAAGTGAAAATCACAATGCCCTCTGTATAGAACCTTTTGAGAATTAGTCTAAATAATCTTGGCTCACAGTTGGCACATAATAGGATTAATAAGTATGTTTGTGGATGGACGAGTGGGCAGACAGATGGATGGAAGTGTGTGTGTGTGTGTGTGTATGGCACAAGGTGAAAATGGCTGAATAGATTGTCACTAAATTTGAACAGCCTTTCTTAAAATACAGGCTCTTCAGTGCGGGCAGGATTCCCCTGGGAGGTGCTGGGGGCACAGCAGCCAGCCCAGTGTGGGCCTTCCCCACACTGGGAGCTAGAGGTGAAGCTCTGCCCTGTTGGAGAGGCTGGCAGAGAACAGCAGCTTCCGGATGGGCAAGCTCTGAGATGGGCCATTTCAGGAATTCCTGCATTTCACAACGGTGTTGGTTCTCCCAGGCGAAAAGAGGAGGCCAGCTCGTTTTCAAACACAAAACAACAGAACCCAGAGCCACAGCTCTTTGGAAGGAGATCAGAATTTGTTCTTTCAAGGTAAATCCTTCTAAGCCAATAAATCATTTTTGCTTTCCCCTGTACCTACAATGTGGCGGAATCTATCTCCCCAATGTCAAATTAGTCCGTCGGTCTCCCTTAAAGCCTTAACTTTACGTAAGTGTTTTCAAAGGAAATGCTGTGGCCTTTCTTTTTAATTCTCTTCAGTCAAGGGAATTGGATGGCATTAATAAGTAATTAAAAGGTCCAGGTAGGTGCCTTTAATTTGTCCTCCAAAAAGATCACAAGTAAAGCTCATTAGGTGACATTGCTCGCCTTTAATAAGATTAGCATTGTCCCAAAGCTCAGGGGACCACCCCAGGGTGACTTGTGACCTTTCCTCCAGTTTTTGTTGCACACCATCTTCTGGCTTGTGACACCAGGCAGCTAATTACATCAGTGAAGGAGAGACCCAGCAGTCGCTTGTGGACAGGTTCAGGAGGATGGTCACGTCCACGGACCCAGGCGTGTCCTTATGTAGGTGTCAAACCATCGAGAGGAAGGACTGGCTGGCTGTCCTGCTGAATCCTGGTAGCCATGTGTGCCCCCATCCAAGTGCAGAAACCGATCCTTTTCCACAGCCTTAGAATTTCTCTCACCAAGTGCCTTTTCCAAAAGATAATGTCATTTCAGCGACCTAGACACGACTTGTTATTAGTTACAGGTTAATCCATTTGTCTCTCTTACTAAATCTGGGCATCCTTACCATTAATTAACATTAATCAAGGCTGCTAGAGCCTCCTCCCTGAAGGTCGCCCTGTTGAGCCGGGACAGGCCTGCTCTGCTGAGCCCAGAGCTGCCCTTCTCTCCAGGTGACGTTTATGACACAGCGACATGCGCTCACTGAAGAATCTCAGAAACAGAGATGCTTAAAGTTGTTTTCCGTGTTTCCATCCCCCCACCCCCATCTCAATAATGTTAGAGGAATCTAGTGCCAGTTTGCAAATATGCTTGAAAACTCAGTCAAAAAGTTGAAAAACTGTAAAGCGTGGTGCACTGTTAAGTTTTAGTTTTCTCTGCTGTCGTCAGAGAAATTAGACTTGTCTGCTCTTTGACATGTCTTCTACATGTCTGGGAGCCTACACACACCCACACACCCACACACCCCATACCTCCCCCCCGCCCCGTGTCTGGCCATTTTTCTCTCTCTTTTTTTGTTTTTTGTCTTTAAAAAAAAAAAAAAAGGAACTTTATTGAGATATAATTCACATACCATAAAGTATCTTTTAAGAGTTTTTTGGCCATTTTTCTTATCCAATGGCATCACCAAGGCTATCCAGGGCCTTCTGTCCAGGCTCCTGTACTGAGCGGTCCCTCCTACCCCTCCAGCCTGTGAGCCTGGCTGCCGGGCCCCTCCCTCCATCAGCATGAGGTCAGGTCCCAGTCCTACTTTCTGGAGCCCCATTCTTCCTATTTCTTTAGTCTTGTCTCTTTGAGACACACCCCGAGGCTTTCCTCCTGCACCCCCCCTCCCGCCTGCTTTTCCCTGCTCCCTAGATTCCAGCCCCAGAGCCCTGCTTGGGGAGGACCTGCTCCACCCCAAGGGTGTGGCTGGCTCCTCCCATAGCACTGAGTGCATTTATTTGCACCACCTAGAAACTGCAAGGAGGGTCCTGCAAGGTGCCCCGTACAGCACCCCTTAACTGGGAGAAGTGGGGGCCCTGAGGGTATGTGTTTATATCTACATGAGCTCAAAAAATAATTACCCTGATGGAGGATATGTAGAGGTTAAATTAAAAAAAAATCACACTCTCTGCTTGATCCTCTGGGTCTGGTGTCCCTGTGACAGACACACGTGAAGCTCCCTGAGGACTATGTGACCTGTCTCCATGATCAGCAGTGAGGGCGGGGGCATCTTCCGAGTAAGGGTGGGAAAGATGTACCGTGGGAAGTTCTAAGGGACATTTCTAAGCTGTCATGGGCAGTGGGTGAAAATAGCAACATCGGTTTGCAAAGTAAATCACTCACATACTTGATCTGACTCAGGATCCACTGCAGACTCTCCCCCTAGTCCCTGGGCCTTCTGTTTCATTTTTAAGTGAGAAAAAAAAACATTTCCCCTGAAGTATTTCCTTACCTGTTGGAGGAAGATGAGGAGGTGATGAGGGTCTTTCCTGCACGGGGAGACGGCGGCCGCAGCCAGATGCCTGAGCATCAGCCGGCAGGAATTGATCCGTGAGCTCTGAGCTCCAACCCCTCCTGCCTTCCGCCCTCGGTTCAGAAACACTAAGCTCTGCCAGTGGCTCAGTGGGTCCCCGTGGTCCCAGCGGTGCTGCCAGGCCAAGCGGTCACAAGCAGGAACTCTGCCGGCCTGGGCTGGATGCCCACGGCATCAGTTCCTGCAAGTCAGCCCCTGGACTCCCTTTTCCAGATGAGGGACCCAGTTTCTCAGAGGCAGGCTGCTTGTCCAGGGTGATGCAGTCACCAGCGGGCTGACCTTGACAGAGCTGTCTGCCAGGGTGCGGGGAGGCGGGGCCTGTGCTCTAGTCTCTCTTGGAGTCGCAGCACAGGTGATTTTATCCTCTTTGGTGGACTTGAATGACACCAAGTGGCATGTGACTTAAGGATTTGCTAGAAAAAGCTTTATTACCCTCAGAAGATAGCAGTTGAAGAACAACCATCCATTCTCATTCCGGTTCAGCGCTTTCCTTGTAAAGCAGAAGCTGAGTGGATTCCCAAGGAGCAGCTCTGCTGTGGCCAGGGTTGAAGCCTGTCCTGACCGTGTCAGCACTACCTGACAGTACTCAGAAGTCCTCAGAAACCATCCACTTGAAATAGCTAATTAATAAAACTTTCAAATTCTACACTGGTTACCTTCAAAGTTTGACCAAAAATAAGCACAGTAGCATCCATTTGGCTTAAATGGGCTCATTTAAACTTCCCAATCTCTGACACATAAATGAAAGGATAGAATTAGTGTAGTTTAAATAATTCAGCTAGGAAGTCACTGTTTATGGCAGATTAGCTATAAAATTTGCCAGGGTTTGGTGCTGCTTTTGGAGAAAGAGAAAAAAAAAAACCTAATTTGTTTTTTCCCACCTTCCTGACAGCACCAAGCAACAGTACTGGTGAAAAACTTAACACGAACATTGCAAACTCTTAACTAATAGTCATACTAAACCGAGACAGTGTCAGAGAGGAGGCGAGAGCTGGAACGCACCGGCCTGGGCTTACTACCAGCTGGATGGACTAAAAGAATCATTCCTGCTCCGTCTCTGACTCATCATCTGTGGACAGAGGTTTTCAGGAGGATCCAATGGGTTCATGGCCACAAAAGGCAGAGCATTATATCAAGACTGGGTCGTTCTTACTTGTAACATAAAGATTGTGTCTTTTATCCTAAGAGAGCTATCATTCCAACCAAACTCAGGCTGTGACAGTGGAACTTCACCACAATGAGTTTTAGAATCACCCCAGATCACCCCAGCGTACTGTGACACTCAGTGTGACGGTTGAGTATTACAGAAGCCAAGACTTAGAAGGGAGTTGAGGTGCATGGAAATGCTTTTCTTACAGGTGAAGGAAGAATAATGGATATGGGAGGTACTCAGTATATGTCGGATGGATGGAAGGATGAATGGATAGGTGGGTGGATGGATGAGTGGATGGATAGATGGTTGGTGGGCGGATGGATGGGGGTGGATGAGTGGATGGATGGATGAGTAGATGGATGGGTGGCAGGCACAGTATTTGGATGAAATAAGGAATTAAGGGAAGGCAGACCTGAGTCCTCTCTGCCGTGGATGGGCTGCCTCATGGGGATCATATTGGCCTCCTGCTCTGCTTCACGTTTGAATTGTGAGCAACATCTCTGCCGGTCTTCAAAGTATGAAATGGCTCCAGATTCATTTTCTTCATCTGGTCCGTGTCTCGTGCCATTAATATCAGACTGTTGACAAACCTAATTCCATGTTTCTATTTTTTTCCCAAGAGTTATGTATCTTCATTTGCAAGAGAATTATTTAATTATAATTTTAAGTAATACCACAGTTATATTTTTAGTCACAAAGGTGATACCGAGTGACTCTATGAGGCTCAAATGTGGAAAGTCCCAGAGAATTGTGTGAGTTGGGAATTTTATCTTTAACGACATTCTGGGCTGTTGCTGTGTGTAATGTGGCAAATACATGAACGGCTCTCTGACAGGGAATTTTGCGTTTAAAACATAAAAAGCAGATGATTTTCATTTAAAGTGTAAAATAGAATAATCCTAGCATATAAAACTATACAAAATCACAGCATAAACATCCATCATTTTTCACCATACATTTTCTTTTTAAAGTGTGTAATTGTGAGAGATTTTTCTACTTCTTTATTCCCACTGGGGCAGCCTTGTTTCTTTATTTCCTTCTGTATTACTCTTAAAAATAGGGAATTTCTAGATACACCAAGGTGCCTACTAAAATGTAGTGTGGGTGTTGAATCTGTTGTCCTTCAGGTTTCTGTAAAGATGCTAATGAGTGGATGGAACTGGGCCTTCCTTCCGCTGTGGCTACCCTGGTCTCTTCCCTCTAGGGGAGAATTCTGAGGTCGAGAGGCAAGGCCATGCCTGGGAGCTGGGGCCCCAAGTCTGGCTGCTGGCGTCGGGGTCCAGGCCCTGGCGTTCACCATCTCAGGCCTGGAGCCAAACACTGTGCTTTGCCGCCTTCAGTCTGCTCCTCTATGAGATGACAGTAACAGCACACACCGTGCGAGGGTGAGTGAGGTAGATATGGCCCGTGGAAGGCCTCGTTCGCTCAGTGCTCGACCCTGCAAAGCCCTCGATTGTTGCTTGGTCTCAAGATCCAGGCAGGGCCTACAATTTGGGGGAGCTCACACTCCAGGTGCCCTTTGATTTTTGTGCCACCGATAAGCCCCTCACCCGGAGGGCTGTCAGAACAGGACTTTTTCCCGGGGAGGTAAGTGCATGAAGGGGCCCTCTGTACTCAGCGTGGTGGTCCCCCACCTCTGAGAAGGTGCAGCTTTGGGCTGGAGCCCCTCGTTGGGCCGTGCCCAGGCCTCCCCTGGCTCTATCAGAGGGCATTTTCCTTCGCCACCAGGAACACCTGGCCCTCGGCCTGGTGCACCCCACCTCGGCCTGGAGGGGAAACGCCCTTTCTTTCCTCCTTGTGTTGGAGGCACCGCAAGGACTTCTCTTCACCCACCGCTGGACCTTCCTCAAGACAAATTGCCTTTTTTTTTTTTTTTTTTTGCTTTTTAGGGCCACACCCGCAGCATATGGAAGTTCCCAGGCTAGGGGTCTAATCGGAGCTACAGCTGCCAGCCTCCACCACACCCACAGCCACGCCAGATCCAAGGTGCATCTGCAACTTACACCACAGCTCATGGCAACTCCAGATCCTTAACCCACTGAGCAAGGCCAGAGATTGAACCCACATCCTCAAGGATCCTGGTTGGGTTCCTTAACCACTGAGCCATGAAGGGAACTCCACAAATTGCTTTTAACAGAACTGTGTGTTTCTGTTTTTCTCCATACCACCTAGAACCGAGGTAAGCAGAGACCATCAAACCCCACACTGAGCCCCTGGGAAACCAGAGTCATTCCAGCAGCCCAAACATTGACCCAAATGCTGAGACAGCTGAAAAAGAGTGAGACAGATGCTTTTTGCTCTTCAGCTGCCAGGTCACAGCACAAATGAGGCTGTGGCTCTCTGGGCCTCCTTGGCCATAGTGGTCAGCATGGGGCCTGGCTCTGCTGGCTCAGCCATGAGCACAGATGGCACAGCTCTTGAGAAGGCTGGGTCCATACCTGCCCACCCAGGCACCTAGGCAGGATAACTCAACCCCCATCTCCACTCATCATAGCCTATATGAGCAACTGGCCACACTGTTCTAATGGCCAGAAGTCAGCTACTTTTTTTTTTTTTGTCTTTTTGTCTTTTTAGGGTGTCACCCAAGGCTTATGGAGGTTCCCAGGCTAGGGGTCCACTCGGAGCTATAGCTACTGGCCTTATACCACAGCCACAGCAATGCAGCATCCGAACCATGTCTGTGACGTACACCACGGCACATGGCAACGCCGGATCCTTAACCCACTGAGCAAGACCAGGGATCGAACCTACATCCTCATGGATGCTAGTCGGGTTCACTAACTGCTGAGCCACGATGGGACTCCCAGCTGCTTTAATATTAAGTGTCATGGAGTTCCTGCTGTGGCGCAATGGGGTCAGCTCTGTCTTGGGAGCACTGAGACACAGGTTTGATCCCCAGCCCAGCACAGTGGGTTAAGGATCTGGAGTTGCCGCAGATGCACCCTAGGTCACAGCCATGGCTCAGGTCTGATCCCTGGTCTGGGACCTCCATATGCTGTGGGGTGGCCAAAAAAAAAAAAATTAAGTGACAAACATAGTTTTGCTCTTGTGATCATAGAGGACCTCAGTATTATTAGAATTCCCCCAAATTCCCGGTTAGGTTTCCATCACCGTGGCAGTATTTTTTCTCTCTGAATCTGTGGGTGTATTGCGTTTCAGGCGCCAGTCAGCAGGGTTGACTGTCCCTCAGGTGTGTTATCAGTGACGCCAGATTTTACCCACCAGAACCGAGTCTGGGTGGGCCCCGGGCATTCACTTGGCGCCCTTCGCATGAGCTGCTTTTCTCAGCTTCTAGGTCGCTTACATTTGGTAAACCCCTAACTTTTCTTAGCGTTTCTTCTTGTCATTTGATAATTTGGTGTCAAGATGCGTATCTTCCTGGAAAACTCGGATGCCATGTTCAAGTATAATTTTTTAATAGAAAAATAGAAATACTTTTTTTTTTCTGTTTTCAAATATGGTTTGCTAGTTTTCAATACAACTCAAACTTTTAAAACAACATCAGAAGGAGCGTTCCCCCCAAACTATTTTTGGAAATAAAAAAAAAAAAAATCAAGAAAATCCGCCCAGAGCTTGGTGCAGATAGTTTGGGCTGTAACGTTTCATTCTGCCTGAGACTGTTCTGACTTCATCTGGGCCCAGTCGGTGGGGGATGGGCTACAGTGGAGACTATTTCAAGAAAATTCCAACCAGAACATCTGCCACAGATGGTGTTTTTTGGTCCTTGTTGATTTCGTCCCCTCATCTGTCATATATCACCACGAAATCTATTTTATTTTTAGAATCAACCTAGATACATACCAATCCATAGGCCACATGGAGTTGGCTTCTCCACAGTGAGGGTGATTGAGGATAAATGTTGGATGGTTCAAAGTACGTTGCACTAAATAACACCTGTCACATATATCATTTAATAATAACTTGTCTCTTACAGTCAGTAATGATAAAATTACAGTTTAAAATCCACGTGTCCTGCTATTTAATTGCCTACCCTTTTTGTTCCTTGTCACAAAGAGAATTCAAGACATTTAAGAACAGTTCTGCATTTCTTTTTTTTTTTTATTTTTTATTTTTTTTAATGACCGCATTCACAGCCTATGGAAGTTCCTGGGCCAGTGACGGAATCTGAGCCACAGCTACAACCTACACCGGATCCTTTCACCCACTATGCTGGGCCAAGGATCAAACCCGCACCTCTCCAGCAACCCAAGTCACTGCAGTGGGGTCCTTAACCCCCTGTGCCCCAGTGAGAACTGCCTGCATTTCTAATTGTTTCCATCTGATTGTAACTTTGTGGATGTGAAACGCCAACAGGGAGTTCCCATCGTGGTGCTGCGGAACGGAATCCGACCAGCATCCGTGAGGACGCAGGTTCGATCCCAGGCCTTGCTCAGTGGGTTAGGGATCCAGCATTGCCATGAATGGTGGTGTAGGTCGCAGATGCTGCTCGGATCTGGCTTTGCTGTTGCTGTGGCTGTGGTGTAGGCTAGCGGCTACAGCTCTGATTGGACCCCTAGCCTGGGAACCTCCACATGCAGCGGGTGTGGCCCTAAAAAATAAAAAAGCCCAAATAAATAAATAAATGCCAACATTCTGTCAGCAACAGTCATTTCTACAACTCAAGTTGAGAGAACATTTTTTAGCCCTTCACATGCCTTCTCTCGGGGACGAATGAAAATCTGGAAGAGAGACAGTCCAGGTGACATTGGCTCCCTTCCTCCTAGTAGCAAGCAACTGGACTTAGCGCAGCTGACTTTCTGTTGTCATATTGATCTGTCACTTCTGGGTCATTTCATCCATGAAGCAGCATGGGGAATCTGCTCACTCACTCCACCGCGCGTCCTCTGGACCGAGAGAGGCTGAATGCCTGATTATTCTGTCACTTAGGTTTTCACTGATGTGGGGCTTGGAGTGACGGCATCACAGGCCCTTCTCACTTGATTTACAGAAGGTGAGGTGCATGGGCTCTGGGGGGGTGGGGAGGATGGAGATGGAAAATGCTGTGACTGGGGGGGTGCCCCGCACACCTCCGTCCCCCATGCAGGACCCTTCTAATAAAACCCTCTCACTCTTGGAGCATCTCAGATGCTAAGCGCAAGACCTTCTGTTCCCCACGCCCACAAGAGCAGACCTTCTCCAAAAGTCTGTAATTTAATAGCCTGAAGAAAACCAGTTTTTCCCCATTTCCATTTACTCTGATCATTTCCTCAGAATTACTCTTAAACTTGGTTAAATGGGTCTTTTCTCCTTTCTCAGCAGCGAGGCACTGTTTCCTCTCTAGGAGTGCACCAACAGGGTCTGAGACCTAATCTAATATCTTACGTGTTTAATTTCCTTTTCCAAGCATCTATCTCTTTGGTTACATTGTTCAGTAAAGTCGTCCTCTTTATCCGTTTCCAGGCTGTGACATTTACTTTGAATGAGTCATTTATTTGGGGTCTTAAACAGTCCTAGAATTTAAATTTGCATTATATTTGAAAGACATACAAAATCTTTGTAAAATTGATGTATGGCTTTAGGCCGTAACTGGCCTCCATTCCTGTCTTGATTATGATTATGGAATTTCATCCATTTATTTCGGATTATTAAATGCTGGGCCAGCCCACCTGTGGGGTCCACCTCCCTCTGGGTGGCAGTATTGGGGGTGGGTTCCAGGGAAGAGGTTAAGGAAGCAGAAGTGGGCGGAGGCCCCTCCCTCCAGAAACACTTGGCCGAGCACTCTGTGACCTTGCTGCCCCCTTGCCATCCATTCCCTCGTGTGCATCCCCTGGTCCCCTGGCTCCTGCCCCCCGCCTCTGAAGTACATCCGTCCCTGTCCTCCCACCCCCCCACCCCATCTCCTCTAGGTCCTTCTCCAAGACTGTGACTCACAGCCCATAGCCCTTTATCTTTAGCCCAGGCTTCTGCTGAGCTACAGGCATGCCCCCCCCCACCCCCCACCCCCCACATTGCTCCCCTGGTGCCTTTTAGGACCCTTGGACTCCACGGGGCCTACCTTCCTTTCTGGGTCCTCTGCAGCAGCATCTGCAGGCTCGCCTGATCACCTAAGCCGTGATCCCAGAGGCTTGTCAGCCTCCACCCCCACCCCCGCCCTCCAGTATCCCATCATCCGCAGCCTTCCTCCTCCTCCATCACTGCTTCCTCCGGGCTCAGGTCTCCTCTCTCTTCTGACTAGTTTCCCTTCCTCTAGGCCCTACCACATAGTGTTCCCTGCCCCCGCACCCTGCCACTGTCTCTCTGGTACAGATCAGACTTGGTTGTCCCCTGTTTCAGACCCTCTAGCGGGTCCCAGGTGCTGGAGACCTCGTGCTCCTCCCGCTGGGACCCTGGGACCTGCCCAGATCCTAGTCACCTGGCACATGATGACACTGTATCTGTCTTTCCAGATGAGTTGTAGATACTGTAAGGGACAGCACTGTCCTTTTTGATCCTGGTCCCTCCTGCTCCTGGAAGGTCTCCTGGAACATGGCTCAGGGATCTTCCCTGGATAAATGATCCAGGTCCCTGCCAGGCGCCTCTCTACTCATTCCGTATTGTGGGTGTGGGGACCTTTTTGTCAGAAGACCTTCCCCATAATACATAGTGTGTACCATGTCCTCACAGGGATCTGGGGGAGCAGATTTTCATTGAGGTGGAATTTATGAACCATAAAATCAAATGGTTTTGAGTATGGTCCCCAGATTGTGCAGCCGTTACGATGATCCAATTCCAGAACATTCTGTCTCACCACACCCATTAGTAATCACTCCCCAGTCCCTCCTCCCCCCAGACCCAGCAATCCCTAATTTCCTTTCTGTCTATGGGTTTCCTTATTCTGGACATTTATATAAATGGGGTCACACAGCGTATGGCCTTCCGCATCTGGCTTCTTTCACGTAGCACAGTTTTCAAGGTTCGTTCATGTTGTAACACGTTCAGCATTTTGTTCCTTTCTAAGGACATGCGATTAATATTCCATCATACAGATAAACCACATTTTCTTTATCCATTCACCAGTTTTGCACATTCGGGCTGTTTCCATTCTGGGGGCTGTTATAGGAAAACACTGCTGTGAACATTTGTGTACACGTGTTTGTGTGAGGGTGTATTTTCAGGTCTCTGGGGTATATACCTAAGGGTAGGTTGGCTGGATCATATGTTTACCTTTGGATGAAACTGCTAAACTTGTTCCTGCAGAGGCTGCGCCACTTTGCCTTCCCACCAGTTTCTCCGCGTTGTCAGCAACATGTGTTCATCCTTGTCCTTTTGATGATAACCATTCTCATGGGGGGAGAGTGGTACCTCCCTGTGGTACCTCACTTTGGTTCCCTTTGCCCCGAGGATGAGCGCCGCTGCTGAGCATCTTTCCATGTGTTTGTCCAAAGGTTGTGTGGATGCCTTCTTTGGAGAAATGTCTACCAAAATCCTTTGCTCATCTGTTAATTGGGTTGTCTTTTTCTGATGGCGTTATAAACATTTTTACATTCTCTGAATCTGAATGATTTACAGATACTTTCCCTCGTTCTGTGGGTTGTCTCTTCACTTTCTCAACAGAGTCCTTTGAGGCACAGAAGTTTTGTTTTGATGAAGACTTATTTTCCTATTTTTTTACTTTGGTTGCCTGTGCTTTTGGTATCATGTGTAAGGCCAAGAAGCATTTTCAAGCTTTATCCTTTGATCAGTATTCAGAACATTGCCCAGGAAATGTGTTGTTATCATCTTCTGCATCCTCTATTCCAAAAGCTCCAGGTACTGGGACGAACAGAAGAAATCATCTTGTTACTTCCTGGTTTGGTAAAATATTCCATCTCAGAGCTCCGACTCAGCCTCTTGTGGACTCAGTGTCCTTCTAGGTTTAAAAAGGTTTAAAACGTATCTGTGGGTAGAATCAGGTGGCATATTCCTCCAGCCACAGCTGCCCTACGTGGTCTTGTTCTTGCCAGGTCTCTGCCAGCCCAGGGTCTGTCCTTGGGTGAGGGATACCCACCCCTTCATCTCCACCTTTTCCTGCTCCCCCTCCCCTCCCTGCCCCCGGGAGGCCGCCCCCTCCCCTGCCTCTACTCCCTCTCCTCTCCCTTCCATGGCAGGCTGACCCCTTTTCTGTCAAGACAGTTCTCAGGAGTTGCTTGGTAGCTCAGCAGGTTATGAACCTGCTATCCATGAGGATGTGGGTTTGCTCCCCGGTATAAGGATCTGGCGTTGCCATGAGCTGTGGTTTAGGTCACAGATGTGGCTCGGATCCCACGTTACTGTGGCTGTGGCGTAGGCTGGCAGCTGCAGCTCTGATTCAGCCCCTAGCCTGGGAGCTTCCATATAGCACAGGCACAGCCCTTTAAAAAAGAAAGAAAGAAAGAAAAGATCGTTCTCAGAGTTTCTAGTCATTTCACATCTGTAAGTAACCTTCTTACCTTTTCCACTTGCCCAGAATGTATATCATTCACTTTGGAAACTAGGCAAAGAATTAGTATAAAACATTAAAGCATCCATACCAGCCCTCTGACTACACATAGAGATGCAAGCCAGCACTGGCCTCTTCAGGTCTCCATGCGCTCCAGGCTCTCCCCCATGCACGACCTAACCCCACCCCCCACCCCCTGTGAGGTTCTGTAGCTCTGTTGCCTCAACCAGTGAGGCCTCCGGTGACCCAGGACCAGACAGCCCCTGACCTGCTGCACCTCTTGCTACTTTGTGGCTCCAGCCTCCTTCACCTTGTGAAACACCCCAAGCACCTTCCAGCTCCTGCCTCTCCTGCAGGAAATGCTCTTACCACCCCCACCCCCCTTTCCCTGACACCAGGGCATGGGGACAATGCCCTGGTGCCCAGGGCAATCTCTCCTTGTCCCTCTTCCCTACCTGGCACTAACGTGAGGACAGTTTGCCTTATTTATTCTGTGGACCTGTCCCTGCTAGAAGGCAGGCTTGTTGGGGCCGAGGCAGAGGGGCAGCATCTTTCTCCGCCCCCCTGCTGGCATGCCCATCACCAGGCTCACCTGAATCTTCAGTATGTATTTCTTGGAAGGATGAATACATGAAGTCATGGCAAAGAAACCTGAGATCAGGTTTTCTAAGCGGGGTTGGATAATGCCCAGAAAGCACAGACGTAGGTCCACGCATGTATGTAGGATGCTGACCATTCTGTAATTCAGCCCATTTTGCCATTCTTAGTGCACAGCGATTCTAACAAAGTATTTTTGTAGAAAAACCTACCCCTACCTCCGTGAATGGTATTTGTGTCCATGTTTGACTTGAGCTCTCTAAATCTCACCTGTCAAAGCTCTCCCTGACAGTCTGAAAATTTTGAGCTCTGATGCCGTGGCCTATTTCTGGACCTACAACCCTAAAAATAGCAGTGCCTGCTTTCTGCTTTCTCTGTGTCTGCATCAGATGGGCTTTTCCATCGTCATTATCTCTGACAACCAAACATGTACCTTTCATACAGCCCTTGGGCTGGAAAAGAAGCTCATTCTGTCCTTTCAGTGGATGAGGAAAGATCCATTTGATTAGTGCTATATTCCATTCTCACCACCTGCTTGTTTTTGTTATGAAATATTTTATAATACTAGAAATCATATAACATTACCCCCCCTCATGTACCACCAGTTATCTGAGACCCTCCCATGTGCCTCCTCCCCCATCACAGAGATAACCCTGGTTGTAGTTTCACTGCGTATGTGTGTATCCCTAAGCAATATGTTTCACTTTGCCTGGTTTTAAGTTTTATGTAGGAGTTCCCGTCATGGCTCAGTGGTTAATGAATCCGACTAGGAACCATGAGGTTGCAGGTTCAATCATTGGCCTCGCTCAGTGGGTTAAGGATCCGGCATTATCGTGAGCTGTGGTGTAGGTCGCAGACGCGGCTCGGATCCCGTGTGGCTGTGGCTGTGGCCTAGGCTGGCGGCTATAGCTCCAATTTGACCCCTAGCCTGGGAACCTCCTCCATATGCCACAGGTGCGGTCCTAGAAAAGGCAAAAAGACAAAAAAAAAGTTTTACATAAATGAAATTTCACTGTATGTGTTCTTCGGTCACTTGCTTTTTCTCTCTGCACATTTTTATGAATTTCATTCGTACTGATATACATACTGTAGTTTGTTTTCACTGCTGTATAGTATTCTACTGTAACAGCACTTACCAGGAGGCTGCCTCTTCCAAGGCCATTTTGTGGGTGTCAGAATGGTATCCATCCTTGGGAAATATAGAGAAAGTCCAGGCAAAAAATTGTTTCAGGGTTGAGAAAAATTACAATTTACAATATAGCCTCTTTCTTTTCTCCTTGAATTAAAAAGTGGAGATATCCTAAGGGAGAAGTTATTTCAAGATAGAGCCTGAATAAGCAAAAAGAATGAAGTAATTGTTCTGCTTTTTTTTTTTTTTTTTTTTGGCCGCTCCACAGTAGATGGAGTTCTCAGGCCAGGGATCAGACATGAGCCGCAGTTGAGACCTATGCTGCAGCTGCGGCAACACCTGATCCTTTAACCCACTGTGCCAGGCCAGGGATCAAACCCATATCCTAGCACTGCAGAGATGCTGCCAATCCCACTGAATTTATAAAGTCAGTGCGATCTGTGGGTATAGATGCAGATTAAACCCATGTACCAACTTTCAGTTATAGAGTTTTATACCCGCTTATATATATAAGCCAATTAATTGATCCTTGGCTGGATTTTAACTCCCAACCTTGCACAAGATCATGAACTTAAGCCTGTGTGTTTTAGAATTTAAGATATTAGCTGAAAGCAGTAAAGTTAAAAGACCAGGGTTCTAGTCCCAGTTGCGCCCCTGAGTAACTGTGTCTCTAGAAAAATCACTTGACCTCTTTGAGCATCCGTTTCCCGATCAGTTACTGGGAGACCCTCACCCCAGCTCTTGAGGGTCTAGTATAAGGAGTCTTGTTGCCTAAAGCCCGACCCAGAGTTCCCCTCCAGTTCATCCACTGTGTTCTTTCGCAAAGATAAAGCCGTAAGCCCGCAGTGGGGGAGGGGTGGGGACAGGCAGTCCACGTTTATGGTGCTTCTACTGTCTGCTCGAACCTGGTCCAGTGCTTCGTTGTATGATTCCATCTAATCTTCCCATAGCCCCCAGAGCAGATGGCAGCGTCCCCGCCCCACACAGAGGGCGCCGAGGCTGGGGGCCCGTGGGGGAGGGGCTGGAATTCAAACATGGGTCTGTCTTCCTGCAAAGAGCAAGCTCCTTCTTGGCTGTCACGCTGTCGCTATCATTGCTAAAAAATGAAAACAAATAATAGAATAAATTGGGCTTGGGTTTGGATTCTGAGGCTCTTACAACCCATCAGCATGTGTCTTGAGGGTTTTGGAAAGTTCTCTTGGAGGTTTGTTTTTTATTTTTCTGTTTGTTTGTTTCTTTTTCTTTTCTTTTTTTTTTCTTTTATTCTTTTTTTCCTTTTTGGTCTTTTTAGGCCACACCTGAGGCATATGGGGGTTCCCAGGCTAGGGGTCAATCAGAGCTATAGCGGCTGGCCTACCCCATAGCCACAGCCACGCCAGATCCGAGCCACATTCGTGACCTCCACCGCAGTCTGCAGCAACAATGCTGGATCCTTTAACCCACTGATCGAGGCCAGGGATCAAACTCGAATCCTCTTGCATACTGGTCGGGTTCTTAACCCGCTGAGCCATAGCAGGAACTCCCTGGAGGTTTTTGATAAGATTTAACCAGTGAAGACAAACAGGTCTCTTTATTCAAGGAGAGGAATATTGATCATTGAGAAAATTCTTACATGAAGATATAGACAGAGTAGGTCACTAAAAAATATAAAAATATGCGGAAACCAAGATGGGTTTCTAGTTAGTAATATGTTCTCTGAATTGAGTAATCAAGGGGACACTTTCTCTTTCAAAAGTACTTTTCTGTGTGTGGTATTTAATGAGATAGGAATTCGGGACAGAATTCATTTCAGATTTGTTGGGCTTTTTGGAGAGCAGGAGGGCAGTGGCCAGTATTCAAACAGGCCTGGGCTTGTGACCAGGTGCCTCTGTAGCCACCTGCTTCGGGTCAAAGGTCACTGATCTCCCACTGCCTTCATTACCTCTGCATTCAGTTCATATCTTAATATCTCTCACATGGGAGGAGACGAACCTTATAAAGTTTGTTGTTAAATTATAAATGCCCTTTTTTTGGAGTTCCCATCGTGGATCAGTGGTTAACGAATCCGACTAGGAACCATGAGGTTGCAGGTTCGTTCTCTGGCCTTGCTCAATGGGTTAAGGATCTGACGTTGCCATGATGTGTGGTGTAGGTTGCAGGCACGCTTCAGATCCTGCGTTGCTATGGCTCTGGTGTAGGCTGGTGGCTACAGCTCCTATTAGACCCCTAGCCTGGGAACCTCCTTATGCTGCAGAAGCGGCTCTAGAAATGGCGAAAAGACAAAAATAAAATAACAATAAATAAATAAATAAATAAATAAAATGCCCCCCCCCTTTTTTTTTCTTTTCATGGAAAGCAGCCAGTATTGAAGCCCTGAGGATGTTAGGTAAGAAAATGTCAGGTGAACTGCTCCTGGCTACCCTTGATAGTTGTTCCACTAAGAAATTCAGTTATGATCCCAGAGCTACATTTTCTAAAGCTACATAAAAAAAGATTTTTGGCACACATGCGCTCCTTGGCTATTTCTAGACTGCCAGAGTTAGGGTGACATTTGTTTTCCCTTTGTCATGGTGTTTACATGCCCCGAATTGGGCCACGAGTGAAAGTGCATTTGGTCTCACCCCAACCCCTAATGGATGTTTGTCTGAATGATGACACCCAGTTGGGTGCAGCGCAGGCCCAGCCTGGGGAGGGTGAGTGGGGTGTGCTCTGTGTGACAGCCGGGGAAGCTTATACGAAGCAAAACACTCCTCCTCCCAGACTCAGTTCCAGAAGCGACTTTTGTGCTGTCTCCCACAGCGCCTCCACTGAGGAGTCAGGCTGTGGATATTTACTGAGCATGAGAACCTATGAGTCCAGTGCTGGACTTGCTCTTAGGAGCCCTGAGCTCTCAGCCTTGACAGGGACAAGCTTGAGGACAATGGGAGAGTGTCACTCAGGACAAGGGCTGCCCTGCGGGCCCCATGGAGGGTGGTGTACACGGTGTCCCTCCCGATTGTGGTCTTTAGCTGGGAGCATCCTCAGATCCGTCCTGTTCAGCGTTGTCCCGAGCTCTGTGTGTGGGTGTCTGGGGAGGGGGGCCTTTGGGACCCAGCAGGCCAGGGCTGCAGAGGCGGAGAGCAGGCTGTGCGCTGAAAGGGGGCCGGGAAGGGAGCACTGAACGGGGACCAAGGCTCAGGTGGCCGTCAGCCGCAAGTTTAGCTCCGCTCTTTGAGTAATTTGTCACGCCTCGCTCAGCCCCTGCTGGGCCCGCACGTGCCAGCTCAGTGTCACAGTGCCTGTCCGCCAGCCGGCCGCCCAGGCCCAGTGTCCTGCTGTTCGTGGCCCAGCGGCTCGCGGGGGCCGTGCTCCGAGGGCCGCACGGTGACAGCCAAGTGCTGTGCAGAATAAGCGTGTCCATAATGAGACAGGAATGGCATTAGTGGGTCCCTCCAGACCTGGGCCCGTGTGGCGGCGTTTGGCAGCCTGTCCATGAAGGCTCCCGTGGCTCAGGCCTCAGGCTGCTGTGACCATATCTGCATCATCAGGGGGCCGCTTTCGAATCTTCCAACTCATTTTCCTTCCTAAAAGTTGCATAGAGAGCAGCCAACCTGAAGAGAAATTCTGGAATCGCAAGGCCCAGAAGGGCTTTCCACGGCAATGGGCGTGTCCTGTGTTTGCACAAGCCACGTGTGGCTTTGGGCGCTTGAAGTTCAGCAAGCAGGCCAGAGGGCCTGAATTTCTCTTTCTTTATTTTAATTAATTTAAATTTAAATGTAGCCACCTATGGCTCAAGGCTGCCTGGTTTCACAGCCAGCCCTGAATGCCTTTGGCCCCCTCACAGGTCAGTCTTTCTCTGACTTTAATCAGAGGAGGAGGAGGAGGAGGAAGAGCCTATCCTGGGAAATCCATGAGCATCCTTTGCCAGAAGAAACCAGAAAAATATGTTCCTCTTTTAAAACATATGTCTATTGACACCTGGTTGAAAGGCCACAGTTTTCCCCATCTGATATCTTTCAAGTGGCCCTTTTGAACAGATAGTTTTAAAATTAAGTGAGAAATGCTAGAATTACTTTTGCCCTTCTGGAGCTGCAAACAATAAACCAGTAGTGACCTGCATTCCCTATGTTCCTGGAGAACCAGCATGATTTTTAGAACGACTGAAACACGTCTTAACTTTCTTGTCGATGATGAGAAGGGGGGAGGGAGGCATCGGGCACCCCCCACGTGTTAATTCATAAAGTCACCCTGCAGAGCCGCCCTCTGCTGTCAAATTCCTGACGTTATCCTGTTGTTG
The DNA here is from genome assembly GCF_016906955.1 of Phacochoerus africanus. Taxonomy (NCBI): domain Eukaryota; kingdom Metazoa; phylum Chordata; class Mammalia; order Artiodactyla; family Suidae; genus Phacochoerus; species Phacochoerus africanus. The sequence goes on from NC_062546.1 coordinate 34,831,819, forward strand.
GAAGGCACGGTTCACCTTCCGAGGAAACAGAAGCCACACACAAAAGGGGAAGATTTGCTTTCTGCCCCATGAAAAGCTGCCACACGCAGGGGTCCTATTAAGACAGCTGGAAAGTTGCTTCAGCGTGTTACGCTTGTAAGTTTTATTGGTGACTGGTTTTTGATTACACATTTGAATGCGTGTGTTCCAGACTGCAGTTTTAATTAAAAGGCAGTCGTCTTTCTTTTTTTTTTTTTCTTTCCTTTTTTTTAATATTGCATGGTGTACTCCCTGTAAGATTCTTCCCACTTATTAGTTCTTATTTTCTAATGCTCACGGCCTGCCTCGGCTTGAGGTTCTGGTGCCCTTCAGGGCAGACCTTCCTGGCCTTCCCTCTGCCCGGTGCAGACGTGGGTCTATTTGTGGATGGGGATCACTACAGTCGTTTTATCTGTAGGCTGAGAAGAACGTTCCATCCCCGGAACTAAGAAGGAAAGACCCAGCGCTGCCCACGGTTGTCAGTGGAAAGGGAGGTGGTTGCCACCAGTGTCTGTTTTTCTTTGTTCCCATCAAGTGGGTGATCTTTGGCTGTGATTCTATAACTACTGGTTTACATAGTTTGAAAGCAACGCTAGTTTGGGTGCAATTGAAGCCTCCCAGATGCTTAGGCCTCCAAATCGGAAGGTTATCATGCACGAGGACACATACTTAATTCTCCGGCAGGATGCTGTCCAAACTTGCGCGGTGTCTTTTTCCCACACAAATGTCAAAAGGTGCGTGATTATATTTAAAACAAAGTGAACTCCGTCCCCGTTTCGCGAGTCCTTCTGCACGTGCACGTTTCCTTAACTGATGCCTGCAGCTACGAGGAGCGGGCTCTGTATCTGGAAGCAATAATTCAGAACCACCGCGAAGTCATGACGTTTGAGGATTTCGCAGCCCAGGTCTTCTCTCCGTCTCCCAGCTACTCCGTGACTGGAACCGGTGAGTGTCTGCCTTCTCTCCCTACCGCCCCCACACTCGAGCCGCAGATGTACACCTGGTTTCCACAGATAAATGCTCGCAAATCTGAGAGGAGCACTCCCCCTCTGCCTTGGCTAATGAATATCAAAAGGAGTGATGACATTCATTTTCATTTGTTTTGTACCCGAGCCCGTGGTCGTTCGCTCAGTTCTTTTCTCCCGCTCTCCCGTTAACCTCCGCACCGAGCAAGGTTAATGAACTTTCTCTCAGCACCGCGCTCCGGTTCATTCAGGAGTGTGGGTTTCTTGCTGAGTTGGGAATATGTTGTTTAAAAGCGATGCCCGCATCAGTGCTTACTTATCAAAAAAGAGTTCCTCGAAGCCAAAGCCGTTGCCACTAATGCTAAATGGGGATTAGGCTGCTGAGATCCTCGGGTCACAGATTAATGCGGGAGCGATGGGAGGACGGTGTCCCGGGTCCATCAGTACCGCTGCAGCCAGCTCGCTTTCCTGCTGGAGTGTCCGCAGCACAGGGCTGAACCGAGAGCAGCACTGCCTCCCAGGTCACTTCCATCTATTAGGCCAGTGAAAAAGATGTCAAAAATTTTGGTTTTAGTTTTCTCTTTTTATATTTCCAGTTTAGGAAAAAAAAATGTGTGCTGGCACTTAAACCGATGATAGGATGACTGTGGGGTTTTTTCCTTTTCCCAGAGAATAGAGTAACTTGGACATCTCTGTATGTAATTACAGATTAATTGCCTTTCAGAAAGCAAGTGCAACATTTAGTCCCTGCACACCAAGACCCTCGATGAGAGGCTCCGGGCCCCTTCCACGGGGGCAGGCTGACTATCAGAGGGCCTCACAGATTTCTAACCTGTGTCGGGCTGTCTCCGATCGCTGCCTGGCTGCTCCCATTCTGACTTGTTAACAAATATCTTACACACAAAGTGAAAAAAATTAAATTCAGTGAAATAAATCACTTACAAATAAAATCAGCCATGCATCATTGTTGAACATCGCTGGCTCCGGTCCTGGCCTCCCCGAGCTTTGTTGGGAGATAAGAGGGAGAGGCTGGCCCTGCCCGGGGAGCCAGGAGCAGTAGGCAGAAGGCCGGGGAGATAAGCGGCCGCCGAGGTGCAGAGCCGCGCGATTTACATAATCACGCCTCTGCTTCCCGGCGAGGCGTCAAGAAACACAGGGATGGCTTCCATTGATCTTTGTTGAACTGGAATACTAAGCAACATGAGAAAAGCTTCTAACTTAAGCTTTGATTAATGTTTCTTACATTAAAAAAGTAGAACAGCTGTGAATTGAATTCTTTTATACACTCTGCCAACATTCTCTCTAAAACCAAAAAAAAAAAAAAATCAGTTTCAAGGGAAATGAAGATTTCATACCCAGTCTGGCTAGAGGTTTAAAATCACTTCTAATTTTTAAGTGAAAGAGCGGGAAGACTCTGTAGCAAAGCTGATTTTGTAAAGATCCCACTCAGCTTCTCCCCACCCTTCTGAAGTGTTAGAACTGAATTTTTCAGTGCAGGGTTTTTTGGGGGGGCGGGGGGGGGGGAGCATTGTTTTAGGGTTTTATTTTTACCCTTGAGAAAGCTTTGTGGTTTTTAAAATGAAGAGAAATTAAATCATCACTAGATATTTCCATGTCTTAACTGTTACATTCTTAAGCCTCGATAAGATGTTATTGAAACAAATATTGAGGAACTTTATTTTCCATGTGTACTTTAACCTCTGTATGAGTTAATTTGATCTTTCCTCAAAGTTCATAATTATTTAATCCAATTCAGATGAGTCTGTGTATCGGTTAACATCATAAAGTGAGCCTCTAGGAGTATTTGGATTTTTTAAGACCTGCTTTTTGGAGACAGGCTTCTTTAAGAATGTCTCCTTTGCCAAAGTTACTTAGCAGATAAAGGTTCTGACAGCTCGTTAAGAGTGGGCCTTGGGGGAGTTCCGTTCGTGGCTCAGTGGTTAACGAAGCCGACTAGTATCCATGAGGACTTGGGTTCGATCCCTGGCCTCACTCAGTGGGTCAAGAATCCGGCATTGCCGTGAGCTGTGGTGTAAGTTGCAGATGCAGCTCGGATCCCAAGTTGCTGTGGCTTTGGCCGGCACTATAGCTCTGATTCAACCCCTAGCCTGGGAACTTCCATATGCCATGGGTGCGGGCCCCCCCCCCAAAAAAAAGAAAGAAAAGAAAAAAAAAAAGAATGGGCCTTGGAACCTGCACAGAAGGAACATGAAACCAAAGATGAGCTATCAAGACAAATGCGGAGCCTTCCTCTTTTCAAATTATTAACGCTGGTATCACATTTCACAGCATGCAGGCTTTGGGGTATAGAGTAGCATGGAGTGATAGTATTTTTTTCTACGCATATTGCACCCATCCATGAAAGCAATTTTAAGTCTGGGCATCATGTTCTCTTTGAATGCTTTGTGTACCTGCCCACAAGAACCCTGGGGAAGGCACAATAAATGAACTTGGTTTGAACTGGAATTCGGAAGGTACGTTTCTTTCCCGTCTGCAGGAGCACTTGGAGAAGTGCGTCCTCTTCTCACTCACAGACCAGTCTTGCTTTTGAAGGATCCCCAACCCTGTCACCACTTGGACAGATGCAAACGTTTTTCCTTCACTCCTGGTGTTTTTCTTGTCGTCTTCCTGGGACAAGTACCATCAAACCCAGATGAGCCAGCCAGCTTAAACGAAGAAATCGAGGTGAAGGCTGCTCTTCCAAGCAACAAGCCAGCTGGAAAAATTGACCCTGAGCAGCTTAAGCTCCCACAGTGCTCTCAGGACCCAGTCAGGCTGTCTTTGCGGCCGTGTTATCAGAGCAGAGCCTCAGCCCTGCTCGGGGCCCTGTGCCCAGTCTGAGGAATGCGGGGCTCCAGGTGTCCTTTGTGTCCTTCAGCAGGCCTTGTCGTCAAGCACAGGGACCTGAGCACTGTATTGGTCCCACACTGTATTTCTCAGCAGGCAGTTCCCTTTCCAGAGAGAAGGCCTCCACCCTCAGCCTTTAATTTCTGGGTGGGAGGAAGAGACTCGCGGGGCGGCAGAGGTGGGGGGACTGTGCCCAGAAATGCTGCTGCTGGAAATGCTCTCCCCACCCAGGCTCCCTGTCCCGGTGCTGCCTGCCTCCTGTCACCCAGGGCAGTGCAGAGGGGCATTTGGGCAGGTGAATGGGTTCCTATTCGTGACTCACTGCCCACCACAGATGAGGACAGAGGGTCTTTTGTTGTTAGGCGAATAGGTGGATGCTCAGCCTTTTAAAGGTTTAAGGAGGTCCCATTGTGGCTCAGTAACTTAAGAACCCGACTAGCATCCATGAGGATGTGGTTCATCCCTTGCCTCACTCAGTGGGTTTAGGATCCAGCATTGCCATTGCTGTGGTGTAGACCAGCAGATGCAGCTTGCATCCTGCCCCTAGCCTAGAAACTTCCATATGCCATGGGTGTGGCCATAAAAAAATTAAAAAAAAAAACAACAAAAAAAAACTTGAAGAGGTTTAAAAATACTATTTTCCCAATCAGGGAAAAAGTGATATTTTAACCACCCCACCCCATATCTATTGACCCATTACTCATATTGATAATGCCCAGAGCATAAAAGGTATTTGCGCTGCTATTCTACCCAGTTCTGTACTTTGCATCCCTTTTGATTCTCTCTGGCAATTTCTGAAAGGTGGTCAGTGGCAAAATATTGGCTGCAGTTAACACACACACACATATATGTATACATATGTATGCGCTTTGCATGTATTTATATGTGCATTCTCTCTCTCTCTCTCTCTCTCTCTCTCTCACACACACACACACACACACACATACTGGGATGAAGGACCAAGTTTGTGTTTTCGAGCATGTTTCCAGGGCAGGAGGACTGGCAGCGAGGCCTCTAAAGGGTTAACTGGAAGGGAGCGAATGATGTAATCACTGCAGCTCACAGCCAAGTGCATCTGTTCACCATGAGGTCATTCTTCTGCATGCTAATGATTTGGAAAATCAAGTCTAATGTTTGACATTATCAGAAAGGATATAAATAGTGTAAATCTTTACTTTTGGGGAGCTGCTCTTATAAACAAAAGAGGGGGGGGAGAAATTTCAGCTTGGACTCGAGGTTGCTTTTCCAGAACTGCTTTTAAAGATCATGTCCGGACCTTAAAATTTTGGAGGCATCCACGTCTGTCTGTTGATAAATGGATCTGCCAATCACTGTCGCCGTTGCAGCTAGCAATTTGGCAGTGGAGAGCTATTGGTATGTGTACTTTGATATCTGATTTTAAGAATTCTCAAGTACCTTGCTCAGAGGTCAACAAAGATGGATTTTTCTCCAAGGATGCCTAAAACCAGATTAAAGAAAGGGTTCTTCTCTGGGAACGTGAATCAGCTGCGTTTGCTGAAGATGCCAGCACTGTTAAGGGCTCCTTTCCACGTTAATGCTGCTGCTGGGAGCCAGCAGGGGGAGCACAGATCTTTGTTTATTTGTTATTCCTGCATAAACACATGTGATTTCTCCCAGATGCGGCCAGGAGCACTTCCTCCTCCTCACCATGGGCCAGATTGTAGAGGCTCCAGGATTTAGAGCAAGTGGGAGGACATCCCTCACCAGTTCCATCAGATTCTGCCGCTGTTAATGTGGGTCGTATCTGGAGCTTAAACCAGATTAGTCTGAGTTGGGCTCAGGCTGCCTCTGTGGCTTCCCACAAAACGGCTTCTGCGCTCAGGATGGCTTGGGCACCCTCTGGGAAAGGTGTAGAGTGTTCACCTGCCTTGTCAAAAAGACTTTTTTCCTACAATAAAGACATTAAGTTCCCAGAAGCTGTTGGAAGACTGGGCCTGGAGTCACGGGGTCATCCTGGTGGCCGACACAGTCCCCTCGCAAGGCTGCAGGTGTGTCTCACTCGGTCCCAAAGTGAACCTGGTGGGTGGGTGCTGTTCAGACTGCTTTATGGCCCACCAGTCTTCACCCAGGGAGGGAGCTACACCTAGCTGTCACCTGCGGGACCCCTACGCCAGGCACAGGGACAAAAATTTGGGGTATCATAGGCCGTCCTGCAGTGACGCCACCAAGGCCATCTGCTTGACCGTAAGCCACCAAATCCATCCCCAGAAAGAGCATGAGGCAGGACGGTGTTCCCCATTCAGTGGGGATGTCACTCACAGACTCATCCAGGATGTCCCCATTTTCTCTCCCCTCCTCCCTCCCTGAAAAGTCCTATGAGTCAGGTTTTGAGCCATAGCACTTCTTAGGCATTCGCCGTCCTCATAAATTTGCTGGAACCAGCCAAGGTCATCATAGAACATGGAGCAGGAAGGGGCTTCAGGAGACCCCTGTCTGATTCCACACGTGGTTCTAAGAAGCCACAGACCAGCTTTGAGGGGTGACCCAGGGCCATAGCCTCAGCCCCATCCCTCCACCGCCCCCCGCCCCACAGTGCAGTCGGTGCACTTGTGTCAGCTACCAGCAGCCAAGGCTCAGGTGGTGAGCAACTTCCCGCACGGGGTAGGCTGTCACCTAACAGTGGTCATCAGTGACGCTGGTCACAGGTCCTGAGCAGCCCATGAGCAGGGAGTTTGTGGGTCTAGACAAACTCTGCAGCCTCTCTGGGAGGGGACAAGCAGACACGGTCTCAGAGTCCCTTCAGCAAAGCCGGCTCAGGAAAGCCCTCCCCCTCATGGCTGCCCCCCCCCTCCAGATTTTCTTCGTGCCAGAGGAATGGCTTTTGGGAAAGACACAAGTAGGACTGGCGACCCAGCCACAGGAACTGAGGACACCTCACTTGCCGGGTGATGCTCTGGCTTCAGGTCATTCCTGTCATGGTGGCGGTTCCTGCCTTCATTGGCCAGTGCGCTCGTGGGACTGTGACAGTCTGTGGGGTCACCTAGCAGTTGCAGCTATAGCATCCTTTAACCATCCTCCTGGCACAGACGAGGAAACTGAAGCCCCGGAATATGGCACTTACTTCATTCCGTCAACAGACGTGCAGCAGACGGGTCCACATGCAGGCGGGTCAGGCTCAAGCCTCACTTCTGACATTCTGGGGTGCTGGGAATGCAGTGGGGTCCGGGCCCCGAGCCCTGGAGTGAAGGGAGGAAGCAGATCCCCAACAAGCCCCGGGCTGCCCTTCGCATCCCCAGCTTTGCAAACTGCCCTCCTCGGCGCCTGAGACGCCCCGGCTGCCCTTGCTCCCATGCTCAGATGCCGCAGTCCTCCTGTCCTATCTTGCAAGACATGGACCAGAACCTTCCTTCTGGAGCCGCCTCCCCAGCTACAGGTAGGACATGTTTTCCTCAGAGGGCTGGGCTCTTGTGTCCCCCTGTGTCCTGCCTGTGGTCTCTGCCAAGTAGGTGTCACTCTGCAGACACCCAGAGTCCAATTCTGTGAGATGGGTCTGACAGCAGTAGCTTCTACGCGGTCCTAAATAGTACAATCTTAAGGGCATTCATTAAGGGTTCATCAAGGTAACATGTGTGCGAGGGTGAGGATAGTGCCCAGCACGTAGGGACCCTCAGCAGGCATCCACAGCTCATGTCACCACACCACCTGGCGTCTGGGTTTTTCCTCCCTCTGTCATGTGCAGCCCTCTTCCCACTCGTCCTCCTCCTGTGTCCCCTGTGCCTCCCGATTTCTCCTCTCGTCCTGGATCCCCCTCTGCCTGCATCAGCCCATCTCCTGGAAGAGGGGGTACAAATGGGGCCACGACCCATGAGGAGCTGGCCCAGTGCCCAGCCTGTGGGACAGACGTCAGAGCCACGGCTGCCGGCTGGGAGTAAAGCCCAGAACCCTACCCAGATCCTCCACAAGTGTCCCCCACATATAGGTTTTCTGATGTCACCATCTGTTCAAGGGCTCAGGGCCGCCCACTCCACCCGAGGTGTGCTGGGCTGTAGCTGGGCAGCATTGTCACCCAGCCTGAGAACCACTGAGCACCCCTCACACCCTGTCACCCCTCCTGGCCCCACCCTCCCGCCCACATCACCAAACAGCCCAGCCTGATCCCTGTGCATCTGGCATTTCTTTTAAAAACTCAGATGTGTTTTCTTGAAAGGTAATAAAACATCCATAGGAATTTTTTTCAACCCACGATCCCATCGCCTGAACCCGGCAGTACTGCCTCAGCTGTGCCCTGGGTCACCCTCAAATCCTCAACCAAATTCTGTTTTTCTGCCCCCAACCCCCCTGCAGAGGTTCAGATTCTTCATTCAGGGGCGTGGGGTGGGGGAGTGGCTCCTTTAAAATCTAAGCAGGATTGAGAATCACCATCTTGCATGGCGGTACCTCTGTGCTGTTGCCGTCCCCATTTCGGTGCCCTCAAACTTGTCATTACTTCTTGATTTTCCTCGGCGTATGGGAGGCTTTGTCCTCTGTGTGTGTTTCTTCTCTCTCTAATGGGCTGTCATTGCTTTAGAAAATGACGCATAATTTTCTTGCTTATAGCATATGCAAAAGGAGCACAATAGAAATGCAGGCAGGAAGGAGTCAGGCTTTGCTCTGAGGGGCACAGGTGTGTCTTGAGACCACAGATGTGTGTTGGGCCTGATGCAAGAGACAGAATAAACACCTGTAATTGGGTCTCATTTACCCCCTCACTCCCCGGCCTCTTAGTGAAAGTGGGCCAGCGCTGAGCAGGAGGGCCAGACCTGGATATGGAAGAGGAGGGGAAGCCAGGGGCCAAATGAAGCCAGAGACTGGGCAACACAGTTTGAGTAACTGAAGCTTGATTAGGATGCTTTCCTAAACGGTATTTAGGAATCTAAGGAGAATTCTCAATTGTCCTATTTTGCACATTTTGCCTTGTGCTTTTTCATCCCTTTTCCTCTACAGCTCTTTCTTCCCGGCATTGGCTCTGGAAGAGGAAAGAGAGATGAGACAAGGGTTTGTTCCATGGGTTCTGATAGAAAACGATGGTGCCACCTGCCAAATGTCACTGTCTCCGCACGGGCTCCACCTTCCCTGGGCAGCTGCCACTGAGCAGGGCAGTGCTAAGCAGTACAGGGCCCCATGAAGGGCTCTAGAGACCATGTACTTTGTCCCCACTTCCCTCCTGGAGCTCGGAGTCTTGTTAGGGAAAAGCAGGTACTTTTTTGTGCATCACCAAAGTGGGTTAATTGTTAGTAAGCCCAGATCAGTTAGCTCCAAGCCGTAACTACATATCAGAAAGGTTGATCCAGGAGTTCCCATCATGGCACAGCGGAAACGAACCCAACTAGGAACCATGAGGTTGTGGGTTCGATCCCTGGCTTTGCTCAGTGGGTTGAGGATCTGGTGTTGCCATGAGCTGTGGTGTAGGGCACAGGCGTGGCTCTGATCTAGCATTGCTGTGGCTCTGGCGTAGGCCGGTAGCAGCAGCTCCGATTTGACCCCCAGCCTGGGAACCTCCATGTGCCACAGGTGCAGCCCTAAAAAGACAAAAAAAAATCATAACCAAAACAAGGCGGTTAGCGGTTTGGGTCAGTTGGCTTGAGATTTCTCTGAGCCGAGCTGGGCATCTGCTTCATGAGCCTGGAACGAGTAGCCACTTGCCTGACAGGTATTAGATGTCCCACTAAACATTCTGCCAGCCAGTCTGTGACTTTCCCACGCTGTCTGAGGACAGCAGTTCCTAGAGCAAAAGCCGCGGATGAGAAGAATCAGACGTGGAGAGGAAGAGACCACCCCTCAGAGCCAGCAGGGGACCCTTCTGCCTGGCTGGGACAGAGGCTGGTCCTGGCCTCCTGGGAAGAGGAGGGACCCAGGCCGTTCACTCCCAAGAACCAACAGGATGTTTAATTCGCTCACTGGGAGAGCATGAAGCTGCTGCATTTTCTGTGCACTGTTGCGTGAGGTCAGCCCTGGTTTCGCAGTCCCATGGGGTTTTAAGTGCAAATGGCATCTTCCTCCTGCCTCACTGTTAATGACAGCCCCAGAGACACACAGCAGTTGCCAAGAGATGGCCGGCAAGTACCAAGAATTTGTCTCACAGACCGGTTTTGGAAATGACTCGCAAAGCTTACTTGAAACGACCTTGAGAATTTATTACAGGAGAGTCAGGAGCACCTGACACCCCAGGTTCACGTTCCTTGTGAGCCACGGCTGGGCCTGCATTCCTTCCAGTTTCAGCCATTGGAAGGTGGACCACCACAGCCATCGGCCAGAATGGCCGGGGGGCCAGGAAGATGGGATAGTTTTGCTTGAATTTCTATTTAGCAACAACCAAAGCACAGGCCAAATGGCACCTCTCTTACCAGCACTTAAATCCGCTAATGGAAAAAAAGAATGTTTTATAATCTTTTTCCAGAAGGCTATATGATAATAATCCGGAAGTAAACCTCTCAGGAGCATAATAAAGAGAAAAGCTGGTTCCTCCTTTCCTGTTCGCCTTTAAAGTCCCTCAAAAGGCTGAAAAGAAATCCCTTACAAATGAGAAACATGCGCATCCACTTTGTAAAAAGAAAGATCACATAAAGTGTACGGCATTGACGCGGCCAGAATCCGTTTCTTAGCGCCTAAGGAGCCTGGTAGCATCGCTGCAGAGTGTTGAGCAGAACAGTCTGATCCCGGTCATCTGAGCACTTCCAATCATCAGCCCCAGGTACACCAAGGACACCCCCGCAACCTATGCCCCACCCCAGCTGCCACCCTCCACTGACCTGCCAGAGTGCCCGCCAAGGGCGAGGAAAGCCGCTGGGCCTTCCGGGACTCCCTGGCAGGTTCTGCCACCCCCAGCCCTGACCTCAGGCAGGCCCATGAAACACACCCCGCCTTGTGCCGTTGCCAGAGTGTGTCTGGGCAGGCCCTGTGGCCGGAGGGTTTCCTGCATGGAGGTCCGGGCAGCCTTGCTCCCCAGTTCCGTCCCCAGCGCTGGGGCAGTTACTCCAGGTAAGTCCCCAACCCTCTGTGACATGCAGCCATACGGCTCCCTGAGGCCTGCCACTCCCATCTCGCCGCCCACGGCCACACCTGGGTGTTTACAGACAGGTGAATTGAAGTTGGAATAAAGCTGAGAGACAGGCTTGAAGGGAAATCTGTGTGTCCCCTGCGGGGCAGCGCCACTTACTTTGCTTTGAGGATGGTTGAAAGTGTGTGGCCGTGGCGCCTGTGGACCACAGAGCTGCGCCTAGGTCTTGTGTGTTTCCCTAAAACTGGGAGCCACTTCCTTTGTGTTGCTTTTGGAAGGTGATGGCAGTAGTGCTGCCTAGACCTCTTTTTGCCTTTTTTAATAACAGCATTATTGAAATAAAATTTGCATACCAAAGAAGCATCCAATTAAAGTATGCAATTCAGTGTTTTTAGTATATTCAGAAGGTTGTGCAACCATTACCACAATCTGATTTTAGAACATGTTTATCCCTCCTGAAAGCATAAACCCGCTAGCCGTCACTCCCCTTCCCCCATGCCACCCCCACCCCCAAGCGACCGCTAGTCTCTATGGATCTGCCCATTTTGGATGTTCTGTATAAAAGGAATCAGATAGGATATGGTCTTTGCAGACTGGCTTTTTTCATTTGGCAGGTTCTCAGGGGTCATCCATATTGGAGCCTGTATCAGTATTTTATTTCTTTTTATTGCCAAGTAATATTCTATTGTAAGGATGGGCTGCACTTTGGTTCTGGTCATCAGGTGGTGGACATGGGCGCTGTTGCCATTTTTTAGCTGTTGTGACTGTTGCTGCTGTAAGCATTTCTGCACTGGAGTTCCTGTTGTGGCTCAGGGGAAACCAATCTGACTAGCATCCATGAGGATGCAGGTTCAATCCCTGGCCTCGCTCAGTGGGTTAAGGATCTGGCGTTGCTGTGAGCTGTGGCGTAGGTCGCAGACGCAGCTCAGATCTGGCGTTGCTGTGGCGCAGGCCGGTAGGTGTAGCTCCGATTGGATCCCTAGCCTGGGAACCTCCATGTGCCGTGGGTGAGGCCCTAAAAAAGACCAAAAAAAAAAAAAATCTGTACTGGTTTTCCATTCTGAGATGTAAATTCAATCTGGTAAAATGAACAGCTTCTCCAGGGCCAAGATCTCGATGTTTACATTCTGCGAGATGGCAAAAAGTGGCTGGAAACATCTGTGTCCACGAGGATACTCATTTTCAATTTTTAATTTCATTAAATTCAGTCATAGATCGGTAAAAGTGCATGATAGTCATAGAAGGGGAAGAGAAAAAACAAAATGCCAGAGAAACGTTTTCAGGAACGTTCCACCTGCTTGCCTGGCCTCCTGCACAGGTGGGCACACAATACAGGCACCCTCTCTGCTCGCCTGCCTTTCTGTCCAGCTGTCCTGGCTTTCTGCTTCTGAACCAAAGTTGACGGGCAAGACCAACGACCAAAAAGAAGAAGCCGAGCCCAAAGCCAGGGCCAAGACACAGCCTCTGCTGCTGGGTTGGAAATTCTGGAAGCCATCCTTGGGCCATTTGGAAATGTTAATGAGGCTGGCTAATTCCTCTTGGCCTTGGGTTGCCCGTGCTGAGTATCCAGGCTCCCCCCATCCACCCTGCACCTGTCTCACTCCTCAGCGCCGTTCCAAGGGGTCTGAATGGCCCAGGCAGCTCTCTGATCTCCCGCGCTGTCTGCCTTCCTGCTGAGCATATTTAGCGCTCGCCTGAAGCTAGAACCCCAGTCCACGGTTTCTCTCCCTTGCCTGTGCCAGCTCGCAAAGGCCTTCCCTTCCCTAATTCTCTTGAATTGGTGAATCATTTCCCACACTGACTGCTCGGTGACGAGGACACAGGGAGAGCAGTCACTTTTCTTGTCTGACTCTGCCCAGCCTTGTCCCAGGGGGCAGTCCCGGATGGCAGCCTCGCCTCGGAGATAAGACGCTCCAGCCTTGCTCTTTCTCTCTCCCAGCAAGTACAGCCGGAGAAAACAGGCCGCAGAGAGACGTGTGTGGATATGGGGGGGTCCCAGTTCTTAAAAAGGCTTCGAGAGGCAGAGCCGAGTCGAATAGGACACGTCTCCAGCCAGGATGGTGGTTTACCCTGTTGTCTCTCAGTCCTTGTTGATACTCGGGTATCAAAGGAATCACACGAGGTCCAAGAAGCAGGACATCTTTCTCTAAAAGCGCCTTCACGGGTCTTCGGGGCCTGCTCCCTGTCTGAGCTGCCTGGTGGCCGCAGATGGCCTGTTGGCCCTGAGTTACTCTCGGAGGGTCTCCGGGGTATCTCGCTCAGCTGCTCTCAGGTGTGAGCAGGCCGACCTGGACCCCCAGCACCGCTGATGTGTAAGGAAACTCTGAATTCAAAACAGATAGGACCCCTCCATCAGTGCTTCCCAGCCTTTTTTCATTCTTGCCCACCATAGAGGCTTCTGAGACATTTTTATTTTAGTTTGTCCCCTCCCCTGAAATACCATTTATCTCTTTATTTACCATATTTACACATGGGATTTATGCAAATAAAACGTGCAATAGTTTTGCCCCTCAATGTCATGCCACAACTCCTCCTCCGCCAAAGCTGCAGCGGCTTTGGGGTTTCATCTGCTCTGCTCGCTGCTGTCACCCAGAGCCTAGAACGGTACCTGGCATGTACCAGCAGCCACGTGATAAAAGGATGAGATAATTAGGCTTTGTGCCCCCCACTCCCCCAAGCCAAGCACCATGCACCTTCAAGCACAGTGATCACTTCTGGTGCCTCCAATGCTGCCCAGGTTAGTCGGTGCCTCATGCTGACCCCCAGGGACGTGTCAGGAAGCTGACAGCCCGCTCCTCTGTTCCAAGTACAGGCTCCCGCCCTCTGGTAGCCCTGTCTGTGTGTCAAGGGCAAGTGACATTTGAGCCCCATGGAATAATTACTGCAGCCCCCAACTGTCTCTGCTTTGCATCTCGCCCGTGGATTGGCAGTCACTGAGACATTCTGTTTGGTCCAGCACACCACACCGGGCTGCATCTGGGGACGCACCGGGAGAGGAGCCGGCCGGTCCTCATCAGCAATTACAAACAAGCCCTCCATTGTCAGCCGCGCCATCTGTTTTCTTGGTTCCACCAATCGGGTGCCTGTACGCCCAGCAGAGCCAGGGCTGAGGGGCTGTGGGGGAGGAGAGCCCGGGGAGCCCCTTCGTGGGGAGACCGTTGGCTCACATTAGAGATTGGAGAGGGTCAGCAGCCCGGGGCCCCGAGGAGCCAAGCCCCTGCATGCGAGGAAGACTCAGGCAGAGATGGTCTGTGATGTTCTGTGTTGCCAACCAGAGCTTTGGGGGCAAATGGAACATCTAGGCCCTAGGGCTGTTTAGAGGCCCCAGGGAAAGCATTCTGGTCAAGCACCAAGAATCAGCACAGGCTGGGAGCACTCCGTGTGTAAAGAAGGAGCGATTGACAGTGGCTGCAATGGAGTAGGACAGAGGAACCTACTGCATCATCGCAAAATTCCCAGCCCCAGAGGTTTTGGGAGGTGGGGAGGAGTGAATTGTCGCTGATAGATTGGAGAACCCACCTTCAGAGAAGCCCAGGCTTCTTCCCGAGAGCCCCACCTACAATGGCTCAGGGGCTCCGCCTCCGACGGCATCCGTCTTAGAAACTGGCTCCGTTGCGGTGCCAGCCTTGGCAGGCAAGCTCAGCAGACAATCCAAGTTTACAGCGATGGCCGGGAGGACAGCAGTCTGTGTCACTGATGAATGTCCTTTGTCCGGATTTGATGCTGCTCTAGTGACAGTTTAGGAGTGTGGTGGGGGTTGGGGTGAGGAGCCTCGCACAGAAAGAGGCTGCATTTGCGACGGAAGCCCACTCGAGGAATAGGCTGGCGTGGGAAGATGGGGTGATTGAGAAAAACTATCATAAAGCAAGGACGAGCTCACAGCCCCGCTTGGGTTGGGCGGGATGCTCAGATCCTGCTGCTCTGGGAGTGAGGGTGAGCTTGCGGTCCAGGCTCGCCACGACCAGGTTCCCTTTACACCTGCATGGCATGCTTCCTCCCTGGGGACTGTCATCGCAGGGGACGCCTGTATTGACTTAATACACTGTGTACCTCTCAAAAACCTGTAAAATGAAACTTGAGACGTGTAAACTTGTACACTTAGAAGGGTATCAATTACTTTTTCAGGTCACCCATTGAATTCCAGGTGCCAGTCTTGAAAACGCTTACCTTTGACTATATTTGAGACCAAACCTGTAGGACATGTCAGGCAGCAGGAAGGGACACCACGGTCTGTGCCGCCCAGCATCTGTGGGGCTCCCAACTGCATCTGTCACACATCCTGGGAAAGCTAACGTCACCTTCATTTCACACTTACACATGTGGCCGTGTGACGGCAGCTAGAATGTCCTGCCAAGTCGAATTTCAGGTGGCTTTCCAGTTCATAATCATCTCCAAGGCTGCAGGAACACTCCAGCAGCCCAGGAATAAATGCATTATGAGCACTGTGTTCATTAGTGAGCTGAGCTGTGGGTGTCCGGGCTTGGATTCACATCTCGTTTTATGTTCTTTCCCTTCAGATTAAAATACACAAAGGCCTCGCTGCAATATTTGAACAAGGTAAGACCGATACTTCGGCGGATTGGCTCCACCACCCTGCTCTCGGGAAGGGTGACACAGGCTGAGATGCCCCCGAGGGGTACTGCTGCCTCCCTTCCCCTCCCTTCCCCGTTCCAAGGCTCTGCCCTGCGTGTCTGCGCTGCCCTCCCTGGAAACCCAGCCTCCCTCCTCTCCAGCCAGACCTTTGGGTAGAATCTGACACCAGCACCTGCCATCCCCGAAAATGTCTTTGTCACCCGCCCTTTTGTGTGTGGGGGCCTTGGGGAGCCTGGGGACCCGGGGCTGCCCCCTTTTTTGTTGTGGAGCCTGGAGGAGCAGGATCTTGAGATGGGCCGATAAGACGCGGCACGTGCAGGCTGGCCTTTGACCTCTGGCCTTCATGGGGCCTCTGAGGCCGGGAACGAGGAGGGCAGGTTGTCCTGGGTCTGCTGAATGGAACAGCTGGGACAGGAAGGGCAGACAAAAGCTGGGGGAGCCCAGAGGGTGGAGAACCCGGGTCACTATGGTTTAGGACCCAGAGGGCAGCCCAGCCCAGCAGGTGTGACCTTGGAAGGCCTCCCCTTTCTGCCGCAGTCTGGGGTCCAGGCCCCGTGCGTCCTGTTGGACGACAGCCACCTCGAGGCAATGCTGGCAGAAAACCCCCAGGGGTGGCCCTGGCGTATCCACTCCTGGGCTCACGGGAGGAAGAGAGGCCACATGAGACGATGATGCTGGGGAAGGTCGGGTGTGAGCTGTCTTTTATCAGCATCACACGCAGCAGAGCCGCGGCAGCCGCCCATCTCTGAGTAAATGCGGGAGTGGGAGGTGGGGTCTCAGCCTCTTGGCTGATCCAGAGCACCGGGGCCACTGCCACAGTGAGCTGACCCTCCGAGCCAGCTGCCCCTTCCTAGCCCCTTGGCCACAGAATTGTTCCAACCTGGGCCCACTTGCATCACCTCCAGGGCCACATGAGCCACAAAGCCCAGGTGCTCCTGATGGCCAGGCAGCAGGCCATATAGTCCCCTCCAACAGTGGCATCCGAGTAGAAGGCTTGATTTGCAGGGACCCTCGTATCCACGCACGTCCTCCTGTTCCTACTCCAAAGTGGAAAAGTGGGGCTGTGGTGTCCTTTGAACAGATCTCCTCACCACCCCACTTCCCGCACCACAAACAGGGCAGAGTCGGGGCAGCGTGTGCCAGGGGCCAGGGGTGGAAGGAACTGCCCTCTTTGTGGCCTGCTGGTCCGAAGCTGCCCCCTCCCCATCACTCATGGGGTGCAGTGGGCACGACAGGAGTCTTTGCTGGCTGGGGACGTGCCCCAGTGGAAGGTGGGGGCTGGAGAAATGCAATGCCAGAGGCGGGGTGCAGTGCAGGTTCTCCCTCAGTGTGACCTCTCTGCAGCCCCTGGCGATGGGGCTGCTGCCCTCAGATGCACAAAAAGCCAGTGCTGAGGAGCGTCTCAGCTCAACAAAGTTGGCATTGCTGCCGTGCTTCAGCAGAGGACCGAGAGGGCCCCCCAATGTGCCTCCCTGGTGGGAAGCGTCTAAATATTTCTGTTCTGATCCAGAATTACTTAATATCGGTCCTTTGACCATCACTTTTTCTTTCATTTACCTGCTTTTTTTTTTTTTTTTTGCTCCCCTCTCCCAATTGATCCAATTACAAAGTGGCTACAGTGGCTCCTAGTTAATAACCTGAAGTCACATCCAACTTGAAGTGAAGGTATTTCAAAATGAAATATGACCTGGGGTTGAATCAGGGCTGCCTGCTCCCCTGGACTACATGCGGACACCTGCCTCCAGCTCCAAGGGGTTGGGGCGATGCCCGTTAGCAGCCCATCTCTGCCGAGGATAATGTGTAGCTGTGCTGCCTTTGTCAAGAGTAGGCTGTTTTCAAAGACCAAAACAGCTGGAGAGGGGCTCGGACTTCTCTCTCTGTCTGACCTTCCTGGGGCCAGGCTGGCGGCTCTGAATTTCCAAATAGCACGGGGGCAGACAGTCTGCTCGGGTCCAAGCGTGTTTGCAGGTATTGATTTCAGAGGCTCTCCCTGAAAGTGAGAGGAGATGCTGCCTGTGAATAAGATCACTTGCGTAAATTAATTTCGGAGGCCCCTAATAGAAATGTCAAAGGCCAGAGCCCCGGAAGTGAAGCATGTCGGGAAATGGTTAGAAAGCCTGCTTTTGAGGAAGCTCGGGGTGAAGCCAGCAGAGTTTAAAAATAGGTTCAGGGGAAGGTGATGAAACAGTCCTCCCTCGAAGCACCGCCTGGGGACCCGCCACGGCAACAGCGGCTGGGTGTTGCAGCAGCGGGCGCTGTTCCCCTGAGCAGCCCGGGGTGGCGGGTAGGGGGTGGAGGGGATGACAAAAGGCAGCTTCCTTTCTCCCTCGGGAGCTAGATAGCAGCACCTCCTCTGGACTCGCTCAGTCGGTCCTGCGCTCCCATCTCAGACCCCTTGGGAATAATCGAGTTGCAACTCACGGCGTAAAGTATCAATGTGGGAATCTTCGTAGATAGTAACAGGGCAGATCGGAGCACTGCCCCTGGAGTTTGTCTTGGAGTCTGGGCAGGGATGCTGTGCTGGGCCCCCACCTCCATCACCAGCGCCTCTCCTCCTCCTTCGTCACTTGTCCCTTGGACAGTGAGCCTCACTGAAGATGCAGAGCCCCTGTCACGCTGCAGAGCGAGGCCTGGGAGGATAGACCTTGGCCCGAGGGCTCATTCAGGAGACATCCCTGCATGCGCGCCACCCCGTTGCTCCTGGGAGCCGCACCCTCCCTTGAACCTGCGCCCACGAGGCCTCCCTCTGCTTCCTTCCAGGGCCCTGAGCGCTTTCCCCACGGCGCCTCTTGGGGAGGAGAAGATGGATGAGACCCCCGCTTCCCCAACCAAGCCCCCAAACCCAGACTCCGGTCACGGTGGCCCAGCTGGTGCCTCAGCGAGTCCAAAGCTACAGAGGAAGCCCCCAAATGCGGCGGAGCAGACTTTCAAACCGGTGGCGGTGATATCTCAGGAGCCTGGGCTTCGAAAGAAGAAAAAGTCGCCACCCACCAGAGATGAGCCGGCTGTCACGCAGTGCCTTTGGGGCTGCAGGCGCAGAGGGAACACGAGCTGGTTCCGGGCTTTCCTGGGGTGGGGGCAAGGTGAGCACCTGGCTCTGGACCCAGGGCTTCCTCTCACCTGTAAACCCGTCGTGTTTCACTGGGGCTGCAGAATGCCTGTCAGCCTGTTGGAGGAGCGTTCCCCGCATTGATCCCACTCGCTCTTCTGTTAAGACTGATGGTTTTACAAACTTCATCATCCCAGAGATTGGCTTTCCGTCAGGTCAGTAGCCCAGGAGAAGTTTCACCACCTTTGCTGAATGTTTCCCACCTGGTTCCCAGATGCCCGCTACCTGGGGAGAGGTTTCCTGACCTTGACCCTAACACTGCTGGAGGCCTCCAGGGGGTGAGAGGAAAGCTTCCATCCACAATGCACAGGTGATTCTAGAAACACAGGGTCCTGTCCTTCGAAAGTTCCGGTCGGTCAGGAAGCCTCCCGGTGGCGGTGCCTCATTGCCCTACCCCTCACACAGAGCTTTAGGGTGACATCCTCAGCAAGGGGTTTGTTCCCCCCACTTTTTACCCATTTTGCTCCAAGGAAGGCCTATTGTGCCTGTTTGAAAAAAAAAAAAAAAAAGCTGGGGTCAGCGAGCGTTGGGCAAGGGCTCTCTGCTAGTCACCTAGGCTCTTGCGCCATCTCCAGAGCTAGCCCTGGGCTCAGAACCGGGGAGCCCCTGGCTAAGGGCCCAGAAAGGTCCCAGCGCAGGTGCTTTCCTGCCCCCGCCCCCCTGCTCTTGCACCCATCTCTGGGCACACCCAGCCTGCCTTGGCCGCCTTCTGAGCCCACTCTCCTAGGCAAAGCTGCTGTCCTCCCCAAATGTCACTGTCCTATGGGTTTGGCTAGTCCCTGATCTTTGCAGGAGAAGGGGGTGGACCCAGGAGCCATCCTTGCTTTGGGGACAGTGGGACCGGATTGAGAAAGGCACTCCTATTAGGAGGGGACTTGGGATTCTCAAGAGACTTGGTTTTTCTGCTTTCCAGGGGCTCAGAGGTGGGGCTTGAGGCCAGGCCCACAGCCGGGGGCAGCTGGAGTGCCATCTGAACCCCAGAGAACTGGGGACAGACAAAAGCAGCACTTGGGGCTGTCCTGTAAATAGGCCCAATTTGTTCACTTACTGGGGCTTAATGGCAACATAAAGGGTGACTGGAAGTGACAGCCTTTTTGATGGTGTCAGCAAATGTCACAATTCTTATCTTCCCCTGGCATCCCTTCCCCAGCTTGGAGCTATTTGGGCTTTCTGGTTGGCGCGGTTCAGCCCCCATGGCTCAGACTCACACTCTTACCGCTGTCCCACTTGATATTACAAAGTTGCCAGCCCTCGCTCCTGCAGGAAGGGGCATCGCTCGTCCCTGGGCTCCCCAGTCCCACGTGAGCTCTGATTGCAGCTTCCAGGAGAACATTTCGGCCTCAACCCCTGTTGCAGAATTCTTGGATTTAGTCAAGAGTCTTGTAATCATGTTGACTTCCCCTGGACCTGTGCTCCAAGAGTCCCTTTTCTCTCCAGGAACCGGTCCTCCTGACCTGGAGTAGGAAGTGCAGTTGTAGGTAGCAGGTAAGCAGCCCTTTCTCAACGGCTTGACAACCCCACGACCCCAGGTGACACCAGCAGTTTTACGGCTCTTCTCAGTAACAGTTTTGGTTTGGAGGTTTGGAATCAGGGAACAGGGGATCTGAGCCAGGTTTGTTTGCAATCATGTGGACTTGAATCATTTTTGCTATTTGGGGTGGAAAATTGAAATGATCAAGTGTTTGGTTTTTTTTTTTTTTTTTTTAACTTAGAAAAGCAAATATTGTGCTTTTGTAATAAATGCCTTTCAGCAAAATTGCCAAGGGTCACTTTTCCGGTGGGGACCCACCTGAGCCACAGTGCTGAGTTGTCACATTAGTAGGTCAGCCATCTGTAAACTGAAGTGGCCCTAATTAGCCCAAAATGGTTAAGACCTGCCAGCCTCCAGGCAGGACGAGGACGGCCCCCTCACGTCTCGGCACGCTGATTTCCATTGGCAGCAAAATGCTGCTCTGCAGTCTTCCTGCATAGGGTACTTAAAAAAAATATTAGCAATTCCACAAATGACGACATTTTAAATAGCACCACCTCACGCAGACAGCAGGGAGGACATTTAGCTTGGGTAGGTGACCGTCACAGTGTCTTCTTAGGTCAAGGCTGCAGTTCCCAAGAGCCACAGCGAAGGAATGGGCTTCAGCCTTGACTTTGGGGAGGGGCTGACCAATCAGACCCCAAGCCTTACCCCCAAGAGTCTGCGGATCTGTAGACAAGGCACATCACGTCTTCCCAACCTTCCTCAGGTGTGAACACCCGCGCCTTGTTTACTGTCACATTTGTGTCCTCTGGAGTTTGAGGGAGGCTGTCACGCTTACTGTGATGTCTTACACATAATTGTAACCTTATAGCTGCTGGAGGGAATGTCCACATTCGAAGGCAAAGCCAACCACATGTTAGTTGCACTCAGTACCTATGTATGACAGACACATTAAGTGAATGTTTTCAGGTCAACAATATTTAGTACATGTAAATAAGGACAAAATTTGATAAATACGGTAAATTAAGTTATAGCGTGTCATTTGATTTTTACTTTGCTCTCTCTCGTTATTTAATTTTCCTGATGCTCTGCATCAGGGCTTGTGCCTAGGCAGTAGAGACCTGGTCTATAACCCACTTTGCAGGTCGTGTGCACCCCGATGCGCCGATGGAAGGGGCTCATGCCCAGGGACACCCATGGCTGCTGACGGCCACTGCCTGGCTCTCCAATTTGCCCTCTTTCTCTCTTTAATTCTGATTTACTGTGACAACCTAATAAAGTAGAAACACAGCACTTTGTTTCTTTTTGTTTTCATTATAGTTTGTAGAAAAAGTTTATCCTGGCATCTAAGAAAAGATGGTTTACACCTGTTATCGGAGGAAGTTGTTCAAAAGGTTTATTTTTTGTCTTTTTAGGGCTGAACCCACGGCATATGGAGGTTCCTAGGCCAGGGGTCGAATCAGAGCTGCAGCTACCAGTCTACACCACATCCACAGCAACTTGGGATCCAAGTCATATCTGTGACCCACACCACAGCTCACGGCAATGCTGGATCCTCAACCCACTGAGCGAGGCCAGGGATCAAACCTGCGTCCTCATGGATGCTAGTCAGGTTTGTTAACTGCTGAGCCATGACTGGAACTTCAGAAGCACTTGTTTTTAACCAGAACCTCAATATGTATCCAAAACGGCAGTCAGGATGGAGATAGGGAGGTATGTGAACATGTTTATGTAAAGGTGACCTCCCAGTTCATGACATGAGATGCCCACACCCATCCACAAGAGCACCGGAGTCCAAGCATCATTGACCTCGTGTGTCCAAGTCCATCCTCGCTTCATGATTGAACAGGTCCACAGTGAGCCCGGGCCCCGGCCCCATCTCTCCAGGGCAGCCCTCTGCACCAGCCACCCTTTCAGGGTCCGGAGCCCCTGACTCTGATGAGCAAGAGCCAGACATTGAGGGTTTGTCTTGTGAATAAGTGACAGACGAGACATAGTAATGCCTCCTGTTGGGCTGAAGCCAGGTCGTGGCCCTACCTCAGGACAACCTGGCCAGGTGGCCTCTGCCAGCCTCCTGGGCTACTCCATGCTCTAGACAGCAGGGGACTTCCAGGACATGAGACAATCAGGCTTTGTGAAAAGCATTCATTTGTCCATTTAGCAAATATTTGTTGAGAACCTGTTACTTACAAGACATTCTATTGACCTCAGCAGAGATCTGGGTGTCTTCCTGGGAGCTGAGTGGAGCCTGAATCAGTTGGCTTTGTTCAGCTTTTGACTAATAGCAAGACCTCATGTGAAGGTATGTTGTGCCTTTAACATTTGGTTCCTCATGGAGTAAAGTTCAATGCAGTTGGAGAGTTTCGCCGCTAGAAGCCATGGTTCCCAGGCTTAGGCTTGGAATCTTGGAATCATTAAGGAGGCTTCATAAGATCCTAAGTCATGCCCATGCCCCACCCAGATTCTGATCCATCAGGTCTGGGCAGAAGCCCGGCATCTGTTCTTTTTAAAGCCCTCTAACCATTCTGATCTGCAAATCCATTGGGGTTGAGGCGCTCAGGTCAGCCCACTGCAATGCGTGGGGCAGCACTCACCTGGCCCCCTCCCCCATGTGTATCCAGGAGGGGATGGGGTGGGGGGGGCCATCAGGGAAGGAGCAGCCTACTCAGTGCAGCACCCACCCTCCTAACAACCCCACTTTTGCCCCTGGCCCCAGCCCCACCATCCATTATGGATTCTTCTTAATTCAAAAAATGGTCCTTTGACTTTCAAAGGATATTGGTATGAAAGTCTCACAATGCAGCTTATTGTCTTATTTATAAAAAAAAAAATTGGCGGGGGTGGTGGAGGGAGGTGGTATTTCCCTCTTCATACTTCCTGTGAGTGATCCTGCTCATCTTC
Organism: Phacochoerus africanus; assembly: GCF_016906955.1. Lineage (NCBI taxonomy): Eukaryota > Metazoa > Chordata > Mammalia > Artiodactyla > Suidae > Phacochoerus > Phacochoerus africanus. The sequence goes on from NC_062546.1 coordinate 34,854,723, forward strand.
GAAAAATACTCATTGAGTCTTCGGCCGTATCTTGCAGACCTTCTGCAGAATTCCAAGCAGAATCAATGTCTAGTGGTTCTGAAAGGGCCACTGCTACAAATAACGCTCCTCTTGGCTTTTGTTACGTGTCAGAATCCAAAGAGAGAATAGCCTTTAGGTACACCCGGGTCATGGTATGATGATTTTCTCAGTATACTAGAACCCCAGCAGCTTTTATGGTCCATGCTGAGGCGTATCTCTGAGGGAAAAGGTCAGGCTTTATGTCTGTTCACTCTGTACGCATTCGAGCTGAACTTATGGTCCTGTGTCTGTATGTGAGCTAAATTGAGGCCACGTCAATTTATTAAGTTTATGTCAAGGGGAACTATTATCGCTCACTCTTCTTTCTATAAATGGAAAATTCTTTTTTTTTTTCTTTTTTTGGCTGTCCTCACAGCATGCACAAGTTCCTGGGCCAGGGATCAAACCCAGGCTACAGCAGAGACCTGAGCCACAGCAGTGAGAGCACTGGCTTCTTAACCCACTGAGCCATGAGGGAGCTCATTAGAGAAATAAGAGTTCGATGAGAAATCACGTATCTTCTTTTAAAGTCAAGAAGTGAGGGACAAAGGCACTCCTCTCTACAGGAAGATCAAGTGTGCTCCAGCACTCCCTGATTGTAGGTTTTCCTATTCTCATGGTGCCCAGTTGTGCTAATGGTGTGAGATCACACCTCCTTTGAGGTGGGGAGCTTATGGAGCCCTCTTAAATGATAAAGTACCAGAAAAAAGTAGCTTTGAGATGGGATTAAGATGGTGGAATAGAAGGATTGGAACTCAACCTCTCTCCTAAAAAACAACAAAATTCACAACTAAAGGCTGAGCACTCTTCACCCAAATGGACCGGAAACCTTAAAAAAGATACCCTACTGCAGGAGAAAAAGAGGAGGACACATCAAGAGGTAGGAGGAGCGATTTCACGATATAAACAACCCCGTACCTCCCAGGTGGGAATCCCCACAGACTGGAAACTAACTGCTTCACAGAGACTCACCTACAGGAGTGAGAGTTCTGAGCCCCACATCAAACCCTCACGTGTGGGGGTCTGGCACAGGGAGAAAGAGCTCCTGGAGCATCTGGCATTGAAGGCCAGTGGGGCTTGTGCACAGGAGCTTCACAGGACTGGGGAAAATGGAGACCCCATTCTTAAAAGGCACAAACAGACTTTCACGTGCACTGGGTCCCAGGGCAAAGCAAAGACTCCATGGGAATCTGGGTCAAACCTGACTGCAGTTATTGGAGGACATCCTGGGAAAACAGGGGTGAATGTGGCTTGTTGTGAGGGAAGGACATTGAAAGCAAAGCTCTCAGGAATATTCAGCAGCCATGCCTTTCTCTGGAGGTGGCCATTTTGGGAAAATCTGGCCCCACCCATCAGTCAGCTGCTGAGAAGCCCCAGGGCAAAAAGCAATCCAGGTGGGATCACAGCCCCATCCCTCAGTAAACAGGCTACCTAAACACCCCTCAGGCACACAGCTGCCTCTAATCCCATCCAGACTAAGCCCCACGCACCAGAGGGATTAGAATCAGCTTCACCTACCAGTGGGCAGGCATCAGCCCCTCCCATCAGGAAGCCTACAGCAAGCCCCCCATGCCAACTTCAGCCACAAGGAGGGCAGACACCAGAAGTACAAGAGGCTACAACTCTATTATCTGTAAAAAGGTCACCACACCAAAAACCTATAAAAATGAAAAGACAGAGAACTGTCGCTCAGATGAGGGAGAAAGGAAAAACCCCAGAAAATCAGCTAAGTGAGGAGGAGATTCTTAGCCTCCAGGAAAAAGACTTTAGACTGTTGATGCTGAAGATGATGCAAGACATTGGAAATAAACTGGAGGCAAAGATGGATAACTTACAGGAAACACTGACCAAAGAGATACAAGATATAAAACAAACAAGAAGAGATGCAAAAAACAATCACTGAAATAAAAAATTCACTAGAAGCAGCTAACAGCAGAATACAGGAGGCAGAAGAACGAATAAGCAAGGTGGAGGACAGATTAGTGGAAATTAAAGATGCAGAACAGAAAAGAGAAAAAAGATTGAAAAGAAATGAAGAGAGTCTCAGAGAACTCTGGGACAACGTGAAATGCACCAACATCCGTATCATAGGGGTGCCAAAAGGAAAAGAAAGAGAGAGACAGAAACAATATTCCAAGAGATAATAGCCAAAAACTTCCCTAACATGGGAAAGGAACCACTCATTCAAATCCAGGAAGCACAACGTGTACCATATAAAATAAACCCAAGGAAGAATACACCAAGACACATATTAATCAAACTGACCAAAATTCAAGATTTTCTCTTTAAAGCAGTTAGGGAAAAGAAAAAAGTAACATACAAGGGAACCCCAATAAGGTTATCAGCAGATTTTTCAACAGAAACTGCAGGCCAGAAGGGAGTGGCATGATATACTTAACGTGATGAAAGGAAAAAACCTCCAAACAAGATTACTTTACCTGGCAAGGCTCTCATTCAGATTTGAAGGAGAAATAAAAACCTTCACAGCTAAGCAAAAGCTGAGAGAATTCAGCAACACTAAACCAGCCTTAAAACAAATACTAAAAGAACTTCTCTAGGCAGAAAAAAAAGACAGCAACAGGAAACAAAAATTCCACAAACGACAAGATTCACCAGTAAAGGTATATATACAGTAAAGATATGAAGTCATCCATGCACAATTATACCACCAAAATCAGAAATCATGAGAAGAGGTGAGTACAAATGCAGGACACTGGAGATGAACTTGCAATTAAGAGACCAACAACTTAAAACAATCTCATATACATATAGACTCTTATATCAAAACTTCTGAATAACTGCAAACCAAAAATCTACAATTGATACACAAACAAAGAAAAATAAACTCAAATACAACGCTAAAGATAGTCATCAAACCACAAGAGGAGAGAACAAGAGAAGAAGGAAAGAAAAAAGAGCAACAAAAACAAATCCAAAGCAATTAATAAAATGGCAATAAGAACATACATATCAATAATTACCTTAAATGTGAATGGACTAAACACCCCAACCAAAAGACATAGACTGGCTGAATGGATACAAAAACAAGACCCATATATAAGTTGTCTTCAAGAGACCCACTTCATTTCTAGGGACATATACAAATGAAAGAGGATGGAAGAAAATATTTCATCCAAATGTGGATCAAAAGAAAGCTGGAGAAGCAATACTCATATCAGAAAAAACAGACTTTTAAATGAAGAATATTTTAAGGGACAAAGAAGGTCATTACATAATGATCAAAGGATCAATCCAAGAAGAAGATGTAACAATTTTAAATATCTATGCACCCAACAATATATAAGGCAACTGCTAACAACCTTAAAAGGACAAATTGACAATAACACAATCATAGTGGGGGACTTTAACACCTCACTTGCAGCAATGGACAGATCATCCAGACAGAAAATCAATAAGGAAACACAGGCCCTGAATGAAGCATTAGACCAGATGGACTTAATAGATATTTATAGGACATTCCATCCAAAAGCAACAGAATACACACTCTTCTCAAGTGCACATGGAACATTCTCTAAGATTGATCACATCCTGGGCTACAAATCCAACCTTGGTAACTTTAAAAAAATTGAAATCATATCAAGCATCTTTTCTGACCACAATGCTATAGGACTGGATATCTACAACAAGAAAAAAACTGCAAAAAACACAAACACGTGGAGACTAAACAACATGCTGCTAAACAACCAATGGATCACTGAAGAAATCAGAGAGGAAATTAAAAAATACCTAGCAGCAAATGACAACAAAGATACGACACTCCAAAACCTATGGGATGGGGCAAAAGCCGTTCTAAGAGGAAAGTTTATAGCAAGACAAGCCCACCTCAGGAAACAAGAAAAAGCTCAAATAAACAAGCTACCTTTACATCTAAAGCAGCTCGAGACAGAAGAACAGACAAGACCTAAAGTTAGTAGAAGGGAAGAAATCATAAAGATCAGAGCAGAAATCAACGAAATAGAAACAAGCAAAACCAGAGAAAAGACCAATGAAACGAACAGCTGGTTCTTTGAAAAGATCAACAAAATTGATAAACCCTTAGCCAGACTTATCAACCAAAAAAGTGAGAGGACTCAAATCAATAAAATTAGAAATGAAAGAGGAGAAATAACAACGGACATCACCGAAACACAAAGGATCATAAGAGAACTACTATATGCAACTATACGCCAATAAAACAGAAAACCTAGAAGAAATGGACAAATTCTTAGAAAAGTACAATCTTCCAAGACTAAACCAAGATGGAATAGAAAAGATGAATGGACCCATCACAAGAACTGAAATTGAAACTGTGATTTAAAAACTTGCAACAAACAAAAGTCCAGGACCAGATGGCTTCACAGGCAAATTCTATCAAACATTTAGAGAAGAGCTAACATCTATCCTTCTGAAACTATTCCAAAAAATTACAGAGGATGAGATACTCCCAAACTCATTCTATGAGGCCACCATCACCCTGATACCAAAACCAGACAAAAATACCACAAAAGAAGAAAACTACAGGCCAATTTCACTGGTGAACATCAATGCAAAAATCCTCAACAAAATACTAGCAACCCACATCCAACAATACATTAAAAGGATTGTACATCATGATCAAGTGGGATTTATCCCAGGGATGCAAGAGTTCTTCAATATCTGCAAATCCATCAGTGTGACACACCACATTAACAAACTGAAGAATGAAAACCATATGATCCTCTCAATAGATGGGGAAAAAGCCTTTGACAAAATCCAACACCCATTTCTGATAAAAACCCTTCAGAAAGTGAGCATAACAGGAACCTACCTCAACATGATAAAGGCCATATATGACAAACCCACAGCTAACATCATTCTCAATGGTGAAAAGCTGAAAGAATTCCCCATGAGATCAGGAACAAGACAAGGATGTCCGCTCTCGCCACTACTCTTCAACATAGCTCTGGAAGTGCTAGCCACAGCAGTCAGAGAAGTAAAAGAAATAAAAGGAATCCAATTTGGGAAGGAAGAAGTAAAACTATCACTATTTTCAGATGACATGATACTACACCTAGAGAATCCTAAAGACTCTACCAGAAAACTGTTAGAGCTCATCCACAAATTTGGCAAAGTCACAGGATACAAAATTAATACACAGAAATCGATGGCATTTCTATACACTAACAATGAAAGAGCAGAAAGAGAAATTAGGGAAGCAATCCCATTTCCCATCACATCCAAAAGAATAAAGTACCTAGGAGTAAACCTACCTAAAGAGACAAAAGACATGTACTCTGAAAACCATAAGCCACTGATGAAAGAAATCAAAGATGACATAAATAGAAGGAAAGATATACCATGCTCGTGGATTGGAAGAGTTAATATGATCAAAATGACTATACTACCTAAGGCAATCTACAGATTCAATGCAATCCCTATCAAATTACCAAGGACATTTTCCACAGAACTCAAACAAAACATTTTAAAGTTTGTTTGGAAGCACAAAAGACCTAGAATAGCCAAAACCATCCAGAAAAAGAAAAATGGAGCTGGAGGAATCAGGCTCCCAGACTTCAGACTATACTACAAAGCAACAGTCGTCAAAACCACATGGTACTGGCACAAAGACAGAAATATAGATCCGTGGAACAGGATAGAAAGCCCAGAATTAAACCCAGGCACCTACAGCCAACTCATCTATGACAAAGGAGGCAAGGATATACAAGGGAGAAAGGACAGCTTGTTCACTAAGTGGTGCTGGGAAAACTGGACAGCCACCTGGAAGAGAATGAAATTAGAACACTCCCTAACACCATACACAAAAAGAAACTCCAAATGGATTAAAGACCTAGATATAAGACCAGACACCATAAAACTCTTCGAGGACAACATAGGCCAAACCCTCTCTTACATAAATGACAGCAACATCTTCTCAGATCCACCTCTTAGAGTATTGACAATAAAAACACAAACAAACAAATGGGACCTAATCATACTTAAAAAGTTTCTGCACAGCAAAGGAAACCCTAAACAAAACAAAAAGACAACCCACAGAATGGGAGAAAATGTTTGCAAATGAATCAACTGACAAGGGATTCATCTCCAAAATTTATCAACACCTTCTGCAGCTCCATACCAAAAAAACAGCCAACCCCATCCAAAAATGGGCAGAAGATCTAAACAGACAGTTCTCCAAGGAAGACATATGGATGGCCCAAAAACACATGAAAAGATGTTCAACATCACTCATGATTAGAGAAATGCAAATCAAAACCACAATGAGGTACCACCTGACACCAGCCAGAATGGCCATCATCCAAAAGTCTACAAACAATAAGTGCTGGACAGGGTGTGGAGAAAAAGGAACCCTAGTACACTGTTGGTGGGATTGTAAATTGGTGCAACCCCTGTGGAAAGCAGTATGGAGATGCCTCAGAAAACTAAACATAGAACTACCATGGGATCCAGCAATCCCACTCCTGGGCATCCATCCAGAGAAAACCATGACTCACAAAGACACATGTACTCCAGTGTTCATTGCAGCACTATTTCCAATAGCCAAGACATGGAAACAACCTAAATGTCCATCGACAGAGGAGTGGATCAAGAAGAGGTGGTACATATACACAATGGAATATTACTCAGCCACTAAAAGGAATGAAATACTGGCATTTTTAGCAACATGGATGGACCTAGAAACTATCATGCTAAGTGAAGTCAGCCATACAATGAGACACCAACATCAAATGCTTTCACTGACATGTGGAATCTGAAAAAAGGACAGACTGAACTTCTTTGCAGAACAGATACTGACTCACAGACATTGAAAAACCTATGGTCTCTGGAGGAGACAGTTTGGGGGGTGAGGGGATGTGCTTGGGTTATGGGATGGAAATCCTGTGAATGATTATTATACGACTACAGATGAGATATTCATTTGAGTAATAAAATAAAAATAAAATGAAATCACTATAAAAAATAAAAATAAAATGACTGCCACAAGGCAGTGAAAAATAATTTATTCAAAAAAAAAAAAAAAAGAAAGAATAAAGTAGCTTTTTCTCATGTGGAACATGCACTGAAAGTGACATTCCTATAAAATGTGAAAATATAGGGATTTCCCTGGTGGCACAGCAGGTTAAGGATCCAGCATTGTCACTGCTGTGGCTTGGATCACAGCTGTGGCTCAGGTGCTATCCTTGGCCAGGGAACGTCATGCTGAGGGCACGGCCAGAAAAAACAAACAAAAAAAAAAAGGAAAATGTTAGTACCAGGAAATAAAAATCCTTGAGGGAAAAAAAAAAAAAGAAGTGAGGGCCATGGAAGTGGAGCCCAGTGGCATTCATCTGTGCAATCTGGCCACACAATGGACAGACCCTTAGTCGGAGAGGCCATCCCCACACTCCCACCGCCTCTTTATACAGATGCTGAAACCTGGCTCCCTGGGGGTCTCACAGCTGGAAAGTGGAGCTCCAGGTGGGAGCTGAATTCCCCAGACCCATTTCTTGACAACACCCCCCTCCCCGGGCAGTCCCTTTTCTTTTTTGGTGTATTTTTTTTTTTTTTAGGGCCATGCCTGCGGCATGTGGAAATACCTAGGCTAGGGGTCAAATCAGAGCTATAACAGCTGCCCTACACCACAGCCACAACAATGCCACATCCGAGTCACATCTGTAACCTACACCATAGCTCACAGCAATGCCAGATCCTTAACCCACTGAGCGAGGCCAGGGATTGAACACGTGTCTTCATGGATACTGATAGGGTTCATTACCGCTGAGCCACAACAGGAACTCCAAGCAGCCCCTGTCTTAACAGGTACATGGAATATTTATTGAAAATGTGGTTTCCATGTTCCCTTCAGCCATCCCACACACATTTCCCTGAGGTCAAGTCTGAAGACAACTGACCTCCTCACTTGGATCAAGCTCAATATGGAGTAGGCTCCTAGTGGGCAGAGGAAAGGCCACTAGGATAGTCCTGCCTGGGGTTCGGGAACCCTTGGCTAATAACACCTCTTTGGAAAGATGACATGCTCATGTGGTCATATCTGAGCAGTGGGCTCACAGCACAGAGCCTGGAGCAGGAGCGGCTTCCTGGGCTGGACAGGGTAATGGTGACAGCCGGCAGGCCTGCCACTTTTGGAAGGGCCCCTCCACTCTGCACACACACCCTTAGAGGGTGCACTTTGGCTAAACGTCTCTGTCTGTTGTCTCCTGAGAAAAGTTTCACGTTCAGGAGCCCAAGAGAAAGAAGGTACAGATACAGACCCCTCCCTGAACTCATGTGCCCCAAGGATGGCCCTGGAGAGCAGGGGGAAGGGCATGGCCCCCCACCCCATGCCAAGGTCTCTGCACACTGCCCATCATGGCTCCAGCCCCAACTCCTGCCCAGATGATGAAATGAGACCAGCTAACCACCCAGCAAGGCAGGAGGTTCCTCAGAAAACTAAATATAGAACTACCATATGATCCAGCAATCCCACTCCTAGGCATATGTCTGGACAAAACTACAATTCAAAAAGATACGTGCACCCCTATGTTCACAGCAGCACTATTCACAATGGCCAAGACATGGAAACAACTTAAATGTCCATCACCAAATGAACGGATTAAAAGTTGTGGTACGCATACACAATGGAATAGTACTCAGCTATAAAAAAGAACGAAATGGATGCAACTAGAGATTCTCATACTAAGTGAAGTCAGAAAGAGAAAGACAAATACCATATGCTATCACTTATATGTGGAATCTAAAATATGGCACAAATGAACCTATGTACAAAACAAAAATCACAAACATAGAGAACAGACTTGTGGTTGCTGTGGGGAGAGGGGAGGAAGTGGGATGGACGGGGAGTTTGGGGTTGGTAGATGCAAACTCTTACATTTGAATGGATAAGCAATGAAGTTCTGCTGTGCAGCACAGGGAATTATATCTAGTCTCTTGGGGTAGAACATGATGGCATGAGCCAAAGGATGTATATGTATGTATGACTGGGTCACTATACTGCACAGCAGAAATTGATGCAACACTGTAAATCACCTACACTCTAATTAAAAAAAAAAAAAAGGAAGTGGGGAATAACAAAGAAAAAAATACTTTTTTTTGGCCTTTTAGGGCTGCACCTGCAGCATTTAGTGGTTCCCAGGCTAGGGGTCTAATCAGAGCTACAGCTGCCGGCCTACACCACAGCCACAGCCACGCCAGATCCCAAGCCGCATCTGCGACCTACACCACAGCTCAGGGCAAGGCCAAATCCTTAACCCACTGAGCAAGGCCAGGGATTGAATCCGCAACCTCATGGTTCCTAGTTGGATTTCTTTCCACTGAGCCACGACGGGAACTCTGAAAAAAAAAAAAAAATACTTTTAAAACCGAAGTCTCCACTCTCCCAAGTTAAATTGGATGAGAGGAAGGGAGTAAGGATTTATAACCAGCCATCATGGTGACAAACATTTATCTGGAAGATTCTGTTTCTCTGGACCATGTCAGACATGGAAAACACTGACTAGATATTTTTTTAAAAAAACATTGAAACTGAAACATCCCCACCTCCCTACTGTACAGCACAGGGAACTCTATCCAGTCCCTTGGGATAGAGCATAAGGGAAGATAATATAAGAAAGGGAATGTATATATACGACCGGGTCACCTTGCTATACTGCAGAAATTGGCACAGCATTGTAAATCCACTATACTTTCATTAAAAAAAAAAAACAACTGAGAAAAATTCTTTTAAAAAACCAAAACATTCCCACCTGAAATATCAGACGACATTGTGCATGGGATCGAAATTCAAAACATTATTGTAGGAACTAAAGAAGACGTGACTACATCTCTCTCTGGGACAAGAAAGCCGTTTCCCTGTGTGTCCGGTGTAATGTTCAATCTTCCACTTACACGTGCTGCTCTCCCTCCAGCAAGACGCTGGTGGCGTTGGACAGAAGATCTTTTCCATAAAGGAGTCACGCTCGCCAGCTTCCAGCTTAACGCGGGGTCCTGGGGGCCTGAAAATTGGAAAGTGGCTCCGGGGTGGGCGTGAAGTGGGCTGGGGCTTGCTATTAGAGCGCCTGAAAGGAGCCTCCTGACTTCAGAAAATAGCCTGGCAAAGAAAAGCTCTTTCCCCTGCACGCTCAGGGACAGCGCTCTGTGGCGCCGAGGGCGGAGGCGAGCACTTCTGATCAATATTCCCTGAGAAACGGCCGCCAGGCTAAGAGCAGGAGAGGCCCCCGACGGGCTGCCTGCCCTCCTTCCCTCCCTCCCTGTGGCACAGCTCCCTCCCCGTGGCACAGCACCTGCCCGCCCGACCGCCTGTGGCAAACCTGTCCCCGACACTTTCATGGCCTCACCTCCTCCTGCCTTTAGAAAATGCCACCTTGTTTTGTCTTCCACATCGCAGGCTGAGGACACGGCCCCTGGAAGCAGCAACTGCCACCACTTTCCTCTGGGAGATCTTGGCATCTGCACGTTAGGCGCTGGGAAAAGTGAAGCCTTCTAGCAGGTCCACCTGGACGAGAGGCCAGATGCCCGCAGAAAAGGCAAAACAGCAGCTTCTCTTAATCAAGGAAGATTGATGACTAATCACCACCGAGGCGTTAACAAAATAGCCCAAGTATAGATGTGTACGTCACATGGTGTGTTTCTATACCTTTTTTTTTTTTTTTTTCTAAAACTAATGATCTGGAGTTCCCGTTGTGGCGCAATGGAAACGACGAATCCAACTAGTGTCCTTGAGGATTCAGGTTTGATCTCTGGCCTTGCTTAGTGGGTTGGGAATCCGCCGTTGCCGTGAGCTGTGGTGTAGGTCACAGACTCTGCTTGGATCCTGCATTGCTGTGGCTGTGGCGTAGCCCGGCGGATACAGCTCTGATTCAAACCCTAGCCTGGGAACTTGCATATGCCTCAGGTGTGGCCCTAAAAAGAAAAAAAATAAAACTAATGATTTGCCCTCCTTCCCACCCCCCACCCCTCATCAACAGGCAGTTTCTCTGCAGATGAATGCAAATTCACAGACACAGGATCTCCTTGTTTGCAAAAATAGCATCCAATACACAATATTGCGTGACTTTACAATATGTCCTGGGCAACCCCCCCATGTGTCCTTTTTAATAGTTGCCTATTATTCCTCAGGGACCGTGCACCTTTCCTGGCTCAACCATCGGTGGACTGGTGATCGGTCACCAGTGTCTGTTACACCAAACGCACCTGTGATCGACACTCTCTCACCTTGCAGCTGACACGTTGCCGCTGCTTTGATTTCTGTGAAATCATCTCCCAAATGGGAAACTACTGAGGCAGAAGGTAGGTGTCATTTCTTTGAGAATTGTATAAAATTCTTGTACATTTAGCCTCCTGTTGATCTGGGGGGAAGCTAAATATTTCCTCCTGTTTCTTTACCAACCACAGGCCCATCTTTGTGAATCATGCATTTGCTTCCTCCGTTAATCTGTTACGGTCTTCATGTTTTTCTTCTCGATTTTTCTGAGCTTTTAGGTAATTAAGTTTGGAGCAAAACACGTGTTCGTAGTTAGCTCTTGGCATCCACTGTCCTTTTCAAGTGAAAAATGTTAAGTATGAAAAGAAAGTGAAAGAAAGTGGATATAATTTCAGCCCGGATAGATGACTTGCTCGTTTATACAATTCTGGAACATCAGCTCGGGATCTATGAAAAAAGTGAAGGTATGTCTTTCCATGCTCACAGGAGGGAGCTCATTAAGTTGCCCATCAGCCTAAAAAAAGGAAACATCGTTTTAAGGCAGGGGGTGTACCCAGGAGTTCCACGTCATGGTGCAGCAGAAACAAATGTGACTAGGAACTGTGAGGTTGCAGGTTCGATCCCTGGGCTCCCTCAGTGGGTTGAGGATCTGGCGTTGCCGTGAGCTGTGGTGTAGGTCGCAGACATGGCTCGGAGCCCACGTTGCTATTGTGGCCAGCAGCTGTAGCTCCGATTGGACCCCTAGCCTGGAAACCTCCATATGCTGCAGGTGTGGCCCTAAAAAGCAAAAAATAAATAAAGGGGGCGGGGGACCCAGGTAAAAGGCAGACTTTCAGCCACGATAAAAGGAGGCATTTATTGACTGAAGAAAGTGAGGCTTCTGCTCAGCCTGCCCCCCCACACACACCCTTTTTTCTTTCTCCCATGGTAGCATTCCAAGGAATTTCCTAATTTTGAGGAAATATCTGAAAATACTAACATATATGCATCCAAGTCCATCCTAAGTTCAGCTTTTGTTGTAGATGGAACACAGGCCTGGGGGTCAGAGAGCACTGGCTTCCAGCTCTAGCTGCACACTCCCCGTGTGGCCTCCAGCCCTTGCGTCCTAACCATTCTGGCTCCTGTTCTTCACCTGTGAATTAGGGTAACCATACCTTTGGGGTGACCCCGGGGATCATCACCCCTGGTGGGCACCCTTGAGGGGTCCCTCCCACAGGATTCAAAGAAGACCCGAGGGAACCAAGGACACAGCATAGGTGATGGTGTTAGCCTTCCCAGATTAGGTCATAAAAATGTTGCACCTCCCACCTCCCCCTCGGACAACTGACTCTGGAAAAAGGCAGGATGCGGCAAGGACAGACCGCCAGCCAGGAGAGGGCGCTGTTCTGGAAGTGAGCCTCCAGTCCACCCAGCCTTCACTTGACTACAGCCCCAGCTGACCTCTCACCTTAACTTCATGAGGGGACCCAAGCCAGAACCTTCCAGCGAGGCTGCTTCTGAATTCCTGACCCACTGAAACAATGAAACGTAATAAATGACTATCGCTGCTTAAGTCTCTAAGTTTGGGGTCGGTTTGTTGTTGCACGGTTGTAGTCACCCTGACATTGACCTGATGGCCGGTTGGAAGATGCCCTTGCAAAAAACCACGCATCTGACGTTACTTTCAATGGCACGAGGGGGGAGACAGTGGTGAGCCCCATTCCTCCAAACCCAACGACATCACTTCCCGGATGGAGCGCTGTGCCTGGGAGACAGAGACCCGGGTTCTCATCCCTCCACGTGGTAGACAAAGAGCGTTGTAGTGTCGGGCAAAGCATGCCACATTCACAGGCATTTCCCTTATCCAGACTCGTGACTCTGAATACTTTCCACGGAGAGCTGATGTGAAGACCAGATAGGAACATTCACACTCAAATACCTGGAAACCAGACAATGCTCTAAAAATATAAGGTGTATTCCTGTTAACTCTTCATACACAACACGTCACCTGAGACATAGCGACTTCAAGTGACAGTCACTTTATTACTTCCTCTCATGGTTCTGGGGTGATGGGGCCCAGCCGGGCTCTCTCCCCCCGTCTCTGTCCCGCTGGTGTTCCCAGACAGCCAAGGGGCCAGGTCATCTTGGGGCCTCAGCTCCTCCCTGTGTGTCTGGGGTGGATCCCGGCTGCTGACTAAGATCTTGTCTCTGGCCATCAGCCCACCACCCACATGTGGCCTCTGTGTGCACCTTGGGCTTCCCCACGGCATGGCATCTGAGCGCCCCAAGAAAGACCTAGGAGAAGGTGCTGGCCTATCCCATCCTGGGCTCAGAAGTCCCACAGTGTCACTCCCACTGCATTTGGTTGGAGGAGGTGGGACAAAGCTCTGCTCAGTTTCAAGGGAGGTGAAAAGTGCATCCAGGAGTTTGCAGAAATGTTTTTCAAACCTCCACCCAGGGACAGTCACATTAGATAATATTTCAAATAGTGTTCTCAGAGTTCCTGCTGTGGTGCAATGGGATCGGCGGTGTCTCCGGGGTGCTGGGACGCAGGTTTCACCCCTGGCCTGGCGGCACAGTGGGTTGGGCATCTGACGTTACCACAGCTGTAGCTTAGGTTGCAACTGCATTTTGGATCTGATCCCTAGCCCAGGAACTCCATGTGCCATGGGGCGACCAGAAAATAAAAATAAAATAAAATAAAATAAAATAAAATAAAATAAAATAAAATAAATCAGGAGTCCCTGTTGTGGCTCAGTGTGTTACAACTCTGACTAGAATCCATAAGAATTCATGTTCAATCCCTGATCTCGCTCAGTGGGTTAAGGATCTGGCGTTGCCATGAGCTGTGGTGTAGGCTGGCAGCTGCAGCTCTGACCCCTAAGCTGGGCATTTCCATATACCACAGGTGTGGCCCTAAAAAGAAAAAAAAAAAATCAGTATTCTCTCACATCTGGTGGATGGATCTGGTGGACATGGAAGAACTCAAAACAACAGTGATCATGAGTGAGTTTTCACCAGCACTTGACCTGAATAACTCAGTTTCTGCAACAACCCCGGGCGGTGCGTGGCTGCAGACGGCGGATGCACCCTGGGCAGCCAAAGTAAATAACTCACTCACGGAGGGCTCCTGGCCTCGACAGACTGTGCTGGAAAACCACAGGCAGGGCTTGCAGCTACAGGATCCAGGAATAACACCCAAATCGCCCAAGTCCCACTGCAGTTCAGTCAGGGCACCAGGCGGGGCCTCCCTGAGGCCAGAGATGAGGGAGGATCCCGCTCTGTGGTCAGAATCTCCTACTAGGAAGCCCCAGCCTTGGCACGCTCTTTGAGATGATCAATTACAATTTTTCCTTGAGACGTTTTCTTCAAAGTGACTTGACTGTGCATCCCAGATCCGGGGTGTGAGCCTGGCCTCCCTCTTCCCCAGTCTGTGCGTCCCCTCCGTTGAGGCTGAGCAAGGATGCTTCGCCGCCTGTGCTCAGGGATTTTTTTTCCTTCACGCTCTTGCCGGTTGCCATGGTTCTGGGATGGCCTGTTAACTTGCCTGCAGGTGTAGAATAGTAAGTGGCTTCCACCACCAAGTGCTTTCAGAAAACCAGAGTGAAGGCAGGGGACGGATGGGGCTGGGGGATGGGGGGGAGGGCTGGGGTGGGGGGGCGAGCTCGGGGGATGGGTTTGTGGCGGTGCTGCTTCAAACTCCATCCTTCACAGGGAACTGTCCTCCTTACGATCTGCACCTGGAGCGTGTTCAAGCAAAGTGGAAATGGTTTGGAATCTATGAACTGGGTCCTGTGATGAAGCCAGCCTTAGTCCCGATGGCGGAGGGCAGGATTAACCTATTTCTCAGGAAGATTTGCAGGTTGGACAGTGTTGAAATAGGAAGTTTCTCCAATGTATGAGATGAGAGGACTTGAAATGCAGACTTACTGGGCTCTTCTCTCTCTCTCTCTCTCTCACCGGAGTAGAATTTTCAGGCTATTATTTTGGGGTCAAATTGCCAAAACACAGATCCGTTGTTTCCACGATTTGGGATGAGAGCCACCTGTGTCCCTCTGCTGGCGCATCATGATCCAGAACAAGGCAGCCCCTTGACAAGAGGGCACCAGGCCTCTTGCGTTCTGCTCCGCATCTGAATTCTCGCACACCGGCCCATCTTCCCCCACCCCCACCCCCACCCGAGGGTTTATCTCGAGGAACCAAGGTCCTTCTTGCTCTCAAATAATTTCCCCACTAAGCGGTCATGTCACCTCTTAACATCTTCCCCTTCCCCATCAATACAACTTCACAGAGTAATGGTGAGAAATCAGTAAGTCCTGTTGAGGCCTGAGACCAGGTCAGGGATGAGGGCTCAGTGACCTTTAGCTGAGAGTATTGTTACAAAGCCACCATTCCTTGGGGGTTGTGGTCTCCAGTTAAGACTTCAAGCCATCAGCTTTTCCCAGGCCAAGCTTACTGTTGGTGGCAATGACTGGGTACCCACTCTGTGTGAGTGAGGCCTCCGTCTCTCCACCAGCGTGCAGTAAACACCAGGGGGCAGGTTCTGATCTAGTAGGTCTGCAGAGGGGTCTGCACGTCTGCATTTCTTTTCTTTTCTGTCTTTTTAGGGCCGAACCCGTGGCATCTGGAGGTTCCCAGGCTAGGCTGCCGGCCTACATCACAGCCACAGCAATACCCGATCCGAGCCGCATCTGCAACCTATGTTGCAGCATCTCGGCAACGCCGGATCCGTAACCTGCTGAGCGAGGCCAGGGATTGAACCTGCATCCTGGTTCCATCGCTGCAGCCCCGATTCAACGCCGAGCCCAGGAACTTCCATATGCCCTTGGTGCAGCCATAAAAATAAATAAATAGATAAATAAATAATTAAAACTGATCAATGCTGAACAAAAGTTACTTCTGTCTTTAAGGCAATTGCTAAGCTAATAACTACCAAGAACCCTTGAAAGATTAGGTTGAACCATGCAAACTTGTTCATATTAAACTTTTTACTTTACCTATGGAAACAGCAATCTCTTAGGATGCGACTGAAGGGCTGAGACGTCACTTGGTAAATGCGGCCACCGTTGCAGTGAAGAAACAACGCTCCAACTGGGGACAAGCTGCAGCTTCCATCCAGATTTCTGCGAGTGACCTGGCAGACTGGACATGGTACGTGTTGTACAAGAGCCACTTCAGTTGACACAATAAACACAAACAGTGTCAATAAAACAATTTGAAGCAACCAGGTCCTACTGTACAGCACAGAGAACTGTATCTAATCACTTGTGATAGAACATGATGGAAGATAATATGAGGAAAAGAATGTGTGTGTGAGTGTGTGTGACTGAGCCACTGTGCTGTATAGCAGAAACTGACAGAACATTATACATCAACTATAATAATAATAATAAAAAACATTGGGAGGCAGCTTCCTACCTAGTTAACATTCTCATTCAAATGATAGGGCTTTTAAGGTGGTCCCTGAGGTGGTGACACCCGTGAAAATAGCAGGCCTCAGTTTTGCAATTTTCAAGAGTGTGTGTGCTGAGGCATGGTGTCTGTGCCACTCGACACACCACCAAGGAAAGCACAGTTTTCCTAAGGACCAAGTTTCCATCTCATCAAAGGCAGGAACGTGAGCGATTCTGTAAAACGTTTTCTATAAATCTGCGCAATCTATATAAACACACGATTTGGAGTTCCCGCTGTGGTACAGTAGGTTAAGAATCTGACTGCAGCGGATCAGGTCTCTGTGTAGGCAAGGATTTGATTTATGCCCCCACTAGGCACAGTGGGTTAAAGGATCTGGTTTTGCACAGTCACAA